>NW_024037062.1:306810-906810 GCF_015706575.1 Patiria miniata
GGGACTCGAGTCCAAGTCACAAGTCATACAAGTCTACTCTTGTCTGTAAATGGAGAAAACCTAAAATGTTTTCCCTTTAATCCAAAATCTTGATTCATTGCCCATAATTAAGCCTGTATATGGTGTGACTACAACCACCCTGCTCTTTAAAAGAACCTGGAGTTCAACCCCCCTCCCCTTCCCCCACCCCCTTTTTATCAAAACCTGGATCCACCACTGACTCTGCATAATACTTGTTTTAACAGTGGTGATATTTTCTAATCTTGCCGCAGTTATGGAACAGTGCAACCCAGCTGATCTAGCTACTTTCCCTCAGCGCATGCGTACCTGGTTTTTGGAAGTCATGAAGGAGCTGTCTGGTCTGACAGAGGAGCAAGGAGGCTTGGACGAAGAAGAACGCGAGTTTGAGAAACTGGCTGAAGCAGAGACTAAGCCATGGCGACGCCCACTGCACTGGAAGTTTTTCAACATGGACATTGCGCCCAACGATTTGTAAGTGACAGCAAAACTTTGCAGTTATTTCGTGGTTTCTTAGTTCATAATTATTTTTTTTCGTGTGTGTGTAATGCAGTTTAGAGTGTAAAGCCTAAAAAGTTGATGGTGTCATATAAGACTTTCATTAGATATTCCAATATACGTGAGCATGGGCGTAGCAAGGAGGGGCCAAAAGCAAAAAAAAAAAAAAGAAGAAGAAGAAGAAGAAGAAAAGGAAAAAAGAAAAGAAAAAGAGGCGCGAAGACAAAGTGGTGTAAATTTAATGAGTTTGGGGGGGGGCAAAATGTCTCTGCCCCCCTCTAAAACTGATAAATCGAGAATATGTTGAGAACTGCAAGCAGTTTTGGCAAAAAATTTGTTT
This sequence comes from Patiria miniata, assembly GCF_015706575.1. NCBI lineage: Eukaryota > Metazoa > Echinodermata > Asteroidea > Valvatida > Asterinidae > Patiria > Patiria miniata. The sequence goes on from NW_024037062.1 coordinate 307,667, forward strand.
GCCCCCTCTAGAAAAAATCCTGGCGACGCCCATGTACGTGAGTTTGTCATATGAATGTTTGAGATCAGTGTGTACACAATTGCTATTTTCCTACCAATATAAAAGTTATTCACTTTTGAATGATTCATCGAACCAAAAAATCCAACGTGTAGTTAATATTAAATATTTCTACACAAAATTCCATTCATTGGCTGCCAATAATTCTGCTCTTGCAAGGCTGGTTCATTTGTAAACAACATGAAAGCTCTTTCTCAAAGTAGACTATTGCCATTTTGCAATAGGCTGGTTGCGGGCAAACATTGCTGTGTGATCTTGAATGCAGGAGGCGGGATGCAGACCTATTGATGTCATGCATATAATTTGCATACATTAAACAGATCTCCGTGTTATGCATTGAAGATTCACCGCTAGTTAACGGACCCCATTTTTGAAGTCCAAAGGACAATGGGGTCAGGGAACCAGACTATTCTCAAAGGTTCAAGGACACAAGATCGGTAGCAGTTTTTCCTTAAAACAAAACATGAAAATTGAAAATTTGTTTGGATAAACTAGATCCAATTTTCTTAAAAGCACAGGGTATGCAACTGTAAACATTCCCAAATTGTGTTGCAAAACTAATAGCATAAATTTGAATGGTTAAAAAATAACCACTAAATTACATTTATTAGTTACTTATCTCCACATGATGTATCATTCCTTTCGAGATGGTAATTATAATGGATTATTCATTGAAGTAGGTCATCATTGAAGTTTATATTTAACCAGTAAAAAATAACTGGTAGTTGCATTAAGTAGTTACAATAACTTTTTGCAATAACGAGTTACAAATTGTTGCAGTAATGAGTATCTCCACATGACGTTTGCTTCCTATTGAATCGTTGATTGTGACGATTGCTCGTTGTTTCCGCAGTCACCTAAGTGAGTCCGAGTTGATGCCAATGCGTGCCCAGCTTCTTCCCATGGAACCTTGCACTGATGCATTCATCGCAAGCTGCGATACCAATGACGATGACTTGATCTCTATCGTTGAGTGGGGTACCTGCATGGGACTGAATGAGGGTAGGTCCTGCATTAACCTTAAACTCTCTAGGCATTTTTACTAGGATGCAACCTCAATCCTGCAAAATCCTCCAATTGCGTGTATGTAAGAACTGCATACAGCCACAATCCTCCAAAATCCTCTGTTATTCTTGAATGTGGTCCTTGGAGGGGGACCACTGCCTCAATCCTGTAAAATCCTCCAGCAATCACTGTCAATATGTTGAGGCAGAGCCAGTGTCATCCTGGAGCAGTGCAGGGATTTCAAGCATAATCTAGGCCTAATCTTATGCACCGCTGAGCATAAACAATACAAGGTCCAGCCAAGACCTTGGCACAGTGCATCCTTCAAAATCAGCCACACATTTTTACCATGTTACCTCAATCCTGCAAAATCCTCCATTTTGCAAAGAGGATTTTGGAGTATTTTGGAAGGTTAGGGTAAACAGGGGTGTGAAATCTCCGCTATTTAGCCGATTTCCGCTTTTTTGTTCAGCGTGTGCCACATTTTGTTTTCCGCTTTTTTTCTTCGATGGTCCAGATTTCCCCCCGTTTTTCCCCGCGCGTAAGCATTGATTTTATTTCCGTTTATTTTATTTCCGCCACCGCCGAACGCACGCGATCCGCTCTCTACAACATACATGTACACGTAGCTCTGAGGTGCGTGCAATCGCAAGCGAGTATTCAATGTACATTGTACATACATGTACATGTACGTACGTGTGTACTATACGATGCCATGTGCATGCATTTTTCAGCTCAAAGCCGCGTGTGTGTAAAGAGCATCCGGGGAACCAACAGTCATTGCGCTGTGATTGGCTGCAGATAAATATGAATATTCACACATGCGCCATGAAGCGCGTTGGGACTCTTTGCGGCCGTTCCTGTGTCTATGCATGTAGTGACACGCGATGATCTCCACAATAACTCGCTGTAAACATCGTCTAGTTGCAAATATAAAGCCTTGAAATAAGACTAGTAAATTGTCGCCGTGCCGCGCCGGTAGAGGGCATCATGCGGGGCAAAGTTCATGTGTGCATTTCATTGCATGCACGCATCCTGCTGCATGTATTCCGCTGCATGGTGATACGTACGTTAGTCATGTTAGTGTGTCGTTTCAAATGTTTCGAACGTATTTTGACATTATTAATTCCGCAAGATGTCAGTGCAACACAAGTGTGTTATTATCCAAAGAGGTTCGGAGTTTGATATGGACATTGACAAGACCGATCCTCAGGTTACGAATCCGTGGAAATGGATTTGGATGGAACACATGGTTAATGGGCTGAAATTAGGCGACTCGATCAGAAGCCGGGACACGCGATGACGATGTGTATCATCTGCAGTAAGGAGTTAAAATATGGAAAACGTGGTCGAATTTCCCAGTTTTCATATACAAGTTGGCCATTTAGGCAGTTTCAAGCCAATATGAAGGAAAAGTTAACTTAAAAACATGCATAAATTGCAAAACATTTTCCACAAATAGTTGGCCCAGGCATGCCAGGAGGCTTTAAAATGCACCACAGAGCATCTCTATTTCAAATTTTTTAATACTCGACTTGTCCCGAGTCGAGTTGTCTCAACGGTCGACTTGTCTGACCCCCCCAAATAGCACCGACATGTCATTGAATTATTCATCCCAACCAATGGCCCCAATCAGCTGACGAGGATTTATTCAGGTGTTGTGTAAAACAAATCATGAATGTTTCACATTCGTGCAATGGAAAGAATAATTTAATTCAGTGACCTCATGCAATTATTCTTACCATTGCACTCATAAACATTCATTATATGTGTAACACTGTGTGAACCCTTCTGTCTTAAATGGTATCACTCAGAAAAAAAATCATTGAACTTAAAAAAGACCTCCCAAAAGTGCCTGATTCCTGGTTGTACATGTACTCGGAAGTACAAGTACTTGTATTCGCACTGGTACTCGGAAGTACAAGTACTCGTACTCGGAGACACGTTCTTGTACTCGGAGGTACAAGTTCTCGTACTCATACTCGGCAACCTAAGTACTCGGCAGTACTCGGTACTCGGAAAAAAGTACTCGACTACAACACTGATCTATACCAGTATTGTGTTCGAGTCCATCACAATGGAAGACTTTTGAGACAGGTGGCAGCAAACACTTTGGCCCTTTTTCCATTGTTTGCGTCATGTTGAGCATGCGCGCTTTCGCTTAAACATGGCGTTAACAATTGAAAAGGACCAGTATGTTTGCTTCCACCAACGTCTCAAAAGTCTCCCATTCCTTTCACAATTCCTTAAGTACAGTCACAAGTCCTTTCATAAAACCGGAATGCTTTTGCAACAGCTCATTTGCATAGCTAGTGACTTGACTTGAGACTGATGAAGGACTTGTGAGGGACTTGCATGACTCAAAAACAACACTGATCTATACACTACATGTATATTCAGTTAGTTTTAATGTGTAAGTTAAACAAAATTTTTATGAACTGCAGTGTCTCAGTTTGTATGCTATTTTTGTTGATTGCTTCATTTTACTCAGAGTGTACACATGGAATTAGCTGGTAGTTCATTCACACTTGAATGTGCATCTGCGAATATGATTATCCCAAGAGCACAGACCACAAAATAATTTGGTGCGTCAGTGCCCCTACGATACAAGGCAGAATTAATGCCGAGTGGCAAATGGGACACAGTTATACTTTATTTCCTGCGTTCCACTCGCATGCTTGTGGGATAATGAATTTATCTTCAAGCTAACTTGAGCACAGTTACGATGGAACTCGTATGCCGTGGTCGCCTTTTGGCGGATATCCTTTTATGTGTGCACACATAACAGCAAGAATATAGCGCGTGAATCTTAGATTAGAGTTTCGGCCTTCACTGATGTATAATATGCTTTATGCTATTGCATTAATTGAACAGCCTGCTCATGATAAATTATAAATGATGAAGTCACCAAAATTGTAGTTAATTTTCATCATCTCACTTTGTTTACATACAAATCATGTTTAATATTGAAGATTAATATTGAAAAAATGCAATGCATGTATAACATGCAGAATTTACCCTGCGAAGAGCAATCGTTTCATTTTTGCTGTAATCCACCATGGTACATGTACTGAACTTTTCAGTATGATGGTGCATGGGTGTAACGGTCTCTAACACAATCCCTTCAGTAGGTGTTGTCAAGAACATAATCCCTTCTCATAGTCTCAAAACACATGCAGATGGATAGAGACCCTTTTCTCTCCCCAGTAGCCAGTACCCGTACGAGAAAAGTTAGAGATTTATCTCCTTGTTTTTTGGCCTGGCCATCGTCCCCCCCCCCCCCTCCACAACAGTCTGAGGCTACATATATTTAGCTAAAAAGGATGAGAAACCACTAGTTTCCCCAGCTTCATATCAAGACTTGGCCTAGTGAGTGACAGGATGATTGATGGCCTTGTGATAACAGCAGCTACTTTAATGTTGTACACTCACAATACAATACAATTAATGTACTACATGTGACATAACAAATCCTATTGGAGTTGGCCTGGGTCTGATCTTTGCCTCAGAAATTCTGGGTCAAAATTTCAACCAGGGTTGAAGGGACACTGACGATGCTTTTGAAGTTTTGTCTTAAGAGGAAACTTGCGAAGTATGAAGACAACATGACAGAGTAATTCAAAATTATTTGAAAATGTACTGACAATGCCAGTGCATGTACATGTACGGTCACACACCACAGAGTTAAAATTATAACATAAGTACACAAATATTACATGTAGGCCCTCCCTGCATTCCCTAATAAATGGATGGTAATTCCCTAATGAAAAGATGTTAATTTTCTGATTTGGTTGTAATTTCATTTCAGAGGAGATCCTGTACTAGACGAAGACGGACTTAGAGGGACGCTGAGTCAAGACTTTTCTACATTTCTATGCAACTCGTGATAATGGTGCTACCTTTTAATCCGTCGATAAGTGTGCCAACTGTATAGAATAGGAATTTAAGTAGGAAGCAAGAACCAAATTATGTTGCTGATGGTCAAAACAAAATCCAGGCCTGTTAGAAAAAAATAAGAACGGTAAAAATGAATCACAAAGGGAAACTGACTTTTAAAAAAAACTGACTTTTTTACTATACATGTAAAAGGCCAATTGAAAAAAAAATAACCAATTTCTTGCCCCCCCCCCCCCCCCCCCCGGCTCCCTTTTTCTCCGGCTGACTCCTTTTTTGTTTTTATTCATACATTTGCAATCTTTTTTTTCATACATTGTCAATATGTTGTCTTTTTATTTGTTTCCAACAAAATTGCAGCTATGTAAAAAGGGTTTTGGCTTCTTTTGGACACAATTTTGTATCAGTTGAGAAAATTGAAGAATCCATCCGCCATCTTGAAAAATAAGCCATCTTGGGGGAAAAACTCACACGTCCTTTATTTTTTCAAAAAAGCCTTCTTATTTTTTTTTTATTCGGCCTCACTGGTACTGATCACTGTACAATGTACTCCGTTATTTTGGAATTGTCAACATTCATTTATTTTGACGAAAAGTTCTTTATATAAATAAATGATTAAAGGGATAATACAACATTTGCAAACATCGAAAAATAAAACTACCAAGTTTTTACGAAATACCTTGATGTTGGTAAATGACCAATAGGATGTTGGTAAATGACAGTCTAAAGCATCCTGTAAAATTATGGCACCTGGTGTGAAGTCATTTTCAAGAAAATGGTATTTTTGTAAAAAATTTCCAACGGTGGTCGGCCGACCACCATTGGAAAAACCTAACTATTTTTCAACTACTGCCCCAAATTTACCATTTATTCAGTCCAAATTTTGTTTGCTATTGGTTACGTGTTCATGAACGGGTGCAGGCCAGCTAGACTGGTACCCTTACCTTACAATTTTCTTGCATCTGTAAACTGATCCATTTTATAATTAGTGGAGTCATGGAACCAGACTACTTGAACAGTTTTGTTTTTCTTGGTTTTTCCAGCATTTTCGAACACAAAACTTCAAACATGTCATTGTAACAATATTTGATCTATTATACTACCCCTCAAATAGTTCATTTCTGAAAATTACAGCAAAAGCCAATGATGTATATTCCCTTTAACTAGTAGTTGTGTGCTTCTAATTTTGTAGGAAAAACATCCTAACAATTTAGAAAATATTTGAAAGATGTAGATTTGTAGGTGCAGGCGGGTTCTGTCCCTCTAGTGATGAAGTTTTGATATCTGATTATAGGCCAGTTTCAAACAGCTATTGTGCGATTATTATGAAAATTGCTGGATTGAAGTTTTTATTCAAAACGGAAGATAATAGAGGTGCGATTTCAATAATACGAGAGGACCCTTCTGAAACGTTTACGCTTATGCTAGGACACCTAATGCCGAAAAGAAAGTTGAATTACCAGTTTTCATATTCTTTAAAGAGAGGAAAAAACTGGTTTACATACATGGTGAGTTAAAAAAGCGGAACCCAAATCCCCAAAACTATATCTTTTAAACTGAGGTTTTATCGCCGGTGATGTTGGAAGATTGTGAAGGCGATTCTTGAAATCGCATTTTTGGACGAAAGATGTTTTCGTGTCATTGTGTTGAAATGGTGATATTCTTCGAACGGATTGAGCAATTTCAGTATGGTTTTCATCTAAAAGTAGCTTATGAAATTGGCTTTCCAGTCATTATTATGTTTGATGCTACATGTTTTTTTAAATATGAAATATAATTTTGGGGGCTTGGGTTCCGCTTTTTTTCCCGCTTTTGTTTTTAATCACCCTGTATGACTGCAATACATGTACATGTACAAGGTCAGGGATCACACTATCACTGCCATCTTTAATCAAAGAGGCTTTCGTATCAAGCAAATGACCATATTTTTTTTTAAGAAAACGAAAACCATCATAATCTGTACTGGATAGTTTTTGTTAATATGTGAATTTTTAAAAGTGTAGATTTGCCAGTGTGTAGATAATGAAAACTGCCTTTTATTCGTTTTATTTTTAACGTTTGTCGTCTCTAATATTACTGCTCAATATTTGCCAGCTACCAAAAAAGCTTAAGCTTATGTACTCGAATATTCAGTCAGGCAAAAGTACTCGGCATGCAGTTTAATTGTAATCATCTTTAATACATGTACACGAACATCATGAAAACTTTAAAACGTTTGCACAAACGATTAAAGCTGTACTTACATTGCCATAGACAACGAGACTAATGTCTACTCATATTATGTATGCGCAAGATTTGCGAAGATCCTTAGTAAAATGAAATGCAAGAATTGATGATGGTTGTGTCCTTTTTGGGGGGGGGGGGTAGTTGTCGTAGTACATGTGCACATGTATATGTATGCAGAATCTGCAAGAAATATATTGTCAGTGTGTCTGTAGAACACTTTAATTTCCAAAATTCAGTTAATCGTTGGGAAAACGCCAGCAAGCCAGATGGATAATTCCATGGGGTGTTTACTTGTGCAAGTATACCGATGCCGTTGAAAATGTAAGCATTTTGATAAGGGCCTCCCTTGTTATTTCTTTGGTTCTCATTTTCCGGCCGATTTTTGCCACCTATAGGCCATCAGCCTCGGTCCAAAATGTTGGCCACCGGTATCAAATGAGGGGAATAATCGTCATAGCGATTTTTGGCAAGGTATACACCTCCAGAGTTGGAAAATATGTGTGATAGCATTGCATCGGTGGCAGCTTTTTGGGTGTTGTCACCCTTTTTTTTCAGGATGTCCATCAAAATGCTTGTTGCCACTCTAGGGGCGGTATTCCTTGCGCATGCGCACTATCATCATTTATGCCCTGATTTGATACTGACCAAACCCCCAGGCTGATGGCCTACTACCGAAGAAAACCCCTGTCTAGAACTACACAGAACTACCCATGTAGTCTGTGGATTAGCAACAGGCAAGGCAAGCTGGTCTATGACATGCGAGCAGATTCCGACATTAATTATGCAAGACAAGACGCAGAATCTGACCATTCAGCGGGCGCCTTCTTTCAGCAACCCATTTTTGTAAAATTACAAAAAACATGGCAGCCAATTGACCAATCAGCAGCTTAGGATTTAACGCGGCAAAATAATGCAGTCAGGCAAGATGGCGTCGATCGGTCACCGGGCCCCCACTGATCTCATTGCCGGTGAGGGGGTACTTGTGAACGGAGCGGATAGCTGCAAAGTGTAGAGAATCTCTAAGCCATGAAAACGCGTAACAAAAACGTAACCATGCGAAACATCTGGTAACCTATATTATAACACCTCATCCACAGCTTCCTTATCTTGATTGGCCGAGAGCAAGTCACGTGGCATTTGCTATTTTTACTTTTTGCTGTGCACGGCCAAAAGTACTATGCATACGGGTGTGCGTGTAAAAAGCGCTTCGCTAGTCGCTACAGAATTGGGTTCAAACATTTCGTGAAGGGGTAGTTCAGAAAAGTGCAAGTAAATGTTCAACTAATTTCGTATTCAAATTGAAGTACATGTACATTTTAATTGTATTTAGATTACATTAATCAGTTATCGCTTAAAATCAAGCATAATCTGTCGGCGAGGTGTTATAAAACAAATATTGATGGTGACTGTTTTATCTTGTGGTGTAAAACTAGCCTACCTCGGTGATCCATGTAGCATTTTATTTTTCCTCGGCTTCGCCTCGGGAAAAATACATGTAGAATGCTTCATGGATCACCTCGGGAGGCTAGTTTTACTCACCACTCGAAGCAGTCAATAATTATTTGTATACTATAGGGTGTCCCTCCAAAAAGGTGACCCATAAACTATAATGTGAATAAACTGCGAACTGTATACATGTAAATATGGCTTCATCATAAATGATAGGAAGTATAGCTTTCCATTGATACCTGTGATGAATAATTCTGGTCATGCAACACTGAGTTTCATTGTATTAAAAATGTATGTAAAAACCTTCTTGCGACAGTTTGTGTAAAACAGTGTAAACGCAATGAAAGGTAAAGAAAAAACAGCAAAACAAGCTATCCATCATGATCTTTTTCGGCATCACCAACACCCATGTATCTTCCAACATCATAGTTGGGCAGGCACATTTAGACAGTGCTTGAGCCCACTCAAGACTCATTGCTATCAGGATTCGCTTTGAGAATATTCGGAGATAAATGGTATGATCTCCCACTCCCAGGTCACGGAATTTTACTCTTGTGCCTTTTGGGGTTTAGTTTGTTTAGTAGTGTTGTGGTTGTCGTCGTCGTCGTTGTTGTTTGGGGGGGGGGGGGGGGGTCGGGTTTTCAGTAGTCCACTTCCGAAATCTCAGGATTTTGCAGGCCTGCGTTTGGCACGTGGTGGGCAATTTGATCAGCCTGGAATGCCTGGTGCTCGATATAGCCACAGTGGTTCGTCGGCAATAGCTCCCTCTTCCGGTGGATGCGAAATAATTCAAATTATAATACATGTACATAAACTAAAGCGAGTATTGTTGATGTACCCTAACGTGGCGCGGCCCCTAACGTGGCGCACTTTTATTTTTCGCCTGTAGCGCCTAGCTAGAGCAAAAGTTTTAACTGAAAATAAAATGAAAGTGAAATTTCATCAAGTTCTAAACACTCCCGTTCATAAATCGCGAGTTTATTTACCCGTTACAAAGTTAAAAGAAAAAATTATTTTGGCGTGATTTTCCGATTTTATTTTCAAGTGCAAAGTGAACCCTTTGAAAATGCCCCGAAAAATAAGAAAATAATTTTCTGACAAACATCTGGCTGGGTTTGTAAGTAAAGATAGTAATGATTTATCAGAATTTATCAAGTTTACAGAAATTCTTAAATGTTAATTTGGAATTTTCTGAGATTTATTCAAGTGCGCCACGTTAGGGAACCTCCGCCAATTTTTGCCCAATTTCCGGACGCGACCGTTTTTGCATTTCGGATTAAATTTTATGAAACCGAAATTGTTCACAGAGGTTAAATAGCAAGCATTAAAAAGGTAAAAGTACCAGCATTTCACTGCATGAATTTGAGGTTTATCAACAAAGAGGTTTGGCAACACTACACGAGGAAAGTTGGGTAAGCTTCGAAGTGCGCCACGTTAGGGAACACGACTATAAGTACCATCATGCGGGAAAAAAACTCACCAACTTGAGGAATTTCGGAGTGGCCAGAACACGACGGGTCACCAATGCTATCTTTTGTGTGGGGGATTATTAAGACTATCTCATCAATGTCTGAGATGCAATGGCTGATAATAGCAATGCCAACATTGGCTCGGGTTCTTATTTGAAAGACTCGTCTACACAGATGGTCTACAAAGGGTTAAAAAAAAACCGGGGGCAAATTATAATAAGTACTGAACGGTACGCGTAATTTTTATTCCTAGGAGGGTTAGGGGCAATGTCATGAATAATTCATGTTTATCCATGAGAACGGACAATGTCATCAACAGTATTGTTGTTAGTTACTCAACTAGTTACAATACATCAAAGCATTTTAAAGAACGGTTGTCGTCGAGCTACCACACAGTAGCCTAGTGGATAGCGAGATGAACTATGGATACAAAGATCCCTGGTTCGAATCCACGTCGTCGCTGCTCATTTTCATCAGCTATTTTTCTTCTCCAAATTTATCACTGAGATAATTTTAAATTAAGGGGAAAACAGAACGAGAACCTAAGTCTTGCAATGATTCAAAGGAAAAACTGAATTATTCATGACATTGCCCCTAACCCTCCTAGGAAAAAAATTACGCGAACGGAACGAACTCAACCTCGTCCCCAGTGCTTACTTTATTTCCAACACGGTTTCCAATAGTAAACCCTGGATAGGAAACTTTCTTCCTGTATCCTGATTGGATACCGCAATTGGCTAGTAATGGATTTTTATCGTGTACTTGGTGCTATTATATTCACAACGTGCAGTACGTGTTTTCGAGATCATTCGTCCACGCCTTCTCGAAAGTACTAATTTCCTTTCTAATTTGCTCATATTAATGTAACGATATGGGTTTTGGGTTTAAAATAATGAATAATTCATAAGGAGCATGAATAATGCAATGTTATTTTCTGGCTGTTCCTTTTAGTGTACTTACCCCGCCAGCCTAATTGCCCAAGTTAACAAGTTTGGACATATGTTCGTCGACATTTAGGTCATTTGATAATTCTATCTTGAGAATGATTATTTGGTAACAGTATGTCATCATCATTGTCAGTAATCAAAGTCAACACTCCTTCTGAGTCAATTTTATGCGCGACGAGGGGTTGTGGTCATTGCATTACGGTAAGAGCGCTACCGCTCACATGGTTTGTCCTCTTGCGAGCGGGCCGTGAAAGAAGCTCAGACCGAGCCAACCTTTGTCTAAAAGTCGCCCACTTTTCCCTCATTTTGGGGGTAAGTTGGATTCTAATTAAGTATTGAGTAGATCAGGTAAGGGACATAGAAGAGGTTGGTTGATATGATTATTGTCAAACTGATTGATTCTTATAGTTTTTAGGGTGTTAGTTTCGTGTGGAAGTGTCAAAACTTTTCTAGAGTTGAATGACCGTTTTCGTACACATTCACGCACAATGCATTATATAATGGCGACATTGAGTTCAGCATTGTGTACATTCAGTACGTGGTGTGCGTATGCACAGCACAACGTTGAATCTCGACCACACTGTGGAATTAGACCTACTCGCTTTATTTCGAAATGTTGTTCGTGTATGTCGCATTGTTTATTGGTGCAGGGGACCTTTTATGATAGAAGCTATTTCCTTAAATATGTTCCCCGTGTATGCTATTTGTATTTTTATGTATTTTAATTTATAGCTGAGACATTGCTGTCACAAGCTTTGAAGGTTGACATCTCAAGTGCATTACAGGCCTTCTCTATTTTATATCAGGGTAAGACTGTAATTCTCTTTGTATGCTTGATTAAGTAGTCATCCTATTTAGTATTATTTTGGAGTGATCATGACACTGTCTACAAAACAACCATATTACTTATAGTTTATGCTGTGTAATTAAAATAACTGTTGTTTATAATATTAATGTAATCCAATGACTTTGGAACAAGACTTACAAAAGTTTAAGATCAATTCATTTTATTCATGGTCAACAGGGTCTTCTTTTATGGTCTTCATTGTCGTCTTATTGGAATCTTTATTCGGATCTTCATTTGGATTATTTTGTATAATTGGAGAAAGTGAATTAAATTAAAACTTAATCAAGTGAATCAGTGTAAACAACCGTCTGAGTGTTCCAGTTCAATTCTACTTGCTTTCCACCTTACTCTATCTTCATGAGGGTGAACCTGACCACCCTTATCATCGTTGGGGTTGCCACCTCGCGACATTAATATGAAATATGATACTGCATGTTGTCTCGATAAGATCGTAACAATTTGATTTCAAAGATCGTGTTTTCGTAACTCACGCCGTGCTCGCGCTGCTACGAATTGACTCTGTTTTTACCCCAGATACCGCATACAAAAACAAACGCTAATGTGTAACGCATATCCAGGCACCAGACTGTTCCTCATTTGCATACGTGTGCAAAAATCTTGCACATGCAAATGATCCAATACCAGGGTGAGAGAGCAGGTAGTGGTGGGCGCGTACTGCTCGACACCCTGGGGACGAGGTTGGTACGAACTCCGTTCAGAAACATTCGGCATGCAAATCCCTTAGATTGAGTAATGCGCGTTTCAGAATCGAGGTCGGGAACGTATGTGTATGCGGTCATCATTTAGTCGAGTAGGCCCTCACAATCAATGGTACGTACACACCATACTAAGCAGCGACTGAGGCAAAAGTTGAACACTCGACTATGGCACGATACCCGACTGTGGTCAAGGCATTGATTTGCTTTTGCACTATTTCATTATTACTTTACCTCACCTTGCTCCCTGGTTTCTCCAAGTACGATGAGCCTCAGCAGAACATACCGTCACCGAAGCGACAAGCGGATCATACCGCCGATGCACGACCCGAGACCGATCTCAGTGCAACACACGGCTATTCCCTGACACTAACAATCCGCATGGCAGCCATACCCAAACTGGTTCAGCGTCTGTACTGCATATTCATCCGTTCGGCTACGTTGTTTTGGTCTCCCAAGCTAGGCCCAACTATAAGCCTGATTCTTGACAAGGAATCGGCAAGAGATCATCGGTTTGCACGTAAACTGAGACAAAAGGAGAAAGAGCTGGGCCTGAAGTTTGACTTCCTGTACGAGCCTCTCCCTGATACTGCCTCCGGATGGAAACCTCAAGGCTACCAACGTCAACTGTGGAGTAGTTTCTTCATGGATCTATCCGTTAATGCTTCCATCATTGGCTGGACTGATTCGGACGCGGTGTTCACGACGCCAGTGACTCCGGAAAACATCTTCAACGGCCATCGATTGCGGGTGTTAACTTTCACTGACATGAAGCGCATGCACAAACTACGCTGGTACGACTCCACGCTGAAGGCCATCGGGAAGGCAATGGTTTCTGACTTCATGACGTACTTTCCTACCTTCGTCTGGAGAGACACCTTCACCAACTGCAGGAATCACATAATGAAGCACATGAACGTAAGCCAATGATTAATACCTAATAATCACGAAATAATCTAGCCCCATAAATGTGGCCAATTTACTGGACTACCTCCGTAAATAAAGGCCACACTTCCACCATGTACAAAAACATGTCGAACTTTGTCAAATTTTGATTTTCACATTTATGCTTAGTTTGTAGTTTATTTTTGCTTTAGAAGCATACTCACCCTCTTTATAGGCTAATCAGAAAGTGCTGCCGTTTTCAGATGTCTATTTTTCGTGAAATTTCCAGATTCGTTTGCACACATTTGCATATCAAAATTTCAACATGAAATTTCACGAAAAATAGACATCTGAAAAGGGACTCGGACTTGAGAGAGGTGGCTCGGACTCGGACTCAATGTTTGGTGACTCGAATACAATTAAGACTGATAGCTTGTGACAAATTTTGCTTAAGACTTAATAACTTGTGGTGGGCTTGGTTAGGACTTGTGAGACTAAGAATAGATTCGACTTTAACCTCCATGAAATTTCTTTTGCAGGTCTCTCACTTTGAGGATGCCTTTCTCCAGCTGGCCCACTTGAGCCCCGTCAACATCATCATGAACTACGCCTACTACTTCGAGCACGACCGTTACGACTGGCACTTGGATTTCAAGAAGACTTTGAAGAACTATAATGCGAAGCTACCTCCAGGTGTAAACATAAAACCGAGTGAGAATAAACCAGATTTACATGTCACCATCCACGAGAGCTACTACACTAAGATGCCCTACCCATTACTGCAGGGATATTGCGTAGCCAAGCGCTATGTTGGTACCCTTCCCACAAGCTGCCAGAAATTTGAAAATGTCACCAACTTTCAGCTGTTCGAGTTTATCTCTTGCAAGAAAGCTGTGAAGGCCCATCTGAGTCCCGGGACCTGGTGTTCGGGCAACGGGCGCCGGGAGTGTATTCGACGCATCGAAGCGCACTACAAGAACGTCAAGAAATATTACAATCTTGGATGGTATGACCTGGATCTGAGGCGAATGACTGCCGTTGAAAAGGTAGCCAGGCGGGAAAATATCACATGTCCAAATATATTCCAATTAGATTAAATGCAGTTTCATAGTTTTAACTTCCCGATCCAAAATAATCGGTACAAGTTAATAAGCACCGCCACTGCCGCTGGAACAAACTTTTGCCATGGGGTGCTGGAATAAAGGGCGGATAAAATTAATGCGAAAGCGGAGCGCAAAGCCCTTACATCGTGGCTTAATTTGAAATATAGATGCTGTGTGGTGCAATCTGGGGGCGATTCCTGGCCACTTTCATTAGACTTTTTTTAGCAAAAGTTTTTTGAGATTATGAAGACAATTTATTTCATTATTTTGTTTAGAATGTACAAGTTGCTCTAATAACGTTTAACTGTACTGAAAGTGGAGAAAGTGGTTCCATTTCATTCTGGAAAAAGAATTGTATCATTATGCAAGACATCGCATGTAAATATTATTGTTGCAAGGCTGCTTTCTTACATTTAGTAAATTCCTTCGTGTATGTTTTGTTTTATTACGGCGTGGGGCCACAGGGCCAGGGGCCGCTTTAGTTCTGTCTCACCAAACGATGTAGCTCTCGATATATTTGCAGTTTTCTTTGTTTGTTACACAGAGAATGGCAAATATAAAACACTAAAAGACCAAATACATCTTTATGTTTATGCTCGGTAGATAGCAAGTTTGGGGTTAGGCAAGGATTTATCGGTATACTGAGAATTTATGAGAAAAACAACTTGCAGAGGTAATGCATGAATAGCTTTTTTATTAAAACGAAACTACACTGGAATTGGCGTAAAGCATGACTAGTTTCAATAAAAAAACGTCCCACTCCTTTTAGCCTGGGGATGCGTCACGGTTAACCTTGCTCTTTGTTAATCTCGAGTACTAGCAACGTCAATTAAACTTTAAACTGAACAGAAAAACTTCAGGGGAAAAGTGCATTTGCCCCTATTGAAAGATAGAATGAAAAGAATCCTGGCAAGCATTATCAACTTTGCCACCATTGTCATGGCCGAGGTTATTGCTTTCGGGTCAAAGCTTCCATCGTGGCGGAAATATCATACATGTCATGATTTTAGATACATTGAGAGAAATATCGATTCTGCACTGCCTGAAATTTAGAAAATACCTCCTCCTGATATTTTACAGTGTTACTTTGTGCTAGACGTTCGAAGCGCCGCGACTTTTTTAGCAAACGTTTTTTTGAGATTATAAAGACAATTTATTTCACGTTTTTGTTTAGAATATACTGTTGCTCTTATAACGTTTCTACTGTACTGAAAAGTCGAAAACCTTGTATTTTTATCTCCATTCTTTGTTCCATTTAATTCTGGACAAAGAATTGTATCATTATGCATGACATCGCATGTGAATAATATTGTTTCTAGGCTGCTTTCTTACATTTAGTAAATTCCGTCGTGTATGTTTTGTTTTATTTTCCGAGCCCTTACGGCGTGGGGCCACAGGGCCAGGGGCCTGCTTTAAGGCCCCTGAAAATTTTGGATTCTGGATGCACTGTGATGAAATATACTGAAGTATATACTTAAACTTCTAAAACCCGAAAGGGTGTTTTTTGGTTCAAGTTAAAACAAAATGGTTCCACTGGAAGCGGGTGAATTTCTGTTCATAAAAATATTCACATAGGCCTAAACGATGTAGCTCTTGATATATTTGCAATGTTATTTGTTTGTTACAGGGAATGGCAAATATAAAAGACTAACAGACCAAATGCATCTTTATGTTTACGATCGGTAGGTGGCAAGTTTGGGGCTAGGCAAGGATTTATCGGTCTACTGAGTTTTTATGAGAAAAACTTGCAAAGGTTAACACATGAATAGCTGTTTTATTAAAACGAAACTACACTGGAACTAGTTTCAATGGAAGCCCGTCCCACTCCTATTAGGTTGGGATTTGTGTGAACCTTGATATTTGTTAATGTTGAGTACAGAATGCTAGCAACGTCAATGAAACTTTTAAATGAAAAGAAAAACCATCAGGGGAAAGGTATGAACTTTGCCCCTATTGAAAGATCGAATGAAAAAATCGTGGCAAGCATTATCAACTTTGCCACCATTGTCATGGCCGAGGTTATTGCTTTCGGGTCAAAGCTTCCATCATGGCGGAAATATAGACATGTCATGATTTTGGATACCTTGAGAGAAACATCGATTCTGCACTGCCTGAAGATTTAGAAAATACCTCCTCTTAATATTTCTTGACCTCCAGAATCATCGCTCAATTAGCAGACCCATCGCTCAATTAGCAGACCCATACTTGAATACGCAGCTCCAGTCTGGTGCCCTGTTCTTTCGACTCAGCAAAAACGCTAGAGAAGGTACAGAGGCGATTCACCCGTTTTTGTTTGGGTCTGCCGAGAAGGGTTTTAATTGATTCTGTAAATGAAATTGAATATTCAGACAGGTGTGTCAAGCTGGGTCTGCCTCTTTTAATCAACAGGGTTCATTTCCTTTCAATTACGTTTGTTATTAAATGTTTATATAATAAATTTGACATTGACACTGACACTCTAATTCCCATTAATTGTAGACATATCGAATCTGTTAAATTTGTCCATCATCGGGCTCGTTCCAATGCTGCCCATCATTCTCTTTTTCACAGATTCCCTAGATTATGGGATGAACTACCGGCCTTCATTAAAGATACAATTATCCATAGTTTATCCTCCTTTACAAATTCTCTCAGAAATCATTTATTAGTCCCTGGCCAGGAAGTCCCCTTGACCAAAACAGTTTAACTTTCTAGTTGCCTTGCCCATTCAAATACCTTGCTGCTTGTTTTTTTCCCTCAATTTTATAGTGCCTTTTGCATTATAATTCACTCGAATCTCTCTTTTACCGAATTTGTATTTTTTAATGCCCATTTGTGCTTTTAAAGTTTTAACTGCTTGTATAGTTCTATATTCTTATACTGTAAGCCATGTTTTAATAATGTCCATTTGTAATGTCCTTTTGTATTGTCTCTTCTTAAATTGTGGCATCAGGAGATTAACTTGATAGTAATTTAGTTTACTTTTTTAAAATCCATCAGGGGTGCTACTTCTTTTTTTTTTTTTTCTTGTTCTCTCTCCTAACTGTATGTGCATGTTTTTGTTTTCTTTACTGTATTGTCTGTACTTGAATTTTTACCTGTGAAATTAATAAATGAAATAAATGAAATGAAATGAATTCAGCGGGCGCCTTCTTTCAGCAACCCATTTTTGTAAAATTACAAAAAACATGGCAGCCAATTGACCAATCAGCAGCTTAGGCTTCAACGCGGCAAAATAATGCAGTCAGGCAAGATGGCGTCGATCGGTCACCCCCACTGATCTCATTGCCGGTGAGGGGGTACTTGTGAACGGAGCGGATAGCTGCAAAGTGTAGAGAATCTCTAAGCCATGAAAACGCGTAACAAAAACGTAACCATGCGAAACATCTGGTAACCTATATTATAACACCTCATCCACAGCTTCCTTATCTTGATTGGCCGAGAGCAAGTCACGTGGCATTTGCTATTTTTACGTTTTGCTGTGCACGGCCAAAAGTTCTATGCATACGGGTGTGCGTGTAAAAAGCGCTTCGCTAGTCGCTACAGAATTGGGTTCAAACATTTCGTGAAGGGGTAGTTCAGAAAAGTGCAAGTAAATGTTCAACTAATTTCGTATTCAAATTGAAGTACATGTACATTTTAATTGTATTTAGATTACATTAATCAGTTATCGCTTAAAATCAAGCATAATCTGTCGGCGAGGTGTTATAAAACAAATATTGATGGTGACTGTTTTATCTTGTGGTGTAAAACTAGCCTACCTCGGTGATCCATGTAGCATTTTATTTTTCCTCGGCTTCGCCTCGGGAAAAATACATGTAGAATGCTTCATGGATCACCTCGGGAGGCTAGTTTTACTCACCACTCGAAGCAGTCAATAATTATTTGTATACTATAGGGTGTCCCTCCAAAAAGGTGACCCATAAACTATAATGTGAATAAACTGCGAACTGTATACATGTAAATATGGCTTCATCATAAATGATAGGAAGTATAGCTTTCCATTGATACCTGTGATGAATAATTCTGGTCATGCAACACTGAGTTTCATTGTTTTAAAAATGGTATGTAAAAACCTTCTTGCGACAGTTTGTGTAAAACAGTGTAAACGCAATGTAAGGTAAAGAAAAAACAGCAAAACAGCAAAACACTATATTATGGGACTGACTGCATCCTACGCATTGTATATTTACACCGTCCGATCAGATAGAGCTGTTTCCCTTATGCATAAAGACGTAATTCGATCAAGACAGTGTTCATTATATCGATTATAATCCCTCGGACAATGGCTGTAATTGGCAGCCCACGGCACGGCTGTATACATAAAATAATGTTTAGTCAGTCAATTTCATTGACTTCTTTGGCGTATTATGAAGCTCCCTTTCATGCCGTGCGCTGCCAATTACAGTCTATTGTCCGAGAGATTATCTCACGCAAACAGGTGGCTGTGTTCACTACCGTTACACAACTCGTAGGGACGGCAACTGAAATCATAATGCAACATTTTTATACGCTATATTACAGAGAATCATAGCGACAGGGCCAATCCAACTAATCCTTTGCCTGACAGTAAACTTTCTCGATTTTGTGGGGATGTCTGTACACGTACACGAATTTGCCCGTGTGGATTGCACAATGGACTACCGGGACGAGTCATTCGCAACAAATCTTACGGGTTGCTCCATGCTCCATTCTAGACGATGTTCGCCGTACTCGATAATATTAAACTAAAAGATAAATTCTTCAATTAGACAATCATAATTGTTTCGTACATTTCAATTTACGTAAAATGCATATTTATTATACGTATATTCAATACCATAATAATGGTACACGCCGTTAATTATTTGCATTTACACAAGCCCCTCCGCCCATGGTACTCCCCGTGGTGAATGGTAGATTCCCGTTGCTCATTTTATGCTAATGAGGGTCACGTGGGGCCAAATCCGGCCTTCTGATTGGTCGAAGCCCGTCAAAAATGGGGAAAATATCCTGGTTAGACGGGCTTCACTACTAACACCCATGTATCTTCCAACATCATAGGTGGGCAGGCACATTTAGACAGTGCCTGAGCCCACTCAAGACTCATTGCTATCAGGATTCGCTTTGAGAATATTCGGAGATAAATGGTATTATCTCCCACTCCCAGGTCACGGAATTTTACTCTTGTGCCTTTTGGGGTTTAGTTTGTTTAGTAGTGTTGTGGTTGTCGTCGTTGTCGTCGTTGTCGTCGTCGTTGTTGTTTTTTTGGGGGGATGGTCGGGTTTTCAGTAGTACACTTCCGAAATCTCAGGATTTTGCAGGCCTGCATTTGGCACGTGGTGGGCAATTTGATCAGCCTGGAATGTCTGGTGCTCGATATAGCCACAGTGGTTCGTCGGCAATAGCTCCCTCTTCTGGTGGATGCGAAATAATTCAAATAATAATACATGTACATTGTAACTAAAGCGAGTAAGTACCATCATGCGGGGAAAAAACTCACCAACTTGAGGAATTTCGGAGTGGCCAGAACACGACGGGTCACTAATGCTGTCTTTTGTGTGGGGGATTATTAAGACTATCTCATCAATGTCTGAGATGCAATGGCTTATAATAGCAATGCCAACATTGGCTCGGGTTCTTATTTAAAAGACTCGTCTACACAGATGGTCTACAAAGGGTGAAAAAAAAACCGGGGGCAAATTATAATAAGTACTGAACGGTACGAACTCCGTTCAGAAACATTCGGCATGCAAATCCCTTAGATTGAGTAATGCGCGTTTCAGAATCGAGGTCGGGAACGTATGTGTGTGTGGTCATCATTTAGTCGAGTAGGCCCTCACAATCAATGGTACGTACACACCATACTAAGCAGCGACTGAGGCAAAAGTTGAACACTCGACTATGGCACGATACCCGACTGTGGTCAAGGCATTGATTTGCTTTTGCACTATTTCATTATTACTTTACCTCACCTTGCTCCCTGGTTTCTCCAAGTACGATGAGCCTCAGCAGAACATTCCGTTACCGAAGCGACAAGCGGATCATACCGCCGATGCACGACCCGAGACCGATCTCAGTGCAACACACGGCTTTTCCCTGACACTAACAATCCGCATGGCAGCCATACCCAAACTGGTTCAGCGTCTGTACTGCATATTCATCCGTTCGGCAACCTTATTTTGGTCTCCCAAGCTAGGCCCAACTATAAGCCTGATTCTTGACAAGGAATCGGCAAGAGATCATCGGTTTGCACGTAAACTGAAACAAAAGGAGAAAGAACTGGGCCTGAAGTTTGACTTCCTGTACGAGCCTCTCCCTGATACTGCCTCCGGATGGAAACCTCAAGGATACCAACGTCAACTGTGGAGCAGCTTCTTCATGGATCTATCCGTTAATGCTTCCATCATTGGCTGGACTGATTCGGACGCGGTGTTCACGACGCCAGTGACTCCGGAAAACATCTTCAACGGCCATCGATTGCGGGTGTTAACTTTCACTGACATGGAGCGCATGCACAAACTACGCTGGTACGACTCCACGCTGCAGGCCATCGGGAAGGCAATGATTTCTGACTTCATGACGTACTTTCCTACCTTCGTCTGGAGAGACACCTTCACCAACTGCAGGAATCACATAATGAAGCACATGAACGTAATGATTAATACCCAATGATTAATACCTAATAATCATAAAATATTCTAGCCCCATAAATGTGGCCAATGTACAAAAACATGTCGAACTTTGTCAAATTTTGATTTTCACATTTAGGCTTAGTTTGTAGTTTATTTTTGCTTTAGAAGCATACTCACCCTCTTTATAGAAAAATCAGAAAGTGCTGCCGTTTTCAGATGTCTATTTTTCGTGAAATTTCCAGATTCGTATGCACACATTTGCATATCGAAATTTCAACACGAATTTTCACGAAAAATAGACATCTGGAAAAGGCAGCACTTTTTGATTAGCCTATAAAGAGTGTGAGTATGCTTCTAAAGCAAAAATAAACTACAAACTAAGCCTAAATGTGAAAATCAAAATTTGACAAAGTTCGACATGTTTTTGTACATGGTGGAAGTGTGGCCTTTATTTACGGAGGTAGTCCAGTAAATTGGCCACATTATGGGGTTAGAAATAATCTTGACTCTGACCTCATTCTAGCCCCATAAATGTGGCCTATTTACTGGACTGCCTCCGTAAACATAGGCCACACATCCACATGTACAAAAATCGTGTCGACGGAGCCAAATTTTGATTTTCACATTTAGGCTTAGTTTGTAGGGTTTTTTTGCTTTAGAAGCATACTCACCCTCTTTACAGGCTAATCAGAAAGTGCTGCCTTTTTCAGATGTATATTTTTCGTGAAATTTCCAGATTCATTTTTACACGTTTGCGTATCAAAATTTTAACATGAAATTTCACAAAAATTAGACATCTGAAAAAGGCAGCACTTTCTGATTAGCCTATAAAGAGGGTGAGTATGCTTCTAAAGCAAAAAAACCCTACAAACTAAGCCTAAATGTGAAAATCAAAATTTGGCTCCGTCGACACGATTTTTGTACATGTGGATGTGTGGCCTATGTTTACGGAGGCAGTCCAGTAAATAGGCCACATTTATGGGGCTAACCTCATTCCAGTGCCACCCTAAATGCTTTGCCCTTAAAATTGAGAGACGGTTTTGAGACTGGGGCTAAATCGTTCATTCCATATAGATTCTCCTTCCAACGAGTCGCAATAACTGTATATTTAAACCCAAAAGGCCCCTTGTACACACTGCATTAATTCTAACAAAAAATATATATATTACTTCCTGATTTCTAACAAACGAAGATTGACACATTGAACATATTTCATGTGTAAGAGTTTCCTTGTTCAAAATGTTCAAACTCATTTAATCCTTACTTATCGGGCCAGATTTCCATTGTCTTCTTTTTGTGAGATGTCCGTTTGTTAGAAAGCTCATACTTTGTCGGCTGCTTAAAAAAATTAGCGACTCAACTTGAAAAGGTTAACCATCAGGCATATCCAGAAAAGCAGCGTAGTGGGCCAAAAGTTGGAAACTCTTCGTTAATTGGGCCCAAAAAAATATCAATACATTTTGTTACATTTTTACGTTCGTTTTGTCTTATGATTGATTTAACCATGGATTATCTTTATTGATTTCATATTATTTTTTTTAAGTTGATTTGCCAGAAATGGTGTTGTATGTAGCCTAGTCCATCGCAAGTCCGGTTACAAGATCTTCAGATCGAATACTTAATGGCAATAACAACGGAATGTTGTTTGTCACAGTTCATTTTTAGCTTGCAGACTTGTATGACTCGTGACTCGGACTGGGACTCGAGTCCGACTTGAGTCCCATTTTCCGTGACTCGGACTCGAGTCACGATGACAAAATGACTCGGACTCGGACTCCACCCTGCGGTCTCGGACTGACTCGGACTCGACCTGCGTGACTGAGGACTCGATCAAAATACCACATAACATCACCTCTTTTTTCGACAATATAATTGCAAACTGCTTTGAAGACGGTCCTCTCCTGAGCAAACAATGCAGTCTGTGCGGTGCAGATGAAACGCATCTAAGTACCGTATACATGACATCGCTTGCGACTGGCTTGTTTCCGACGTCTACACTTGATGATTGCGTAAATGCAAGCTTGACTGTGTTCGATACCATTATTATCCTTTCCAGACACCGTCCAGTTATTTAAATAAATGGAGAAAAGCTGTGCAAAAAAATGGAAACGTTTACACTGTGAGGTTTTAGCAGTGCCTCAGACTTTATTTCCATTATACATTAAAGGTGACTCGTCACTCGGACTCGGCGGATTCGACCAGCATGACTCGGGACTCGGACTTTAGAGAGGTGACTCGGACTCGGACTCGGACTCGGACTCGATGTTAGGTGACTCGAATACAATTAAGGGCCAGCGTCCTTAATAATTTACTCTGCGCGCCGCGATCCACTTCACTGCGCCGACTAGCGCCGGAGAGCGCCGTGCTCACGGCCTCCCTAGCCCCGCCGATGCCCGGTGCTGTGCGGCGCTGGAGGAAAACACGCATAACAATAGGCGTTACGGCCGAACGCACTTCATACACCGTGGATACACACGGCCCGCCTCGGCGCGCCGGCAGTGAGTTCTTGAGTTAAAATGTATATTGTGCATGATCTTCACTTTGTATTGGAATTCTACGAATGTACATGTATAATTTGTGAACAGCTGTTGACTGAAAAGCATTTTCAGACTATCAGACACCGAGCTCAGTAGTTCCCAATATGAACATGATGATGAGAATACTTGCGGCAATCCGGCGATTGGTTCCGAGAACGGAAACAATTCCCAGCTTTTATAGCTCCACGGATAAACACAATATCTGATAGCTTGTGACATATTTTGCTTAGGACTGAATAACTTCTGGTGGACTTGGTTAGGACTTGTGAGACTTAGGATAGATTCGACTTTAACCTCCATACAATTTCTTTTGCAGGTCTCTCACTTTGAGGATGCCTTTCTCCAGCTGTCCCACTTTAGCCCCGTCAACATCATCATGAACTACGCTTACTACTTCGAGCACGACCGTTACGACTGGCACTTGGATTTCAAGGAGACTTTGAAGAGCTATAATGCGAAGCTACCTCCAGGTGTAAACATAAAACCGAGTGAGAATAAACCAGATTTACATGTCACCATCCACGAGAGCTACTACACTAAGATGCCCTACCCATTACTGCAGGGATATTGCGTAGCCAAGCGCTATGTTGATATCCTTCCCACAAGCTGCCAGAAATTTGAAAATGTCACCAACTTTCAGCTGTTCGAGTTTATCTCTTGCAAGAAAGCTGTGAAGGCCCATCTGAGTCCCGGGACCTGGTGTTCGGGCAACGGGCGCCGGGAGTGTATTCGACGCATCGAAGCGCACTACAAGAACGTCAAGAAATATTACAATCTTGGATGGTATGACCTGGATCTGAGGCGAATGACTGCCGTTGAGAAGGTAGCCAGGCGGGAAAATATCACATGTCCAAATATATTCCAATTAGATTAAATGCAGTTTCATAGTTTTAACATCCCCACCCGAAATAATCGGTACAAGATAATAAGCACTAATAAGCACATCTTATAATAATCATAATAATAAGCACTGGTTGTTTAGTTGTAGTGCCTGTTGGAATATCACTACTATTGACAGTGTATCACTACTATTGACAGTGTGAGATACAAGTAAACGGTCAATAAAAAAAATACCCAATGGCCAACATCGTATTCCAAGCAAATTGTAAATATAAATCGTATATGACAATATTGAGCCTAGTTCCCATATCGAGGTAAGAAGCACGCAGAGAGCAACGCAAACAAGACCCAAAATGCAACGCAGAAATAATGGAAACATTTCTATCCGCAAATGTCGCCGACAACCCAAACAGACGCAAACTATATCGCAGACGATCGGCAAAGGTCAACTTTGCCGACTGTTCTGCGCACTGTCTGAGAAGTCTGCGCAGTCTGCATAAGCTTAACGTCGATATTGAAACTCGGCTGAAACACTGCTACAAGTCTCTTTCAAATTAATACCAACTTACAACGTGTGGAATTCGTAAGAGGGAGTGTCTAATGTCTGTTGTTTGCAGAAGTAGAGCATGCAGTCGCAAATCGAAACAGAAGAAGAATGTCTTCTGAACTAGGCAGTCAGTTTCGGGTCCGCTCATAAGTCCGACGCCTCATAGGTCCGACGCCTCATAAGTCCGAAATTTAGGACGTATGAGGCGTCGAACGTATGAGGCATAACAGTTATGTATTCCGCCTCATAGGTCCGACGCCGCATAAGTCCGAAACAGCGTTTGTCTATTGTCGGACTCATGAGGCGGCGGACTTATGAGGCGGATTTATGCCTCATAAGTCCGACGCCTCAATTTTGGGCTTATGAGGCGCCGGACCTATGAGGCGTCGGACTTATGATACGGCCCCGTCAGTTTGTAGGCATTAATGCAGTTACTTTGTTCGAGTTATGGAATGTATGCAGCGTACCTTGGAACAAAGCTAACATGAATTCAGATGTCTTTTGGTAAGACTGGAATAAAGCGTACTAATGTGACATAGGAATAATCCGACTTGGTATTCTTTTTTTTTCTCTGGAATAATCTGTAACATGGCAGCTATATATTTCTGGATGTGACACAGTGTACAGTTCTTGTTGAACCCATAAATATTTACACTTTTATAATCACAATAAGGTTGAGTTAAGCTTGGCTCCAAGCTGTTGGACAAACGCGAAACGAGTCCTGCACCCTTGCATCTGATCTTCTTACGTGTACAAAATAATACTCAGCAGGCGCGTAGGAAGATGATTTTAACAGGGGGGGGGGGCAGATTATATTTTGTGAAACAACAGCGCACCCAGGATTTTGTCTTCGGTGGGTTCAAAGAAAAAAATACTCTCACAAATTAACTAGGCCTTTAGCAGGTGCGGTTCCAGGATTTTTTTAGACGGGGGGGGGGGGGGGGGGGGGGGGGCACACCTTTGGAGCAATTTTGTTCCGAGAACTAATGCGAGCGCGGAGCGTGAAGCCTTTACAGCGTGGGGTCCGGGGTCCACTTAAGAGCCCCGAAAAATGTTGGATTCTATAAATGCTCTGTGGTGCAATCTGAGGAGAATCCTGGCCCCTTTCCCCTGAATTATTTGAGCAAAAGTTTGTAAGATTATAAGGATTTTTTTCATTGGTTTAAAATATAGGCCTACTCTTGCTTTTACAAACCTTTTAAGTTTCTTCTGTTCTTCACTTGATAACCATGTATTTTCGTCTGCATAATTATATTTGTGCATTTTATTTTTGAAAAGGAATTGTACAGACTTAGTTTGTAAACTGTTGCAAGAGTGTTTTCTTATGTTTTGTTTCAAGTTGAAATTTTCAGTTCATCAATAAGAAAAAACGGCTTGAAGATGTAAATGAATTCAAGTTTAAAATTAGTGTAATTTAGGAAAAAGGAAAAACGAATCAATTTGAAATATGCACGAACCACGTAAAAATTTTAGCCCGGACAAATTGCCCCATTGGTTTAAAATGTTTATGTTATTGTTAAAAATTTAAACGATTATAGTGCGATTTCATGAGACATCATAATAAAATAATTTTGGCAGAAAAAAAAGTGGCATGAGATTAAAAGAAATCCACCCTGCCGCCAGGCCGAAAAAAAGGAAAAATAAACAAAATATCTGCAATGAAATTTCCACCTCCGCTGTGGTTTGATTTAATAGTCTACACACTGCAATTCTATTCCTCGAAAAACGCAATTTATGAAAGGTTTGTATTTTTATTTTTTTTTTATTTTTTTTTTTAGGGGGAGCCCGGCCCCCATCATATTTTCAGCGAGGGCCATTGGCCCCCGCGGCCCCCCGCCCGCCCTCCCCCCCCGGTTCCTACGTGCCTGCTCAGGTAGACTTGAAACTTGCATCTAAACAAGTGGAACATTGACGGACTCTACCTCCTGATAAAGTCCTATCATAAATAAAGGTGACGGATAAACAGCTGGTCAAAAAAGCATGTTAACTTAATTCACACGTGACGTCACACTTGTTTGTCACCCCGAACCCATTTTTGTCTCCTTTCTGATCGGTGTTTCGTCATTGATAATGGGCGCGGCATCGATACGGACATCAGTTTCAATGAGAGAATAAAATACGCCTTTTATTTTTTAAAGTTTAAAGCGGCCGATGTTTAAAATGTATACCTGCATTCGGTTTATGAACTGATACACGCTCAGTTTGTCAACATACCTTCCATTAAAAACAAATGTAATCGGTCTATAAAGATATCCACTCCTTTTTTTTTTAAAATACATGAAAACATGGGGCACACGCGGAACAACACTTGCCGAGAAACATATGCGTTCATTCAAGGGGCACTGCGTCCTGGAACAGCCCAATTGGGCTACAAAACGCGCTTTGAACAAAATGATGTTAATCGGAAAGAACATTTGAAAGTAGAATATAAACATCCACACAACTATCCTTTAAAAACTGGGCATTTTTGTGTTATTCCTGTATGCGTGCGAGAACGACTTTCGGGGTCCACTTCATCGGTTCTACGTAGGCTATAGGCCCCTACCCGTTGTCATGGCATAATCATAGGCAGGCTTATGGAACGTAGCCACACTGCTGTACTATAGCAGATACTCTAAATGACAGTACCTATGGCATTTGCCACCGTACTTTACAGAGCTAATGTCTAACTCACCTCGTTTCAGTATCAGTTAATGAGTCTTTATTGAATCATTCAGGGGAAAAAATTGCAAGCGTCATTGATCGCAAGGATAATGGACGGTGAGAGACGCCTACTCCAGTTCAGTGGTTCAATATTTATAATTTGTTTTATTATTTTACCTAAAAATGGCATTAGGCCTATGGAGATGATGAATAATCAATGGGTATCTTAGCTCAAGGACTAAAACATAATTACCGAAGGTCAAAGCTATACATGGATAGTAAATTCCCCTATCTGAAATTCGAATGAAGTCGAGAAATAGGGGCTTATCTCTCATTATAATTAGCTACAGACTGCAGACACGACCAGGGTGGCCTGTCACGGACTCATTTGTACATCTTTAGTTGATAGCTTTTGTTTTAAGTGAAGGCATATAAAGAATTTACTTGCGTCACTTGGACTTCAGATCGGAATTAGTTCCTATGCTATACCCACGTACGCTGCCACTGAGCGGCTTCGCGCACGCGCAGTGTTCTTGTTTCGTGTGTGCATAGTTGAAGTTGTCGGATGAGCAAAGATCATTAGGTGCAAGAAACGAGCGAGACCACAATAACGTTCCTGTGTTCCAAGTGAAGGTAAGTTTAAGCAAATCATTGTGACTTTTGTAACTTCACATTTTTTTCGCCACTAGAAAAAAAAATGACAATGATGATTTCAACACAGTGGTTAATAGCAACTGATGTAACATTCTCGATGCTAAACCAGCCATCACGGAGAATTAAAGAGTAAGTTTTATTCTCAATATGTTGATGATCACATAAAATGTATTTCAAAGAAAGTGCTGGCCTATAGTTTCAAAATTTTAAATTTAAGGGTCCACCATTATGCACAGTACAGGTAGCCCCTCCATCGTTTAGTAATACTGAGGGCGTATACACGTTTAAAGGGAATATACAACATTTGCCAACATCGAAAAATGAAACTACCAAGTTTTTACAAAATACCTTACTAGTCTTAAGCATCCTGTAAAATTATGGCACCTGGTGTGAAGTCATTTTCAAGAAAATGGTATTTATTTTTCAACTACTGCTACAAATTTTGTTAACTATTGGTTACATGTTCATGAACGGGTGCAGGTCAGCTAGACTGGTTCCCTTACCTTACAATTTTCCGGCATCTATAAATGGATCCATTTTTATCTTTAGTGGAGTCATGGAACCAGACTACTTGAACATTTTTGGGGGTTTGGGGGTTTTTTTTTGCAGCATTTTCGATCACAGAACTTCAAACATGTCAGTGTAACAATATTTTATCTATTATACTAACCCCTCAAATAGTTCATCTCTGAAAATTACAGCAAAAGCCAATGGTGTACATTCCCTTTAATCATGGTTAGGTTTGACTCGTTGTGGTTCTCAGTTCTCTACATACGTTTATAATAAATCACATTATTAATTAGGCCTCTTCATGATCATTTACGGCTACTGGTTGGAAATGGATCCATGTTTCTGGGTACACAAACAAAATAAGGGTTTTTTTGGAAACCGTTGCCGCTACCAACAGCAACAGCTATTCACAACGTCACAACTGTATGCTGCCACACGTAATGCAATGAGGAGAATAAGATCTGTCCCCTTATCCATGTTCGGATTGTATCCAACGAAATTTAAAGTGTCGTTTCATGTCACTTTTCATCTGCCACATGCATACAGCATATATTGGACGACGAAAACAACGATATGCTAATTCAGCCAAAAAGACACTTCCCCTGGCAAAGGTTGGTTGTTTTCCTGGCGAATTTCACATCATTAAAATGTGGTAAGTTGGAGTTAATCTGACTTTGTTGTCCATTTAAACATGGAGAATTATTTCAACATGCTAGTATAACAACTTTGTGATCTTTGTTTTTCGTATGAAATTCAACTTACAGAAAATGAAAAAAGGTTCTTTCAAGATAAACTATCGTGGCGAAATAAGATGTCTAGAATGTTTCTGAGATGTTAGGACATCTTCACTAAGGGACCCATTTTTCTCATATAAATGATGTTCAAAGATGTTATACTGAGAAAAGGAATTTACAAAAGATTATACGTTTCTACAGAAAAGCATCTTTCAAAAGCTGGTTTCTTCGATGAATAAAATACTGCTTGGAAAGACTTTTCCTCACTTCGTTGCTATAGGGAGTACATAATACAATTGACAGAATTTGCCACCAATTATGTATTGCCAGTCCAGCTAACATAACACACCATATGGCTTAACCAGAGAAAAGTCTTGTTAAAAAAAACGCATTATTATGGATGAAACGTGATATGCTAATACCAAAAGCGAAGACATTATTCCGCCCAAATCCCTTTTATCATGAACGTTAATTCACAGGACTAATAAAAAGCATATATTAATTTCTCGTCAATGCACTTTTTAAGTTTCTAAATATTTTGCAAAATGAATGAACCCAGCCGTTTGTGCTTTCAGCCTGTTATTACCATCGATAATGATGTCCTTGGCATTAGTACACGTACGGTGAGCTGGCTCATCGAACACAATTCGTAGCTCGAGTCTTTCAGCTTGATAAATTATAATTTTGAATATGGATGTATTTTAGGCCTATATGTGTTGTTGGGGGTAAGTAATGAAGAATGGTACACTTCAGTATGGGATGTTCATTTTATGGGTGAAATTTTGAATAAGGCCATCACGGACATTACCAAAATACCATACTTTTTTGAATGTCAGACCTCTCAGTCGTGCTGCAAAAAAGTCCCGAATATTCCTAAAATTCATTTAACTACAAAACAAACCAAACTCAAAGTATAAAGTTGTTCAATGTTTTCCCCTGTAATCAAATTGAATGTCTATTTTCCAATATGTTTCGTTCGCGTTGTAAACAGGTTAAGATATTAAACATGTTTAGAGTATTGCTTTATTGTGTAAGTAATTGAACATTGATGTATAGGAATTGTACACGTAATACTCAGCTTCTAAACATGTTTACAAAGTGATAGCAAGATTGTATTTAATGTACCAAGCTAAACACAATATCTTAGTGTACATAGTTACATTTGAACGTTTTGTTTAAATGAAGGGACATAGTCGAAGATAACATAATAATTGGCAAATTGCAAGACACTTGATTCTCATAGAAAGAACGCTCATATAAGAACGCTATATAAGTGCCCTGATTATTATTATTATTATTATAGAAAACTAGCAATAAAAATAAATGCACGCTTCCCCCATGTTGCTAGCCATTTGTGAAGTAAAGCTATGTTTCTTCTCAGAACAAGCCTGCGTTGACAAGGTCATTGTACCTCTCAATGTCAGCGAAGATAAGGATGTCTTGGCAACGACCTTGGACTTCCCCAAGCCTCCCGCCAACTGCACCTCGTCCGTAGTTTGGGAAATCACCTCCGAGGGAAACACGACCGCCAATCCCTGGATATCCGTCCAAATCCTGGATTTCGTGGCTCCGGCGAATGACTCCGATCTTTTCACCGTGGGATTTTCCCTGATCCGTGAGGAAGACGCCTGGTTAGTCCTCTCACAACAAGTGGAACGCCGCATCTTTGTGGGAGTTGAGAACGAGTTGAGTCTGAGAGCCCGGTACTCATTTCCCGATGACTATGATGAACGTTTTAACGGCACTTACATATTTCAGGCACGGCTGACGCTGACAAACGAAACAGGTATATTTTTTTTTCTCAAGAAGACGATCAGAGAGTACTAATCAAAACCTCGATTTAAAAAAGTTTTTTTCTACAAGAAAAATCGTAATGGGAGTATCTGTTGTGGCCACTCTCTCACATTTCGTCATTTCTTTGTTTACTCCGTTCTCAGATTGCGGTGGCGATGTATTTTGCCGGGAAGTGACCCACCGAGAGTGTTACCATCCCGAGGCCGTCTGTGATCGCAAGATCGACTGTTTGAATCAGTGGACGGACGAAACGGATTGCGGTAGGGCATCGAGCATTAATAACGCACTATGGTATAATTCGCCGCCCAGACAATTTATTATCAGCCATTTTGGAGGTGTGCCGGCCGCGAATTTTTTTCTCCCAAACGACATCCGCATATGGGTACGCTACGGCGTTTTGGACTTAACTTTTCTAAA
Source organism: Patiria miniata (assembly GCF_015706575.1). Classification (NCBI taxonomy): domain Eukaryota; kingdom Metazoa; phylum Echinodermata; class Asteroidea; order Valvatida; family Asterinidae; genus Patiria; species Patiria miniata. Next base: position 339,534 of record NW_024037062.1, read on the forward strand.
AACATGAGAAGAAAATATAAGATTAGGAAAAAAAATGATTTCACATATTATAAACACCAAATTGGCAGTTGTAATCGAGCAGCCTTTTCAGATCGGGTATCTCAAATTAGTCAAACGTATTAATAAAAAAATTGTAGGTCTTTCCCCTTCGCTCAAAGTGTAGATTATTTTTTACATTCAAGTTTTTATTTCCTCTCGAATCACTCTATAACTAGATCATTGCGGCGATGTATCGACCATTACTGTCACCAACGGCCTGCCGTACGTACTTCAGAAAGACGCCGAGGCATACCCCTATGGCCAGAGCTGCCTGTGGCGCGTAGCTGCCACTGTCGGAAGTCGAATCCGGATCACAGTGAGGGACCTGGACCTCTCAGAGCGGAGCATGTTGATTTTCGGTCAGGGCGACGTGATTAACAAAGAGACGGCTTTCGCGGTATTGTCGGGATCGTACGCAAGACAGACAGTAACATCTAACACCAATGAGGTGTGGATTACATTACAGTCTGTCGAGAGTTCTGATATTCGCTTCGCCATTGAGATTCAATCATTTGAACCCATGCATGCAGGTAAGCGTACTTTGCTGCCCAGTCTACCAAACAGAAAAACTTCATTCTGTTGATTTGTATTGTCTTTAACCAGCATAAAATGTTTTAGTGCCACTAATGAATTGATACAGGTCGGGATTAGCCAATAGGCACAGTAGGCACTGTGCCTAGGGCCTACGAAAAATTCGGGGGGGGGGGGGGACTAGCTACGAAAAAAAATTGGGGCCTACGAAAATACAGCAGTGGGCCATAAAATACATAAATAGGCCTACCCACACACACAAGTGGGAATTTGCTTGCAATCGGGGACCCCCTATATTGTCCCTCTTTTGTTTATCTTTTGAAGAAGCTAGACCTCACATATGTTTGTACAGGATCGCCAAATTGGGGACCGCTCTTATGAGAAGCGATTGACGCCCTTGTTGCCAGCAGGCTTAGAGCTAGGACCTATACTGTTTATCCTGGCTTGACTTTGTGCATTAATAGCACCATCATGGATTTAGTGCCGGTGCCTAGGGCGAAGTAGGGCCTACGTAACACTGGTGCCTAAGGCCTACGAAACACTTAATCCGGGCCTGAATTGATATTTGTCTCATTTCAGAATGCGGTGGACATCAATTTTCTTGTCCACTTGAAGACAACTGTATCCCTCGGGACCAGGTGTGTGATGGCATACCACAATGTCCTCTTCACGGAGACGAGCTTGCCTGTGGTAGGTACAGTAGGTGCAGAGTCTGCTCCAAAACGCACAGAATCAGTTATAGAGTCTCCTGAGAGACTCTCGGTCTCTTCTAAGACTCACAGAGTCTCCTGTTAGACTCTTAGAGTCTCCAGCAAGTCTCATGGAGTCTTCGTTAAGACTCATATAGTCTACTGTGAGACTCTCAGAGTCTCCCGGAGCCTTCTGCAAGACTCACAGAGCCTCCTGTTAGACTCACAGAGTCGCCTGCTAGACTCACATAGTCTCTGTTAGACTTATAGTCTCCTGGTAGACTCAGAGTCTCTTGGTGGCTCAAAGCGTCTTCTGCTAGACTCACGGATTTTTCTTCTGCTAGAATCAAATAGTCTGTTCTAGACTCACATACTCTCATACGGGACTCTCAGAGTCTCCTCCTAGACTGACATAGTCTCCTGTGAGACCCAGAGTCGGGGGATCGCAGAGTGTCCTATTAGGCTATTAGGCTCACAGAGCCTTCTGCAAAGACTCACTGAACCTCCTTCTAGACTTAGAGGGTCTCCTTAGAGAGCCTTACCACGGAGACTTCTTCTACACTCCAAGAGTTTCAGGTTAGACCCAAATAGTCTCCTGCTAAACTCATAGGGTCGCAAGCTAGACTTGAAAAGTCTTCAGCTGGACTCACAGAACGGTAACCAATTGAGACTACAAGACCCACAGAGTCTGCAAGGCTCACAGAGCCTCTTTCAAGACTCTCATGGTCTTCTGCCATACTCACAGAGACTAATGTGACTCTTTCAAACAAAATTGTTGCCACGTGGGCTCTTTTGCAGACGTCTTCTTCGAGACCCAAGTAGATATGAGCGATTATATTGTGCATTGCAATACTTACATTACGTTAATGATTATTTTCTATCAACTTATGGTAGGTTGTCCATGTTATAATATTCCTTTGTAACTCTTTGATTCCCAGGATCGTGCGCGGATGTTGGTGATTACCGGTGTCCCAAAGGCGGATGCATTAGTTGGATGGAGGAGATATGCGATGGGAAAGCACATTGCAACGACCTGTCCGACGAAAGAAACTGTTGTATGTATCAGACTTGTGTTTTCTTATAACGGTAATGGTACTTATAAGCTTAAGGCGACTTACAGTTCGTCAAGTAGATCTTAATATGGAAACGTTTGAGAACACGTGCAGTTAGTGCTAATGTAAGGGCTTGGTAACACTGAGTAACGATTGCATAAGGTATAAGAAATGCTTGTAGTGCTGCATTCTATGGAATTCTGAACTAAATAAGTCGACCAATTATGCAAATATTATGCATTACAGCAAGTGCTTTGACCCCTCTGACAAAGCGATGTATGAATATCAATGTCAAAAGATCTATTATATTCATAACCTACGTCAAGTCATTATAAAACACGTAGTGTTATAACACATGTAGTGTTATAACGAAACTGAATTCATTTTGTAATCACCATGTTTACTATAGATCCATGCGGGAAGAGTTACCTTCTTTTGAGCAATTCAACAGTGACTTCAGTGCCGTTCCAATCGATTAATTATCCGCTCCCGTACCCGAACGATGCCCTGTGTGTCTGGTTGGTCACTGCCGACGCGGACCGCATCGTGGTCCTGCAGTGCACCCGCTTTCATACTGAGCGCAGCAAGGACAATCTGATCGTGGGCAACGGCCACGATCCCTCGGACGAAAACTCGCAGATTATGCGCTTGAGCGGTTTCATTTACATGTTCCGGATAATTTCCAGAGGGCCGAAAATCTGGCTGAAATTTCAGAGTAACGGCCAGGGAACTAGGAAGGGATTTTCTGCAACGTTATCACAAGAAATGCCTGAAGGTCAGTACGTTATCCAAACACTGTGTGCATACTCCGAGAATGAGCCCTTTGTTCTTAAGCCAGTATCGTCCAACCCTTCTCCTCCAAATAAACCGTACCAATGAGTCTGTAGATTCTTGCCTAAACATTAAAGCAATCTCAAAGGATCCTATAATTGTGTTTATTACTTTTCAACAGCTTCCAGTAGAATCCTATAGATTGCCCGTATTCATTGTATAATCAGATGTAAGATCCGAAGACCAGCCACCTGTAGAATCTTGTAAGATATCAGTGAAATATCTAAGAAAGCTTATAGGAAAGCCTATAGAAATACTGATGGCAAACATACGAGCTTAGGGTATATTCCAAGTTTATAACGCCCTGCTATTTATTTTGTAGAGCTGTCTCACGAATTTATCGAAACCTCATACTTACCGACATCATCATCATTGCAATTGACACAGCTTGGAGAAAGTACATTACCTTCAATACCAGTTAACGCGAAGATTACAAAATAAGACTACGTGCACTTTTTTGAATCACAAATCAGGTTCCTGCTCGGACAGTGAATTCCAATGCAGGTCTCCATCGGTGACTGGGCTGACTTGTCTAAACGCTGCAACCTCCGTCTGCAACGGTATGGCGACCTGCATCGATGGATCGGACGAAGAAAACTGCGGTACGAACCGACCACGTGGCACACATGTTTTTGCTTAGTTGTTTATAATTGAACTGAATAATTAGTGATAGGAGAAACATGAGCTTCTGTTTCAGGACGTAAGCGGATTGGGCAGTAAGAAAGTATAGGCCTACTTGGTGTCAAATAATTACGATTTCTACTGTTCTTGCTTCAGAAAAGTTATAACGCACTGCTGGTACCTTCATATTTCAAAGAGAAGGTTCTTGGTGTCCATTATGATTAATCACATCTTACCTAAAACCCGATTTCTGACGGGATGGGAAAAAAACAATGGTACCTATCGTGGGCGTCGCGGGGGGGGGGAGGGGAGGGGTGTTCACCCCCCCCCCCTCAGAAAAGCCAAAAACTAAGTCATACTGCTGTTAATTTAATGCACATTAAACAACATGGGCGTCTGCAAGGGTGTCAATGGGGTTGGGGTAGACAAATGTCCTCCGCCCACCCTCGAAAAATTGATCAATTATGTTGGAGAAAGTACAAGGATTTGGGGAAATAATGTGCTTTGCCACCTCTAGACAAAACCCTGGCGACGCCAATAGTACCTATAATGTTATCATGACACTTTAGGTGTGTGTGGAGCTCGCGACGTCTATGTTGAGGATGACGCTATCGTGTTCCAATCCCCATCCTACCCTGGTAACTACCCTAATGACCTCACATGCACGTGGCAAGTGGTTCGTCAACCAGGCGATTCCTACGTGATGAGGATAGTCGATTTCGCGATGGAGGAACGCTACGATTTCCTCTATGTAACCCGACTTCCGAAGTCTGGTGTGGGGAGCACTTCTCCGGGTATCAGGTGGCGAGTTGTTTTTGGCTTGACGGGGGAGGACATCGGGCAGCGGACCATGGTGTGGTCGGAGAACGTCTGGCTGACGATGATGACTGACAACTCCAAAGAATTCCGAGGATTCTCGATTGTAATCGAGCGTTTGAATGTCACTGATCTTGGGGGTATGTCCAATCTTACTTTGTTGGAATCACACAACTATCATTCTCTTACAGAATGTACAAATTCTAGTCATAAACTGTTGATACTAAATGCTGATTTATAAGTAGTTAACTACGCAGTGAAGCTGTACAGCTATCATGCTGGAGAGAAACAGTAAAGCCATTAGCTCATTAGTTCTCAATATGCAAGTGTTACTACAGACATAGGAAACCAGCCTTTGTCGAGTCGGATTTCAACTGATTTTCCTAACTGGAATTATCTCAAGTAAATAAGATACCTCTTTTGGGACTTGAGTTACAGAGCTCGTATCAGGAACTTGCGACACCATCACGTTGTCTTTATAAACTGGCGTTGTTTACCTTTTCAGATTTGTGCCAAAGTGGAGAGTTCCACTGCGGGAACGGCTTTTGCATCAGTCAAACAGCCATCTGCGATGGCTACCTGGATTGTCTGAATTACAGAGATGAAGCCAACTGCAGTAAGTTAAAGTCATTCTGATCGCATCAACTTGATGCCTCAGTGACACCTCTCTCGGTTTCGCGTCAAACTTGGCTAAACTCTCATCTATGCAGGGTGAATCAAAAAAACTGAAACCCATATGTCGCGACCATCGTCTCAGTAAAGTTCTAAATGTAGCACTTTCAAAATCTAGGATATGAAAGCCCAATTCACAAGCTTTCTTTTAGTACAAGAATCATTCAAATCACTTATATGTTTTTTTAAGTTACGGGCTTTTAAACACAACCACCGTTTTAACGTTCTGTACACAGATCACAAAAAGGTAAGTGTTCTTTCAGCAAAACGAAAACAAATCACACCAGGATGTGTGTGACAGTTTTTGTCAAGACTAGGGTATTATGTAAACAGTAATGATTTGGTGAAGCTTGGCTTTTGTTTTGTTCCCCGTGTGATGAACCTTCGAAAGCCAAATGCTGCTGCCCCAAAGGGTTGAAGTATATAAGCCCATGACACTCTAGCTTTCATGATTTATTTCCTGATTCTGTTTCACTTTAGGTGAAATAGTTTGCCCAGGGTCGTACAAGTGTGATAACGTCGACACCCCTGCTACTGTCCCCAACTCACAACCGACTTCCCCTGCCTACACCCAGCCTTTGACCACGCCAAATCTACTGCATACCTACTGGCCAACTACCTACCAACCGACCACCCAGACGGCCGACCATGGATATGTCCAAGCTCAGTGCATCCCAAGAGCTCTGGTTTGCAACGGAGCACAGGACTGCCCAAACCTCGATGACGAAACAGACTGTGGTAATTAATACAATCCCACTTCATGTTTCAACCGATATTTATAATTCCTTCTTTGGCGTCATTTTACCTTTTCAACATTACTTGCCACAGTATAGAGTACATGTTTAGGCTTTATTTTGTTAGCAAATGATGTTGTCGTATTAAAAGCCCCATGCACGCTATTATTGAAATACAGACAGTGATGAATCTCAGGTACTGTTTGCCATATCATTGCAGATTTACAATATTAGCTCTAATTGAAGTAAACTTGTTAAATTGCTTCACACGTGATATTTCTATATTGTCCGTTTGCAAATCGTCCCCGTTCGCTGAACGGATGAGTAAAACTGCCAATGTAATCCTCAACATTTGTCGTCTACAGTTCATCGAACTCATTGCACTGTATATCTGTTGATTATTTTTTTGTTTTTTCATTATTCCACATCAAATTCTTCGTCCGTCTGTAGATAAAAAACGATGTCCCACCGGTTGCGACTGCCACTACAGTCCGGACGGCCACTTTGTGGTGTCCTGTGCAAACGGTTGGAATGCGACCACGCTCTCCAACATAGCCGCTACAACGTACACATTGTAAGTCAAAGTTAATAAGCCATTTGCGAGTGACCCATGCCCTTCAAAAAATTGAAAAACGTTTGGTACACTGATTTGCGCAGAATACTTGGCACATTTTCACTTTAAATTCTCCAGACCAAAGCGGACACTGTTGCTAATCACATGATTCGGGGAAAGTTCTTGCATAGTTACGTAAAGACGCTCAGCGCCAATACATTGTTTACATTGGTGAGAATAACGCAAAGACCATTCTGGAGCTGGGGGTTGCCAGCATAAGGCTTGCCCCGAATCATATATGATATAGTAACAATCTCTTTGATCGGGAGAATGCAAATTTAAACGGTGCAAGGCATTGGATTAAGTCAGCGTTCCAGATGTTGTTCAAATTTAACTCGCAAATTGCTTATTGACGTATCGCCGTGTGCTAGTTAGGCACGCCCCTTAGACAACCCCATGGAATTTTGTACGTTATCAACTTTTGTTCCTCTCAGCTTTTGCGCGTTCCGCGTCCATTTATACTTTTGTTCCTCTCAGCCTTTGCGCGTTCCGCGTCCATTTATATATCATGTAATTGGACAATATCTCACAAGCTGCGTTGACGCGATTCTAACGCGATAGAATTGATTGAGGTTGGACCGAGCTGCGATATGCATCGATGTAAAACTGGAGCTTTTGATCAGAAACGAGTACTAATTATAATTGTTAAAAGTGTCAGACAATTATAACAAGCACTTGATATCAACCACTTGTCTCCCATATCGATGTATACATTCTATCGGCAGACATTTGTCTGGAGTTGACATCAGCCTCGAAGGAGGAATTTTCAAGGAGCTAAAAAATCTGAAAGTGTTGTAAGTATGTTAGTTAATTTTTTGTTCATTGCTGCTTTATTTCAATATTCTGTGAATGCGCCATATTCTTGAACGCATGAGGGCGCTGTCATGGAAATCTAATTTTACGTCTGGGGGTCCTGAAGCAACGTGGACGCACTTACGTACGTACGGTGTATGCGTGAAGCCAGCAGAGATACTCACCACACTTTAGTCTTTATGCACTTCGACATTTCACATGACCCTGCTACTAGCTTCAAGCATACACTGTACGTACTTAAAGCTATAGTCCATCATTTGCAGCTATCTGAAAAGTAGCTGGCGTAATTATTGTTGAAAAACATACTGGGTTGAAAGATAGTAAGGGGACTAAACTCCCTGTGAAATTATTCTTTCTGGTAAGCTGTCATTTTGAAGTAAACAACGAAAGAAGGCCTTTCCAACGGTGCTTCTTAAGACGCACCGTAGGAAAAATTAAATTAGTAGTTCGTTTTGTTATTCGGCGAAGCGCGCGCTATAATTCGTCAGATCAGTGCGCGACATCGCGTAGCTGCATTCGGCTCAGCGAGAACGTGTCTCGGACGCTGAATTCAGGCGCAATTCAAAAACATGATTCAGCAACTTTTGATTTGAATTGAGATCCTAGAATGCTGTTTTTCTCAGAATATTTAGCTGAAGCTGAGCTGAAACTTTATCAGGTTAGTTGTTCAGTACCCTTCTTTAGATTTTGAGCACTTTCGTTGCTTCAAACGAACAAAATGCACAAATTACAAATGATGGACTATAACTTTAAGTGCGTCCACGTACGTTGCTTCACGACCCCCAGACGTTAAATTAGATATCCTTGACAGCGCCCTCACGGTTCAAGAATACGGCGCATTGAAAGTCACAAAGGCTTTCAATATGTGTGGTAATCGATTTGACATTAGCATTTGGGTTTTTGCCTACAGTGGATTATATACATCATTATACCAACTGGTTAAAAGCGGCGTTGGCTGGAAATGTATCGCGTAGATAAGCTTGAGCTTACATTTCGTGCTCAAAGTTGATAAATGAAAATGACAAAGAGCATCCTTTTATATACCTGCAACGTATATTGTAAGGTCCATTCAGGAAATGGACACTGTTTTTGTTATCCGATATCAAGTAAAATTGTTGTAGACTTTGTGTCTCGATAGTGTGTTGTACTTTCTTTTTAATGTTATAATTTTACTGGCATTTTTTAAAACAAACTTTGTTTATTTCCTTATGCTAAATCTGTCTGACATCAAGTACTTTCAATTTAAGGATTTGTTGTACTTGGACTTTTGGGGGGTTAAGTCTTTATTTCATTTTAATTTCTTTGTTTATGTTTGTTGTACATTTTGTGTCTTCTCGATAATGTGTTGTTCATACCTTTTATTGTAATTGTTTTACTGGCACTTTATTATTAACATTTTTTAAAATTAATTCCCATTTGTTCTGTCTTGTCGTTTCGAGTTTAAACTTACATTCATCTTTCCCATAATTTTCAGCTTAACATGTCAACTGCTTTCGATTGAGGATTTTTGTTTTTACTTCTCGGGTTTTAGGGGTTTTTTTCTTCTCTGTGTCTCTTTTCATTGGATTGTTAATCTTTGTATTTTTTATGATATGTACGTTTTTGTTTTGTTTCAAAGCAATTTCTCATACTGTTTTTAATTAATATTGAAGTACTATGAGCAGGGCCCTTATGGAAAGCAATGTTTCTTAACTGATAAAGCCACCCTGTATAAATAAGACAACAAATGAAATAAATAAATAAATGAAATAAATAGGTAATACATGTAATTGGCTTGCATTACTAATACGAACTGGCTTTTATCTTCACTTTTAGGTCATTGAAGAACAACAAGATAAATGAAATACCGAGGCACACCTTTGATGGCCTGACCAGCTTGGTTTGGTTGTAAGTGAAAATGAAATTAAGATCCTTTTTATCTTAATTTCAAATCAAAATAAAATCTGCCTCACAGCCTGGCCAGGTATTCTTTGGTATGGTAATATTTATCTTTTTATTTTAGAGATCTGTCTAATACGTCCCTAACGGAGCTTCAGACGTTGGCCATGGAGGAATTATCTGGTCTACAAGGAATGTAAGTTTATGTGCAAAACTCGTAATCTGATATCGACTCTCGTTATTGCGAGCTCGGCTCGCAATAACGAGCAAATTTCGCCATATTTCGCCAGTCCCGAGCACATTCCTATAGGGATGCTTACAACGAGCTTTGGTAAAGTGAGAATTCGGTTAAGACAAGCGCTTTTCGATCCCCTCGCGTAATGCATTGTTGTCTAATCATTTTAAGGAGCATTTCAGGAAAAAAACTTGTCAATCAGTGGACCCATTCAATTTGGAAAGCTAATCACTCTGTCATTTCAAGAAAACACTTGCGTTGTATCCACATTGTTTTTGCACACGATCGTGGTGAAAATGCTATTTCGCATAAGACGAGTTCCGGATAATACGAGGAAATTAACTAAGTCTGGAGAACCTCGTAGCAAAGAGAGTCGCCTACACCCAACTGCTACACTATAATAGTAGTGAATATCAAATTACGTTTGTAGTGACATAACAATACTAAAAACTGATTGTGGATGAAAACTGATCAAATGTGGCCACTGTACCAACTGCTTTATGGAATAATGTATCGATACACTCAACCAAAAAAAGAGTCCCCCCTTCCAATACTTTTTTGTCTAACTCAAAAAAAACTGAGCACCTTTCGCTCAACTAACTACTAATCAGTACAGAAATTTCTTACAATCCAACCATGCTCTTTATTCGGCCCACAACAGTGATAATGTGTACGAATTTTTGCAATTTATGACCAATGATACCGAAAACAGTTGCACTTTTTTAGACGTCCAAGCTGTGGTTCACACTCACCTTGCACGTATAAAAAAGTGGAACTTTTTTCTCGGTACCACTTGTCATCAACTACATAATTATGTACACATTATCACTTTTTCGGGCCAAATAAAGCAAATAGCTGGATTGCTAAGGAATTTCTGTACTGATCAGTCGTAATTTGAGCAAGGTGTGTCCAGTACATTTTCAGTTTGTCAAAACACTTTTAAAGGGGACTTTCTTTTTAGGTTGAATGTATAAATTTGACGCCAAAATCTTGAACCTTTCTACATACACTGCAAGCTGTTTCACTATTTCTTTATTTACACATAGTACAATCTTCGATGTGCCGCTCAAAAGGATTCAGGCAAATGCGTTTACTGGACTCGGAAACGTAGAGACTTTGTGAGTATATATACCTAATGATTATTGGTAATTTTTTTGCCAGTTAATCTGGATAGTTTGACGTCAGAATCATAAGAAAGTGTCTAATACGTTTTCTTCCTACGTATTTTTCTGCTTCAGGATACTGGTGCGCAACGATGGAAACTTGCCTCCATTAGAAGTTGAGGATTTAGCATTTGAGGGTCTTGAAAACGTTTCACTGCTGTGAGTTTCTGTCGCTTTGTAGCTTAACGAAAACGTTTAATCTTTAATTCGGGCGATTCACAATGCAGTGCGCCACCAAGAGTTTGCCACGGAGAGTCAATTTTTCAAGTTTACGGTGGACAAAACATGGCCGATTTGAATGAGAGTCAGTAGACAACTTAGATGGGGCAAAGCGTTCTGCCGCCTTACAAAAAACACCATATTGATAACAAGGGGGAAAAAAGGGCAAACAGATCCTCGAATCATACGCTTACGAAACCACTGACCGGAAAAACTAACAATTTCAAATGTCCCGCGCTGCGAATTTGTCGACCATTTCCCACAATGCACTGGGAAAAATGAACTCTCCGTGGCAAACTCTTGGTGGCACACTGCATTGTGAATCACCCGAATTGTAAAAACAATTAACGAAGTTGGAAATTTGTATAATATTGGTCACACTTGTTTATGTGATCTCTCACAGAATTGTTAATTAATTACCAATTAGCTCCCGGGCTATGAAGCCTTTTGTTTTTACTACCTGCAATAGGTTTGTTGATAATCATCGGATGTGCTGTTTCTTCCCCGAAAATGTTGAGTGCAAAACTCTGAAACCAGAGCCCGTCTTGTTCATGTGCGGTGAACTCATGCCCAGGGTCGTTCTGAAAGTCTTCATGTGGATCCTTGGAGTGAGCGCCCTCGTCGGCAACATCTTCGTCATGATGTGGAGGTGTCGGGAGAAGACGGAAGGCAAAGCGAGTCGAATTGTCCAATCTTTCCTGGTGTTCAACTTGGCTGTTTCTGATGCCTTAATGGGGTTGTACATGCTGATCATAGCTGGTGCCGATGTGTATTTTGGTAAACGGTATTTCGAGCTTTCTGACGAATGGCGAGCTAGTGTGCCTTGTCGGATAGCGTCAATGATCTCCATCGTTGCCAGTGAGGCCTCCGTCTTCTTTTTGACTTTCATCAGCATCGATCGGTTCGTAGCAATCGTCTTTCCCTTCAGCACCCACCGCGTTCGCCCCAAGAAAGCCAGGATCATCGCAGGCTGCATTTGGATTGGTACGTCGGTAATCGCACTGGTTCCCACCATCCTGGCCACAGACGAGCAGTCGGATATATACGGCCTGTCTGACGTCTGCATTGGGTTGCCACTGAGGACAAAGGTCACCGAGTACGAGATCCGGGAGCATACCGTTGAAGCACGGGGGATGAGCGATCTGACCGTAGGGATACCAGTCCCCGCTGGTACCCGCCCCTCCTGGTTCTTCTCCATCGTGTTGTTCCTGGGCGTCAACCTGCTGTGTTTCTGTGTGATCATGGCTTGCTACATCGCTATCTTTGTCAACGTCTCTAGGTCAGTCAAGAAGGTGCGGCGCCACAAGGGTCAGGACGACGAGGTGAGGATGGCCATCAAAATGGCCGCCATTGTCTCCACGGATTTCATCTGCTGGATACCGGTCATCATCACGGGTATCCTTGCCCAGGCTCGTGTGGTGGAGATTCCAACCGAGGCTTATGCTTGGATCGTCGTCTTCGTCCTGCCCATCAATTCCTCCCTCAACCCTTACCTCTACACCATCTCGGATCTTTGCACCAGGAAACGTCAGGAGGCAGCTTCTAAGAGGAAGATCAAGAGGACCATCGTGGATGCTAGCAACGTCACTATCGAGTCTGTGGTTCAGTAAGTCAACCAGAATTTCATCTGTAATGATTTAAATGTTTTTGCCTTTGGGGTTCCATTGTTGACGACGCAGAATAATAAATAAAAAGAAAAAAAGTCACGTATTCGCGGGACATGGTTTCTCGATTTGAAAGCCTTCACATGGAAATCAAATTTAGTCAACTTTGAAATTGTTGCGAGATACAAAGAAAAGTATAAGAAGAATAATTGGAAATCTTTGTTGTACATCATACAGCAATATTATGTTGGAAGAATATGATGACTCTTGAAGGCAGTATTGAATTTGCTTTTTATGGAAATTGAGGGCGGTATTTATCAGTGACCTTTTGTGTTAATCCTCGTGAGAAAGATAATTCCCACATCAATGCAATTGATGGCAGTGTTTTATATTTTTCAGTAATAGGACATAATATCATGATGGTTGCAAGGGTCGTTTGCTTGTCACGATTAAGGATTTGTAAAGGTATTTCGAGTAGGCCTATCTTGTTGCAGATTCTACCATGGGTATTCAAAACGGTTTATCCGTACTTGCTATTGTCTATGATATAACTGGTATAATTATGAGAAAAGTTTAGAGAATTTTGCTTTTGGATCAACGATAATTTCCAATTTTTATAAATGTAATGACTCTTTGAAATTACACAAATGCTTTAATTGATATTTCTCTTCATTTGTCTGTTGTGATCAATCGTATTAGAGAAATAGTTTTTATGTACTGTTGTATAAACATTTGATGAGCTGCTTGTCAATTTAGAATATTCTTTTGTAAAAAGCTCGCTATTTATAATGGAACTGCTGCAGTTGAATGCTTGCAGTGGACACCCTTATGATTGCATTGTCTATAGTATAACTGGTATTTACATGTAATTGCTATTTCTAGTATCTTTATATATTAACTGCTATATGATAATATTTTGTGAAATTTTTTATTTACACTTTTGTAAGAACTCTGTTAAATGACGCATAAATTTCGTGCCGATTATTCTGTTATATTATAACAGAATACTCGGCACAAATATGCGTCAGAAATAGGATTAAACTTCAGGGGGAACCTGTAGGTGTTTTTGTGCAATTTAAGATTTTATATATGTAATGTGGGTGGCGGTAACTAGGGCGCCAATGGGTACCCCCACCCTGTAGGCCGAAACAACTTTTCCTTCAGGATAAACAAAGAGGGAATTGTTTAAACGATTATTTACCTTGGTGAACAAATCCTAAAATTGTTCTTAGGTACAGTTTTTTTATATTATTTAATATCATTGCTGGCTGTTGGAAATTAAAAGCGGGGTTGATGAGGCAAGCATCGTTTGACGCTAGAGGGCGTAGGTCAGTGGCTATTGATTATAATACCGTGCAAAATCGCTCCAGAGTGAAAATGATATGTAAAACAGAAGCAAACACGAATACTTAGAATAATATACACTGTAATTAAGTGTTCATTTCTCTTGTTTGGTCGTAATTTAATCGAATAATATAATTTAATATTCCCAGGGTCTATAGCTACTTTCAACCCGCGCGACTGTTGATATGCCCTAACATTCGAATCATAATTTAAGCCAGAGGGATGGTTTCTTACAGCTTCTTGAAGAGGTCGGAGTTGCCAAAAACCTGAAGAGGTTTTCAGGAGCAAGTATCGGTGCAATGGTGGCTTCTTTCGTCGCTCTTGGATATGACTTATATGAGATAGAGGAAATTGTCTCTTTGACGCGAGCACCCTGTTTATCGGTGAGATACAGATAAATTCATGTCCCTCTAGTTTCATATCAATCTTGATGCCATTTGTAGGTTAGGGTCATTACAGCGGGGAGGGGGCACGTCCCCCCCCCCCCCCAGCAGAGGTCCGTGCCCCGGGTTGGACCCCCATATAAATCTTGACTTGCACATCATATACCACTTGCCTCCAGTGCCCCCTTGAAAAATTGGTGCACCCCCCCCCCCCCCGCCCATCCAAGAAGTTTAACCCTGGTTTGTCACATTAGGCAATGATCCTTGATTTGGCATCCGTATTTCTTCTTGTTAAAATAAATGGTCACTCAATCATATCAATCACAAATCCGACCAGAAATATACAAATTAATAATTTTTGACAAGTATTGATCTTTACAGGGCTCTTTATTTTTTTCAGTTCTGTTCAGTTCAGTTCAGTTCATTTATTTTCCACTTGCTCACTATATTGGAAATAACAGAACATGTACATGTAATTATCACACTTTGATTATTAAGCAACAAGTGGAGGAGGTCTCCAAGAAGCAGAGCTTGGAAACCAGATATCCCCTTAAAGTGTGTACTGATATACATTGAAAATGACATTTGAATTATAATGACAATAAACGAAAACAATATTTCAGTTGTTAAGTTAATGCTGCATCATAAAGAGACAAAGAACAAACACGACAAGACAACACAGAGAGGCTGACAATTCCGTTCGACAGTAAAGGTATCTAAGGTGATTACAAAGGTATATACAGTGAATAAATACAAATTGTGTAAATCAGTCTTGACAATAGTTATCCACTAGCCAAAGTTTGAGTTGTTTCTTGAAGACGGGCATGCTATTAATTTATTTAAAATTAGTACCTAAAGAATTCCAAAAATTCTGGACCTTGAAATGATACACAATTAAATGATTTGGAAAGGCGTACCTAAGGAATATGACAATCTTTGGCAGATCTGGTATTACACGAATGAATCTGAGTGTTTAAAATAAACATATTATTTGAAAAGACTTTGGTAATTAAGTTGTTATAAACTGATACATAAATGAGCCAAACTGAAGCAAGTGTATGTCAGGAACCTTGAGAGTTTTATGGTTGTAAACGAATGGGTCAGAGGAAATAAGAAAATGAACAGCATTAATAATTCTAAGAGCCTTCTTTTGCAAGACAAGGATTCTATTCAATAAATAAATAAACACTTGATTTGCCCATATGGTAATATTAGAGAATTTAGCTTTGCTCAACATAACGGTGATATTTTCTGCCTTTGTTTTTAAAGTAATAGTCCATCATTTGTAATTTTTGCATTTTGTTCGTTTGAAGCAACAAAAGTGCTCAAAATCTAAAGAAGGGTGCTGAACAACTGACCTGATGAAATTTCAGCTCAGCTTCAGCTGTATATTTCGAGAAAAACAACATTCTAGGATCTCGATTTCAAATCAAAAGTTGCTGAATCATGTTTTGAATTGGGCAAGAATTCAGCGTCCGAGACACGCTCTCACTGAGCCGATTGCAGCTACGCGATGTCGCGCACCGATCCGACGAATTACAGCACTGATAAATCGCCGGACATGCCATGAGAAATATCGTGCCAAAAATCACCTCTCACTTCGGAAAATCTTACTAGATCGGTGTACGAAGATTAGTAAGTGAAAACTGAAAGTGAAATAGAAGCAAAGTTTTCAAACTGTGTGAATAAACTTTAAAACCTCATTCGTACGTATAAAAAAAAGTCAAAAATTGATCGTTGAGAGGACTCACCTGCACCCACGATCTGCTTAAACCAGTCCCACTAAATCTAGAACCCATCGGCTGCAGGTAGGTAAGTCTTCGCAACGTTATACATTCTCGTTCTCACGCAAGTAAAGTCACGATATGAAAACAAACGTGCACAAAAATCAGAACAAGGAACGACAATACGAATTAGGGGTCTTAAATTAAATTCAGGTTTGTTTGTTTGTTTGTTTTGTTTGTTTGTTTTACACTCTTTGCTTTGTCAGTTTTACTTTAAGAATACCAAGATAAATTCAACTCGAGTGCTTTATTGCAGTAACAGTCAGAAATCATTTGCCAAAAGTTACAGAAGGTGAAAGGGTTACGGCAAAACCGAATTGTGGTGTACGCTAAGAGGTTTTGGACTTTCGCTCGTACCCCCCCCCCCCCCCCCCCCCCCCCCCCCGTCCCTCCGCCCTGCAGTGCAAGCAGGGCGCTGGGGAGGGCAGATAGCGTAATTTTTATTCCTAGGAGGGTTAGGGGCAATGTCATGAATAATTCATGTTTATCCATGAGAACGGACAATGACATCAACAGCATTGTTGTTAGTTACTCAACTAGTTACAATACATTAAAGCATTTTAAAGAACGGTTGTCGTCGAGCTACCACACAGTAGCCTAGTGGATAGCGAGCCGAGCTATGGATACAAAGATCCCTGGTTCGAATCCACGTCGTCGCTGCTCATTTTCATCAGCTATTTTTCTTCGCCAAATGTATCACTGAGATAATTTTAAATTAAGGGGAAAATAGAACGAGAACCTAAATCTTGCAATGATTCAAAGGAAAAACTGAATTATTCATGACATTGCCCCTAACCCTCCTAGGAAAAAAAAATACGCGGGCAGATGAGCTTCACCGAATCTTGTGAAGGAAGTGGGGATGGCATTCTGGGTAATTTATCATGACCTATGTATAGGCCCTAAAGCATCTGGCTGCAGCTGTAGACCGCGGTTAGCCAATGCGCGCAAATACTATCCGAAAAGTTTGCCATAGAAATGCATACACACCATACCGGATGTAATTTCTTTTTCATTGCGGACCATGTGGACAAAATAATTTTGAGCATCAAATTTTAATTTAATTAATTTCGAAACGGAGCCTGAGCAACTGACGGCAGTTGAACATTTACAAAACAGATACGTTTTACAGATTTTTCCTACATCATTATACTTTTCATCCAAAAAAGGCGCAGTCTTAACGGCCGTTTCAAACCTTGCAGAGTCGTGGTCGTGATGACTGGCAGGTCACAGGTCACGCAAAATCTATCCAATAAGAGCGCTAATTAAGCCCTTCCCAGCGTCCTGTTTGCAGGGCGGGGGGTACGAGCAAATGTTGGACATTACTTCCCTTAGGACATGAGGAAAAAAATATGTAAAGAAAACAATGAAATTAATTTGAACCTAGTAAAATTCGGACTTTTTATTTCCCTTTAAAAAAATCTTCCAAAGCGGCCAATTAAAACAAAAAAAAAGATTGAAAAAATATGGTTTCTAACTCACACCCTCCGATCTCAAAACCATTCCATTCCAGCTGAGCCATATCGAAGAGCTCGACAGCATACCGTAATTCATGGCTTTTACCTGCGTACGTATAATAAAGGTATCGTGGAGGGCGCTCAACAACCTTCCATACGACGGTTGTCTGGGGAAAAAATAATTCGCAGGTGGGCCGTGCGAGAGTTCAAGAAGCTCGCCGCATAGCCTTTTACTTTCATGCTGAATTACAGGTACATGTACCTGGATGTTGCCCGGATCACATGGTCACTGGTCGCTGTGAGAGATCTGTATACGCTAGCCACGGCTTCTTTCTTGAATTGAATGACCTTAGTGCGCTGATACTGAACTGTAACAATCGATCCAGTCATGCGATCCCACCTCTAGACTTCTACAATCGATCCAACCAGCGACCCCACGTCTAGACTTCTACACTGCATGCAAACACCAGCAAAACGCATCATGGCCACTGCTAGTGTTCTGCCACGTATAGAAAGAAAACCCATTCTAACACCAGAGGAGAAACGAGAATTTGAGGGCTATGAATTCCCCTTCGAGAATCTGGCTCTTCAGGGAGGTGGCAGTAAGGGAATGGCGTACATTGGGACAATCAGGGTAAGCGCATGATTTTAAAATGTGTACAAGTTAAAACGACAAACAAATACATGTACATGTACACCCGTTGCGTTCCGCGAGCATATGGTAGCCTATAATCATGTAGTCCATGCATGGTCACGCTCCAATACACAGATACACACGTGTAGTATACATGTACATGCATGCCTGCCTGTATCCCGCGAAATCTTTTTCTGTACACATATACATACATTCGTTATGGGCGTATTTCGAAGTACGTTGAGTTGCAAGTCAGGTTCTTGGACTTTATTTTCCCTTGAAAAAAACCCTCCAAACCACATATTGGTATAAAAAAAATGTTCCAAATGACTAACAAACCTTTTTAAGAGAGAAAAAAAGAAGTAAAGAAGAAGAAATTAAAAAAAGATCCAATGGGAATCGAACTCACACCGTCGGATTTGTATTAAATCCAATGTAGTATACATGACACTACAACATTGACTCATCGATGTGGTACCATTGCATATATAGGGCTCTCCAGCATAATTCTATATTCAGACTATATTCTACAAGCTGGTTTACCCGATCATAGATCGGGTAGGGCGTAGTGTTGGGGATGAAAATGTGGGGAGTTAAATGTAAATGGGGGATATAGTTGGGGAGACATGCAGTTATCGAAAAGCAATTTCTGTGGTGTGATCTAAGGCAATTTCTGACGACTAACACCAATTTGAGCAAAAGATCATTTTTAAAGTTTTGAGTTTGGAGTAATTGAATCAGCTACATGTATTCTGAGCAATAGAATCATTATTGTAGGCTACAATATTTTTATTCGGGGAAGAAAAAGTGGGGGGGGGGACCAAACAATGCCCCCCGCCTCAAAATGTGTGTGTGTGTGGGGGGGGGGGTCCCCTGTCCCCCGTCGATTTACGCACATGATAATTATGTACCGTGGCAACTGTCTGTAAATGTTGCCGTAGGTCTGTTAAATTGGCTTTTTGTGAGGCAGTCGCATTTGGAAAACGTAGTGAAAAGGTTACTGTAGTACACAGGCGAAGGCTGGTTTAAATCATAATTGAATAAAACGTGAAGGTGTCATTTGAAATGAAAATGTTGAGTGTTACCATAAAATACAAACGGTCTGAATCACGGAGGAAGGTCATAATTAAGTTTCAGTATTGGACTCTTCAACAAACGTAAACTTGAACTTCTTACAATTTGCGAGACCGTCTGCGAGGAAAAAGTCAATTTAACTTTTATTGAAGTTGGTTCAACCATCTATAATAAGAGCAAGTTTGCAATGTTTGCTTCTGAAAGGATCCGAGACCGCGGCTTCACGTCCGTGGAAAAATGTGGGTGTCTTCCGCCGGGTCGGACACTTTTTCGTCGATTTTTTTGTGACTTCGTTCAAGATCGCAATATTTGAAGCAATGCATCGACCCTTTGTTGATCCCAAACAGGCCCCCGAAATTATAACGCGACACTGACTGTGACGTGCAGCAAACTCACAACGCTCAGCCTTGGTGGATGCATAGAGCTAGTGGAAGCATGGAGCTGTAAACACATTATGGAAGCAACAGCACTCTATCACGCGACGTCACATGCTTGTGCTTCAAATAGCGAGCACCGTAGACCCAACCTCGTTTCCAGGGTGTGGAGCAGGCTGCAGTACGCGTTGCCATCGACAGTTTTGCATAGCCCGGAAATACTACGCAGTGTAGACTTTCGATTGGTCAGACCGCGCAAGACATACTTAATGTGTAGTCCTTCTGAGTATTCGTTGCACTCGGCGCAGGGGCGGCAAGCGAAGCATATGAAAGAATAGGGGCACTTGGTGGCCACGCACCATGGAGAAAAAATATTTTACCAAGGTCACCCCATACCACAATTTGGTGAACGCTTTTGCAGAACGGCCGAGTTGAACACGTAAACGGAACCCCTACGTCGAAGCCGCTGACCTCGCACAGTCTAGACACGCAGAAAAGCCAGGACGGGGGGCGGCCAGGCAGTCAACGTGAAAGCACACACGACGGCAAATTCCTGCGCAAAATGCAGTCACGAAAAATAGACGAAAAGGATCGCCGGTCCGTACGGGAAAATCAGGACGACCCGAAGCGTCCGACCCGGCGGAAGACACCCTCCGCATTTTTCCACGGACGTGGAGCGATTTTGGCGCCGCGGGAGCCCGCGGTCTCGGATCCTTTCATGAGCAAGCATCGTCTCGGAGGCCGAGTTAAACTCTCTCTTATATATATATAGATAGTAGCGAGCATGTGGTATGGAAAAATAAATCGCGGGCGGGCCGTCGCCTCACCGTGTAATGGGGAAGTTTTTTTATCGTTAGGCAATTCGCAAATGAGGGCCGAGTTATGGGGACTTTCTGCTGTCCCCACAGCGTCGTCGGTTATAGTACCCCGGGACAACTCGTGTGTAAAGTCCCCACAGTTACGAAACAAGTATGTGTGTCCATCTGCCCGTGTTTACCGATTTGAAGCCGCTTTTTGGTCTTCGCCCGACATTAACAACTTAGGCCTAGGTCCCATCTGAATAAATCTTTCGCCGAGAGCTTGGTCCATTTTTGGTTCCTTCTTTTTCCTTCCGCATCTCCTTCCTGGAATTTTCAACCTCATAATTTTTGGGAAATCAAGAAAAAATGACTTTTAATTATTGTCACCGTATTTAGTAGTATGTGAGCAGATTCGCTGTTTAATTATGCAAGACAACCGCCTCTGAACTGTAGATTTTGCCATATCAGCGGGCGCTTTCTATATCGGGTGTTCAGTCATTGTCACGTCATAAACATGGATAAAAAAAAAAACCTTAAATAGAACACTACACTTTGTTTTCCGCAAAACCAGTTCCTTTCTCCTGTGAGGCTGTGGCACTACTCTTTGGAGTTATATTTAGCATAATAGTCGTTACGTGACTCGGAGGTCAACTCGGTGCAACCAGGATCACCGTGAGGTTTCTATGGCTGTTGCGAATCCGTTGCATAATGCAGTTGCGTAACAAGGTGCTTTTTAATGGGGGGGGGGGACGTGAAAAGAGGCATTCGCCTCATCCGTGCTGAAAGTTATACAGGTTTTTTTTTTCACCAGTCACCCAGCCTCCGTAAAATCAGAGGTCCGGACACAATCTTTTTATAGGGCGATGATTAAATCGGACTATCATGGGCACTATCGTACAGCAGGTGGCGCCTTTCATGGTGGCACCATAATAATAATAATAATAATAATATTATCGGAGTCTTATATAGCGCACGTATCTACCAACTATTAGGTACTCAAGGCGCTGGAGATATGTCTATTATTAAAGAAAGGTAAATAAAGTTTATGGGAAATATGAGACATTATGTAGCATTATGTATGCTACGGCGCATATTGCAGCCACTGCCAGAAACACCGGGGCAAACCTCTTCTCTTAGCGATAAGTGTTACTGGGTTCTTTAACGTGCATATACACAACACACGGGACCTACGGCTTTACGTCCCATCCGAAGGACTAAGCAATAATGGTAAAGTGCCTTGCTCAAGAGCACAAGCACTATGTTCCCACGGTCAGGACTCGAACCCATGTACCACGGCACACGAGTCGAACACCGTAACCATTGGACCGCCAGCACCCGCATGGCCGACGTTCACGCGACGCTCGTGAAAAACGCCACTTGTAAAAAAGGGCACTCTTTACAAATTATCAGGGGGTAAAATCTACACTTAAGAGTTAGTCACAGTAAGAGGTGAACTGCTTTTGTATCGCTTCATTGGCTCGCATGAATGCGCTTTACAATGCATAAACAATAAAATATATGACTCAAAAAAACAATTTTAGATTACATTTAGATTACATTTAGATTACAATAGATTCCATTTAGTCCAAACTGATGTTGTCTTGCAGGTTCTTGAAGAGGTCGGAATTGCCAAAAACCTGAAAAGGTTTTCAGGCGCCAGCATCGGGGCCATGATGACTTCCTTCCTTGCTCTTGGATATGACTCCTATGAAATAGAAGAAATGTGTGCCTTTGACGCGAGTACACTGTTTATGGGTGAGAAAAGATAATTTTACGAGTGTGTCCTGAAAACCAGGAACCGGGGTTTCGGGGTAAATTGCTCAATAATCAATAAAGTTTTTTTCATAAGTGTACACTTTATTTTACAGCTCATTTGATACTCTTCATTTTGGTACAAGCCAGATAATGCTAGGGTCACGCATGACTAATCAGAGACAATGTGAACGGGTGATGTCATAATTGGCTTTGTTCTGGATAAGGGGTCAACAATGTTGCATAATTTCAGGCATATTCATGGAGTAAAGACTGAGGTCTGTCTAAACAATCTTTTGTGTTATCTAATGTCTTCTCTTGTCTTGTTTTGGCTTGGGATAAACATAACTTTGTTGAATAAGCCGTCACAAATAAGCCCCAGTGTCCTTCCACGTTTTCCCCATTTCTCTACACGCAAGCTTCTGCTCTGGTTCTCATTACCCGCACTGCATTTTGGATCATGTCTCTTTGTTGATGTTGCGCCTCAACTTCTGCGACAGCTCTCTCATAAAGATTCTTTCTTTTCTCGGCTGGTCCTCTTTGGAGATACCTTTGCCCATAAGTTTGAACTGGGATGACCCGTGTCGACGCCACTGAATGGGCTACATTTGGCTCATTGTGTAATCCACATAATGCCACTAGTTACCTCTTTGTGCAGTAAATCCCAAATGAAGGCCTGTAAGCGCCCAGCCGTACTGGCTCTGTTTATCGCAGTCAAAATGTACCTTAATAAGGGTAGTTCTAGACAAACTATACGTTGTTCGAAAGCTGCTGAGTAGGACAACAAGCTGAGAAACAGGCGAGTCTTGAGACCTAGGAGTGTTGGGGAAAAATCCAGATGTAGTTCATGATGCCAGTAGTTTTTTTTTTTGCAGTAAATCCCTAGTAAGGCCTGCAGCGCCCAGCCGTATTGGCTCTCTATATCGCAGTCAAGAGGTGTCTTAATATATAGGTAGTTCTCGACAAAAAAAAATGTTCAAAAGCTGCTGAGTAGGCCAACAATCAGGGAATCAGACAAGTCTTGAGACCTAAGAGTTTTAGAGAAAATTTCAGATGTAGTACATGATGCCACAAGTTTCCTCTTGGTGTAGTAAATCCCCTAGCAAGGCCTGTCAGCGCCCAGCCGTATACTGGCTCTCTATTTTGCAGTCAAAAGTACCTTAACTTGGGAAGTTACAGACAAACATTTCGCAAAGATTGAATATAAATGTGTCTGTACTGTGTCCAGCTTTACTATGTTTTCCTTGTCTTGTTAAATGTCTATGTAGATGCCAGGTTTGGTATGATCGGGCAGGGCATCAACCTATACCGCAAGATGGGCGCCAATCCAGCCAACAAACTGATGATGTATTTTCAGGATCGTATCCAGAACAAATTCGGTAACCCAGAGCTCACATTCAAGCAGGTAAAATCTTATCAATGCAAGGATCGTATAGACTGATTCTGTAATGCGCACTTTCTTATGGGAGCCAAGCACGAAGCTTACAAAATATCCCCGTGTGCAGTGAATTGTTGCTGAGTTTTCTGCCTGGCGAGGCCGTGAGGCAAATATCTGTCCTGTTTGACTTCTTTCGGCTCGCGAGGCGAAAAACTCACCGTGTGCGGACAACACGAGCTTCGTGCTGAGCTAAAAAGATGGTGTTTGTTGTGTATTCGCAAAGCATTGTGTATTCGCAAAGCATTGGTGATGTTGGACCTCAATTTGATGCTAAGGGCAGTGACGTGGTCAGGGAAGGGAGGGGTGGGGCCAGACGGGCAGATTGCAGCGGGATGGAGATTTTAAAAGCGAATTGGAAAGCTGATAGAAGCAAAATTGGGACGGTGGAAATGGGTTTAAGGGGATGAACATTATATTTAGCAACTGGCAAACAAAACCAAGGCTACGCATGGGGAAAGGAGATGGGTAACCGTACGATCGATTAAGAAAAAAATCTTAACTCCTCCAGTATATTTACACCTGCTCTTCCCATGCTCTTCAACATTTAAAGATTTTGGCGATTTGTATCCCCCCTGGGTTTTAAGCCATACAGTATGGAATTCCATCTCTGCCAAGTTACACGGCGCATGTTTGGGAGATCCAAGCAAGCCTCCCAAACATGCGCCGTCGACGGCGCATTGTCGCGTCGTGCCGTCGCATAGTCGCGTCGTGCCGTCGCGTCGTGCCGTCGCATTGTTTTGTACTGTTTGTATAGGGCCGTCGCATAGTCGCGTCGTGCCGTCGCATAGTCGCGTCGTGCCGTCGCATAGTCGCGTCGTGCCGTCGCATAGTCGCATAGTCGCATAGTCGCATTGTCGCATAGTCGCATTGTCGCATAGTCGCATTGTCGCATTGTCGCATAGTCGCATAGTCGCATTGTCGCATAGTCGCATAGTCGCATAGTCGCATTGTCGCATTGTCGCATAGTCGCATAGTCGCATTGTCGCATAGTCGCATAGTCGCATTGTCGCATTGTCGCATAGTCGCATAGTCGCATAGTCGCATAGTCGCATAGTCGCATTGTCGCATAGTCGCATAGTCGCATAGTCGCATTGTCGCATAGTCGCATAGTCGCATTGTCGCATAGTCGCATTGTCGCATTGTCGCATAGTCGCATAGTCGCATTGTCGCATAGTCGCATTTTTGGCAGGGAGGGATTGGGCAAACACTTTTTCTTGCACCTCTTGATTTAATTTGATTATCTTACGTTTTTAAAAAGGACTGTTTTTCTCAAACATTATTTTTCATCATAAATTACCAGCAACGAAGACCATGTCGAATCTCTAAAATGCCACAAATTTCAGGATAGGTGTAACCAGCTGCAAAGTAATGGCAGATCATACCCTGGGAATTACATGTAAGTGAAAATATGTAACATTCATAGACACTAGGTCAAATGGAAAACATCATTGTAGCTCAAGTTCAAATATAAGAACATAGGCCTATGTCCTAACTAAAGCTTATTTTTTTTTAGAATTAGGTCCATAGCTTTTCAACATTTCTGCAACATATACAAAGAAAATACATAGAAACAGGATGCAACATTAAACATAGTTCTGAGAAGCTACAATTTATTCTTTTCTCTTCTGGATTCTAACCCTGATTATTCTAGTATTGAGTCGGTCGGAGCTGTTGAATTTGACATGCTCACTCATAGTCATAGACATGCCCAATGAAAACTTTCACTCAAGAGAGAAACATTGAGAAGCCAAACTGACCAATCAGGTGCCAGAATTCCATTTTGTGACATCACATCCGACCGATAATAGTAATAGTTACAACTACAACAAGTCAATTAAAAAATATTTATTCACAAATTAACAGTCGGAGGGGGCAGGCTATCGTTTGAATATGGAAATAAAAGTACGGTGGACCGTGTCCAATACTCTAGTAGTGTGTATCTAGTGATGGGCGGGTCCCGCGGCCGCGGTCATCTATTGTATTAATTATTAGTTCTGGATAGGAGCTATACCCTCCAATTGTTTAAAATATCGATACATTCGGGCGATTAACTATATAGCGTTAGGCCTAAGGCTTGCGGGTACATGCATTTCAAAAAAATACTGTTCTCTCGGCAACGCATAAAAGGATTCATTAATGTATACTCTGAAGATGTAAGCCTATTCATCTTTTGGCACGATTTCTAACTCGAAAGCAACTGGAATATGGGGAGGATGACCAAATTAGTTGCACCCAAACACCGCACAACAGCGCCCCCTTGGTGAAGCCCTGGAAAATTAATGAATGAAAATGCGACAATGCGACAATGCGACAATGCGACTATGCGACAATGCGACTATGCGACAATGCGACTATGCGACTATGCGACTATGCGACTATGCGACTATGCGACTATGCGACTATGCGACAATGCGACAATGCGACAATGCGACTATGCGACAATGCGACTATGCGACAATGCGACTATGCGACTATGCGACAATGCGACTATGCGACTATGCGACAATGCGACTATGCGACTATGCGACAATGCGCCGTGATCTCCCAAACATGCGCCGTGTAACTTGGCAGAGATGGAATTCCATAATACAGGGTGATATTGCGATCGCGTATTCCTTCTGTGTGTCCGTGTGTACAAGCATTACATTCACTGTGTGGACTTTCGAACAAAAGAGGTCCACATAAACCAGGTAGCAGCGACGTTGTGTGGACTTGCTCACATCCACACAGTGTTTCCCCCTCTCTGGAAAACAGGTTTAGGGGGCATTTTTGGGTTGGGTTTATCCGTGGCAAAATGAAGCGAAACACTGAAGGGAATCAAAGGGGAAAAAAATTGGATTGAAAGAGTTTTCACAGTGTGAGTAAAATTAGGGTTTTTTCACAGGGTTTTTTTTTCAGAAAATGTATACCGTTTTGCGTAAAAAATGTAAAACTGCTTCATTTTAGTACACAGTTAACAAGACTATTGCTTATCCCTGTTGGTAGTTATGACACATTCCATTTTGGTTAGGTACACTGACAATTTTCCTTATAACTGCCTGTATACAATCTGCCAGCGTGCCAGGGGAATCGCGCAAGTTTTACTTGCAGTATTTTTTGAAGGTTTTGCGATGCTGGATACGCCACTGGAGGAGAGCACATCAACACAAATTCATTTGGCTTAAACCTTGTCTCGGTTGACTAACCTTGGCCTTGCTCGAACAAAGGATGGTTGGACTAAACTCTCCTCGACTACAATATTGGAACCAGACCACATAGCACGGTTCTGTCACTTGTTACCACTAGCCAGGGCATCATACAGCGTATCAGGGAGCCCGGACTAACAACTTTCATTATCACGTTTTGACCATCATTTGACTAGAGGTGTTCCCACGTTGCTGTTAGTGCGCAGGCGTAAGTTACGTCACAAATCAACCCCTGAAGTCGTCTAATTCGCTCTTTTCACACTCCGCCATTGGGCATGCACAGCCTCGATCTGGCAACTTTACACAATAAAAATAGCCGGTTCAGTGATCTGAACCCCGACACGGGTATCACTGAACCGGCTATATTTATTGTGTAAAGTTGCAAGATCGAGCTAGCTCTCCATGCCAATGGCGGAAGTGTGAAAAAAGCGAATAGGCCTTTAGTATGCTGCCACCATTTCAGTCATGTTCCCTGTATCCAATAACAGTGCTGAATGATCATGTTTCTTTGTTCAGAAAGAAACCAGACTATTTTTTCCTTCCAGCCTCGATTTGGTTACGTTGATTAGAACGGGGAAAATCAAAATGGCCGCAACATGATAATGGTCGCCCGAACTTGCTCTCTGTATCGGTTTGCAATTGACTTCGCACATGAGCAGTGAATGAGTTTTTTAATCACTTTGATGAGCTCATTGGGAGGAACACTCCGCGTGAAGTCACGAATAATTTCTTAATTAAAGTAATTTGAACAATGCGCCAATTCCTGCCATTGTCTTTTCCGTTGTGATGTCAGTGGTCCCTCCCAACTCTCTCTTTGTAACTCTTGAGGGGGTGCTTGTACACGCAGTCCATAGAGGTAGCAGTGTATTATACCAATTATTAATCGAGTTGGATTATTACCTATTCTGTGAGGTTCGCTATTTGTGATTTATTTGTACCCACAATTTTACCCATACAGTTCTATGAACAGACAGGGCGGGAACTGTGTTTGACTACTGTGTCATTAAATCGCTTACGAGCTGAATATCTTCACGTGAAGACGACACCCGATATGCCGATATGGTTGGCCATTCGCGCTTCTGAAACCGTACCGGGTAAGTTTTGTTGCAGTCTTTGCACTTTGATCCATAAGTCCTGCAGCAGACTGTGGACTTGGTTTTGGCTGGACCCACAGGGCCAGTCTAGTGACTGAAGGACCAACCAAGAGACCGAGTATTTACGTATAAAGAGTGAAATATCCTGAACTGACACACCGACCGACTGACGGACCGACCAACAGACGGTCTGTCAGATTGAATGAAATATGAGTATTACTGAATGAAATTTGAGTATTATGTCCAAAAGTGCTACTATCGAGTCCAGCTGAACAAGGCGTGCCTCGTCTCGCTTTTTATAAACTCATCATCGAAATAATTCGCGGCTTGTTTGAGATTGATATTAATTTACAATTTTGTGGTTTTGAGTCGGGTCGAAAAATGTTGTTTTGCCCTCAAAGGGAAGGTACAACATTTGCTTTTGCTTCAATTTTCAGAAATAAATGGATTTGGAGGATTCGTGTCATAGAAAATATTGTTGAACTGACATGTTTCACGTTTTGGGCTTGTAGGTGCTGGAAAAACCAGGAAAACCTATCATGTTCTTGTAGTCTGGTTCCCTGACCCCAATAAGATGAAACGGAGCACCATACACTTTAGAAAATTGTAAGGTCAGAGAATCAGTCTAGCAGGCTTGTACCTATTCAGGGGTGTGTGATCAATTGCAAAGAAAAGTCAGAAAACTAAAATATGAAAAATTAAGAACAGTTTTTGAAAAAAAAGCCAGTTTTTTCCAACACTGGTCGGCCGACCAGCGTTGGAAAAATGCAGTTTTTCTTGAAAATGTCAGCACACCAGGAGCCACGATTTTAAAGATCCAATAAGGTACTTCGTGATAATTTGATCATTTCGTTTTTTGATGTTTGCAAATGTTGTATTTTCCCTTAATTCTGTTGAATCACACTGAGTGACCTGTCTGTTTTTATCTTACTCTAATCTGAAGGTGTGATGATGCCCATCAAGTACAAAGTAATGTCGAAGGAAGAGGATATTTTTGTAGATGGTGGAATACTCCACAACTACCCCATTGACTGCTTTGATGGTAAGTCAGGCAAAACAAACTACGAAAGATAACACCAGTGCAAATCCAAGTAATAAGGACCAATCCATGTGGTGTGTTACCGCAAACCAGGAACTCTACGTCTAAAGAAAGCTTTTTATTGTTCATTTCAAAATTACAGTGACCAACCAACTCTGATGCACAGATAAGAATTTTAATGGCATTGGGCAGAGCCCATACTGAAGGCCCTATCCGATTATCCTTCATTAACTACCAGATACTACTACTAATTAAATCATGAAGCAGATAAAAATCACGCAGCAGAGTAAAGTGGAAACATTGGAAACAAAATGTGTGTTTGGCAAAACATCACCAAAGCATTGTGTGATGAGACCAGAGTGACTAGACTCGGTTCCAGCCTATATGTAACCCAGTCCCCCATCACCCATCATGAAACTTTAGAGTTCGAGATAATTCTTAACATTGACTTCTGACGGAGTGGACTCTTTTGATTTACTCTTTAACCAATCTTTCCCTGGTAATTAGAGAGAAGTTTATTTAACGGATATAATAAAGAGAAATACAAACCAAGCTCTTTCACCATGTATTCAGCTCCCCGCTTCATTTTTATCAACATCAAAAGAAAATAATTCAAACTCTGATGTTAAAGGCACATATAGGAACATTGGTAATTCCTACCGCTTTAATGAGAAAGCCTTGCTCGAAGTGAATATAGGGCTTGTCCCAAATACCCAGTGAAATAGTTCTGCCAAAAATGATTTCGATCGAAAAGAAAATAATCTTTGAAAGAAGTTTTTGAAAAGTGTGCCCGCGGGCACACTTTTTGAGGTGCGTTAGAGCAACCTAATCCAGCTACGAGACCTACCATAGCCACTGAGGTAAACTTGAACAGATTTATTGCTATGCGTCCTACTTGGTATTTTTAAAAAATGCACAAATAGCAAATGATATATTTCCTTTAAAACAAGTAGGCACACTGGTATGAATCCGCACTTAATATTTGTAATCTTTCCAATTGAGGTTGGTATTTGTCTATGGACAAGGAAGACAGTTTTCTTCATCGTTTTCATGATGTGTTCAGCGCTGAAGACAGGTTTGATGGTTTCAATGAGAAATCCATCGGGGCAGTATTGGTAAGTTTTGCTGTCGTCCTCCTTCCCAATAATTATGTTAACAGGTTGACATGTTCCAAGGCGGATCCAGGGTGATCCAAAGAAGGGTGTCTGTAGGTGTTGCGTTCCAAGATTTTTCAAGGGATCGAGGGGGTAGGGGAGTGTAGGCGTTGCAGTCAATGCATAAAAAAGCAAAGTCTGAGAGTAATGAATCAAGATTCTGGGCTTTTTGTTCATATGCCCCTTCAAATCGGGGTCGCTACGCCCCTGATCTCAACCTCCCCTTTGTATCCACCCTTGGTGTTTGATGGCTTGACTTAATTGTTGATCCGTGTAGCGTAATTTCCTGAAAACAATTTACTGCTTGGTTTTCCCGTAGTATTCCGAACATGAAGTGGAAGCATTTAAAGTAGTTTTGGACGAACGAGCATGTAAACACAAGAAGGCAGGGTGTTCTATCACCGTACCGGATACCGAACGAAGCAGGTAATTGCTCAGAATTATAATAGAGCAGATTTCAAAGACATCGGACTTTTCGTTCTGAGTATCAGACGTTTATTGGCAACCCAATATTTCCGTTTTTGATTCATTCTTCTTGATGGAATTAATGTCCAAAGCGATCCCTACAATAAAATGTATGTTTATGAAGATGAGAGGAAAATTTGGCAGGCTACATGAAAGAACAGCGAATGTCATTAACAAATTATGCCTTTCTCAAATCGATGGGCCTACAGCTCAACCCTTAAGTATATTGTATACATGTCAAGAAACAATAAAGGCATTCACTTTCTTTACTTTGGTGGTCGAGCATCCAGACCTAGTCAAAGCAAATCCGAGGGACGCCGTGTAAACAAAATATTGTTTCCCTAAACATTTCTATAGGAAGAGGGCACAGTCAAAGGAAGAGAAAGCGAAACTGCACGACAGTTCCAAGCAAGCACTGACCAAGTTTGTTGCACTTCTGAGGAGTTACGACAAGGACGATAGTGGAACGATCTCAAAACAAGAATTCAAGGAGTCTCTAGAAGGCGTAAGTCGTTTTACCGTTGCATTGCTGTCATCAATTGATTACGCATTATTTTCATCTCTATAGTGAAGGATCATGGCAGCCTCCAAGCTTACAATGTGTGTGCTCTCTTATGGTAGTGTTTATTATAATCTTTCTAAACGATTAAAATAATGTCTCAATTACACTGTAAGTTTCGAATCGTGGAACATATTATAGTCATCCTTCAGCTTTATTGTTGTTGCACGTTAAGTTGTTTACAGTTACTGAACTATCCGGTTCGTTAGTAAAAACGTCATACACGCGCGCGCACCTGGATAAACGCTCGAGTCTTATTCGGGCTATGAACTACACCATGTGAAGTAATCATGGTTGAATAAGCCATTTGCGAGTTAAATTTGAATAAAATCTGGAACGCTGACTTAATACAATGCTTTGCACGTTTTAACCTAGAATTCTCCCGACCAAAGAGACTGTTACTATATCACGTGATTCGGGGCAAGCCTCATGCTAGCAACCCCCAGCTCCGGCATGGTCTGGTGTCTTTGTGCCATTCTCACCCATTGTGAACGATGTATTGGTGCTGAGCGTCTCTTACGTAACTATGCAAGAGCTTGCCCTGAATCTTGTGATTAGCAACAGTGTCTTTGGTATGGAGAATTCAAAGTTAAAATGTGCCAAGCATTCTGAGCAAGTCATTGTACCAGACGTTTTTCAAATGTAAATCCCAAAGGGTATAGGTTACTCGCAAATGGCTTATTGAGATGACGTCACACTGACGAATCGGATTCCGATTTTTTACCCAACTGGGAAACTGAATGAGCATAATGTATCTGCCTTACCCTTCCGGCCATGCGTCTGTGTGTCTTGGTTTTTTATCAGTACGTGTATATGTGGACACACAATCAGTTTCATTAGGATGTCTCAAGAGTTATTTAGCACATCAACTTTAAACTTGGTATGTGAATTGGTCTTGTGGTCCCCTAGAAGCCTATTCGTTTTGGGCCCACAGGTCAAAGGACAAAGTAATGAGTTAAAAGCATAGAAACGATTTCACCAGGATATCTCAATAAATACTTGGCATATCAACTTCAAACTTGGTATGCGAAGTGGTCTTAGGTCCCCCACAAGCCTTTTGGTTTTGGATCCCATATGCCAATATAATTATGGTCAAGGTCATATATGGTTAAAACAATAGACATGGTTTCAGCAGATTATCTTTAGACCTACTTGGCATATCAACTTCAAACTTAGTATTTATGTGGGTCCCCCAAAATCATATTGGTTTTTGGACCCCAAAGGCCAGGTGTAAAGGTCATTAGGCCTATAGTTAAATCAATAAAAACAGTTTCAGCAGAATATCTGTAGAATTACTTCGCATATCAACTTCTAACTTGGTGTGTTGGTTGGTCTTCGAGTCCCCTAAAAGCCTACTGGTTTTGGATCCCATATAGGTCAAATGTCAAGGTCGATTGTTAAAACAATGGAAATGGTTTCAGCAGAATTGCTTGACACATGGACTTCAAACTTAATGTGTGGGTTGGTCTTGGGGTCTGCCAGACGTTTATTTAAGGTCAAAGGTCAAGATCTAACGGTTAAAATAATGGAAATTTTTCTCCAGGCATAAATTCAGAAATAACTGCAAAATCAACTTACAGTCATGAGATTTAAAGTGGGCTCAGCGGGATGTTTTTGTTTGTCAACACATTGTTCTTGTTTCTGAACTGTATCAGGCTGCTGATAGGTTCACCGAAGATGATGCCAGGTTATTGTTTGGCAGCGACTCTCATAACCCAGACGCCATTTTTGATATTCTGGACAGCAACGGTAATGGAGAGGTAAGTCCAGCCTTACGTCCCAGACTGAACCTTAAAAAAACGCAAAGAATGAAGGGCTAGCCGAATTGAATCAACACAAGTGCGAATGAAAACAAGGTTACCGTTCATGGCCTTTAAACGTGACGCCAGCGGATTTCCGCCAATCACAGCTTTAAAATAATTGCCTAATGAGGGTGCAGTAAGTCAGCGTGTAACAGTGCTCTACATTCTGGGCGTGGAAAACAAGCAAAAGGTTAGTTCGTCCCTGACAAACACAGAGAAAAGAAACAACAGCTATAATCTGTATAAAGAATTAATGTGAATTGATTGTCATTAACCATTTTAACTAAATATTTGGTGGGCTTTGGAAGATATGTTTGTTCAGGGGAAAGCCTGGTTTTGGCGTCCGGGTCACATCTAAGTCCGGCGCACTCCTTTCCGATTTTACCGGTTTCCCGGATCATCGGACCATCGTTTAAGAGTGTGCGGTGAAAATTCGGACCGATCTGACCGTTCACCGGAAGAACGGATGAAATCAAACGTGTTTGATTTTTTTTTTCGCATCCGATTTCACCGGATCCGATGTCACCGTAAAGGAGGTTTCACCGAACGCAATATTTATGTTAACCAATCACATTTACGAAGGAAGTCACATGATTCAAAATAGACAGCTGCCATTTCGTCATCATGCGGCTGATCATCATGTGACTGGTCACCATGTGACCGATTATAGAACGAAATCGGGCATGTGTGCCAGTAACGTTTTGTCTAACCGCAACGGTGAAAAAAAACCGTACCGGTGACGGTTTCATCCGGTGAACCGGTTAAATCGGAAAGGTGTGCGCCGGGCATTAATAATTCTATATGGCTTAATACTGTGTAGCGAAGTCTTTACTAGTCAATTCCTTCTTCACTGGAGCAGATTGAGTTTTGTGAACTGCTGGCCTTTGCCGAGAAGAGAGGCGTCGATATGATGGAAGAACTCCGAGGGTTTGAACGACTGGCGGATTTCGATCACCTTACGGGCCTGTTCGGTGCTCTCCTCAATGCATTGATACTCAACGCCAATCGTCTATCATTCAAGGTATGAGTTGCCTTAATAATCAGGTTAGACACATTATTCTCCATTACAAATCACGCATGCGCGCGTCTCAAAAGCGCGTTTGGTGCTACGCTTTCAAATTTGATTCAATTTTACACTCGCAAAATGAAGATGTTGAGTCAAACGGTAAGGAAAAAAGGCAGTTTACCATGGAGGAAGGAAAACATAAACCTGTTTCCTTCCTCCGTGCATGGTAAGGCCTACACGGATGACTTTTCATCATTTTTCATTTTCGGTGTTTGCTCTAGACTTCAGATATTGATCGCACCATTGGAGTCAATACGGGATACCTGGGAAGTACCGATTTTGATATGGAACCTGCAGACAGAGATTACATCGCTCAGGTAAATTATCTAAATAATGTGTGTAAGAATTGTAAAGAACGCAGATTTTGAAGAGTTACCTCTTGCGATTTAGTGACTGAATAGGCCTCAAGATAATTGTGTTTGTTTTTATCTGGTATAGAATTGAATTTGTATCGGACGTTTGATGTAAGGTTGATGTTGGTATTTTGATATTTGTATCTTTCAGTGTGGGAAAATGGGAGTCGTGTATTTCCTTCGTGATTACATCAAGAAGCACAACCTACAGAAGAAGGCTCATGACGTCACAACAGATAAATAAACGTCACAGCAAATGCTATTACATCTGAGTTGGGATAACTTGAACCGTACTGAGCTCGTCTCCATCGACCTATCCAAAGGCACTGGTCAACGCTTATCTCTCTTACGAAAATGTGTGAAGGAAACCCGAGGCTTGCATTCATTAGAACATGTAGGCACATACGCCATGCACACAGCCGTACACCGTAAAATGGTTTTTAGGGTTTAAACATTTTTTGTATCGACATATTGTCGACATGTTTAGTCTAAGACGTGTTTAGCTTTTTTTTACACAGTATGAAAACCTGGTAGTGTCATCAATAAAAACTTATTTAAAAATCAAGTTTATATTTAAAATTCGTTTTGCTGAGTCGGATGATACAAAAAAGACTAATAGAAGTGTGTATTTGGCATGTCGCTCGACTTCAACCCTATAAGTCATTTGTATTTTTTACTATTTATTCTTGATGATACTACAGGTTTTTGTCGTGTGTGCACCGAAACATGTCACAGACATCCATCAACATGTCTTAGATTTAAACATGCGAAAAAAGGTAGATACAATTAATTAGTGTTAAGAAATGTGTTTAACCCCAGGACCAAATTGTTTGCTCAGTCATGCGGAAATCACTAGAGCGTGAACAAAATGACCACAAGTCCAAAACTCACTTTTTTTCAACCCAGATTTTCACTGCCAAGGAGTGATTTAAATCATAGGTGTTGTGTGTAAAGTTTGTTCCTTGAAACTTGCTCTTGTATGTGATGTAAAAATGAAGTCCATATGTGTAAATATAAGAAAGTTATGCCTGTTTGTTCATCTGGTTCAATTTATCAAACTGCAAGCCATTTCACCACATGACCAAATGGCACTCCATACCTCAATTTGTGCGTGGATGCTTCTGAAGCACTTTTCTCATTTTTTTGTAATGGCAACACTATGAATAAACTACACCATTAGAACGATCCGAAAACACTCTTTCAGCTGGTATATGGTTGATGTATGGACGGCCAAACATATCAACATACCGCCTTTCTGAAAAGTAGTGAATATATCTGTGTTGAGTGTGTTCTGTGTGTGGTTTCCTGGTCGACTAAAGTCGCCCATGGAAACCAGCAGGGGGGTTCTTCTTGTCGACAAAAGTCGCCCATGGTTTAAGGTCGAAACACATAATCGACCAGGTCATGACACGTCATGACCGACCATGACTACGAAAATGTCATTGAGTTGTCTGCACCGATTACGATGTGATTGAGTAACATAAAGGGGTACATCGCCCTGAAATTATATGTTAAATAGTTTATAAGATTTGAGGCTTTGCATGGTGGGGTATCGGTATCGTTTCGGTTTGCGGTAACACCATGTGGTAATAACTACTGCTTAGAAGATATTAGTTCTGAGAAGAACTTGTCCTGCTTATTATCAACTTGCTAAGTAGTTTTTTGTTTTGTTAAGAACAGTCCTGCTGTAAGTTCTAAAAGAACTTGTCTTGACCAAAGACAAGTTCTTTTAGAACTTACAGCAGGACTGTTCTTAACAGAACAAAAAACTACTTAGCAAGTTGATAATAAGCAGGACAAGTTCTTCTCAGAACTAATATCTTCTAAGCAGTAGTTATTAAATAGTTTACTTATCCTATTTCCAAGCTATGGTATGATATAAAGGAAAGTAATAATGTCTCACTGTTCCCACGAACAGATGGGGAAAACAAAACATTTTTGTTTACTTCTGATGCGGCGGACAGTTCGAGGGAAAATTGAATTTTAACCTCTAAGTGTGGACGTTTATATCCTACTTTAAAGGGAAAATACAACATTTGCAAACATCAAAAAATAAAACTACCAAATCATTTTGAAATACCTTGCTGGACTGTTAGTGAATGACAGTGTAAAGCATCCTGTAAAATCATGGCACCTGGTATACTGTCATTTTCAAGAAAAGTGGTATTTTTGTATCAATTTCCAACGCTGATCGGCCGATCAGCGTTGGAAACAACTGGCTTTTTTTCAAATACTGGCCCCAATTGACCATCGCACTTGTTTGCAATCGATTACAAACCTATGAATGGGTACGAGCCAGCTAGACTGGTTCCCTGACCTTACAATTCCCCAATGTATGTAAACTGCTCTGTTTCTTCTTATATGGGGTCAGGGAACCAGACTACAGGAAAATGATCGTTTTTCTTGGTTTTTATAGCATTTTCGAACCCAAAACCTCAAAAAAGTCAGTGTAACTATATTTGCTATATATTTCCAACCCCCCAATTCCATCCATTTCTGAAAATTACAGCAAAAGCAAATGATGTATATTCCCTAAATTACTGTCATTTCGTTTAAAACGCGGCTTGTAGCCCAATCGGGCGCTTTCCAGGATGCAGTGCCCCTTTACCAGTCTTTCATAAAGGTATACCATTTAAACTAAGGAAATGGGCAATAATGTTACCTGTTTGAGGTAATAATGTTAATTTAGAATTTGGATTCACAGAGTAGTGGTATTTTTGTATTCCTTGTTTTTGTTTCTCGTACAACATGTCCTAGAACATGTATCTTTTGATAGATTATGAGTCCGCAGCTCTAAATTAAACGTTTCATAACTTTCAAGTTTTAGTTCACAAATTTTTCTATAAAGCTGTTTATTTGTTAGTTTGTGAACTTTTATTTTCCAAATTGGTTTTATCGGGGTTTTTTTTATTTTTACTTTTCTTTATTCATGCCTTAAATATATCTGTAAATATTATTGTTGCACGTAGTAGAAGTAATTGTGTTGGTGTTTGTTTTAATTAAACCCTGGGATGGTTAAGTTATTTCAATAGTTAATGACATGCCCAATGGGGATTAGTTTGGGTCTAACTGTAATTAGTTTTTAACCAAACACTCTGGATAAGTTTCTCAGTGACAATTGGTACAGTATTCGGTCAGTTTCATATTTAAATAATAACAATATTAATCGAGGGCTTTATTAATTAATATATTTACAAACGTTTGCAGTGATGCACTCTGACTTGTTTTGTATAATTGATTATGTATGAGTATCGGTTTTATTTGTAACCCTGTGGTCAAACGTTTGTTAAACCACTGCAGTTAATCAATAATAATAATATCACTGTTTTCTTTCTTTCAGATTTGTCAACCAAAAAGACAACTAAATCTCTTTTTTATTACGAGATGGTGGTACTTTATCCATTATGGCCGGCTGCTAAAGGAACTTAATAATAAAAAGAAACCTGCGTAATCATCGTTTCCGACCACTTTTTAGAGACAATTCGAAGTTGTACGCGACTACGCGTTCAGGACTCCTTTCTAGCTCGGAACAACCTTCCCGATAATAAATAACCAG
Source organism: Patiria miniata (assembly GCF_015706575.1). Classification (NCBI taxonomy): domain Eukaryota; kingdom Metazoa; phylum Echinodermata; class Asteroidea; order Valvatida; family Asterinidae; genus Patiria; species Patiria miniata. The sequence continues at coordinate 377,354 of NW_024037062.1, forward strand.
ATGTTTGAGGTTATTTCACAAGACTCACATATCTACATCTCAAAATTCTGATGCGAGTTGTACATCACCAATCAATGTGCCTAATAACAACGTATAATAAGGGAATAAAAATGTGCTTGGCCAGTCTTAAACAAATAAGTTTAAAACCGGCTAGGGGCTGGACGCGGATAATTGCCCGAGCCGAAGGTTTTTCCGTCAAAAAGTCAAAACAAGTCAAAAGTCAAAATTCGGGCGATTCACAATGCAGGGCGCCACCAAGAGTTTGCCATGGAGAGTTCATTTTCCAAGTTTATGGTCGACAAAACACGGCTCATTTGAATGAGTGTCAGTAGACAACTTGAGCCAATTTGTTATAGATTGGGGCATATCGTTCTGCCGCCTTACAAAAAAACCACCATATTGATAAAAAGAAAAGAAAAGGGCAAACAGATACTCGAGTCATGCGCTTACGAAACTACTGACCGGAACAACTAACAATTTCAAATGTCACGCTCTGCAAATTTGTCGACCATCTCCCACAACGCACTGGGTAAAAAGGACCTCTCCGTTGCAAACTCTTGATGGCGCCTGCATTGTGAATCACCCGAATTGCCAATGATTTTGCTCAATTTTACTTCATGTTTTGTGAAACGCCCCTCTGGCCATGTCTACGTATTATATGTGCCTCACGTGTGCTAAAAATGTCCTTATATGTAAAAATTGGCGCGCGCGGCGCGTACTGCGTCGTGATGTGGCGCAGAACGCGGCGGTGTTGTACCGGTGGTTTAAAACCACCCACGTAACAGGCTCTCGACCAATAGGAATTGGTGAACTGTCTTAGGTACGGTATTTATGTATGGTGATTTAAAGGCATATTCTTTTGTTCGTAACCAAAATAACACCACTCAAAATCCAAAAGAAGAATGTTCAAAATCTAACCTGTTGAAATGCCAGCTCAGTGGTAATACACTTTTCAAGGAAACAGTCAAAAACCATGCACAACCTTTTTCATCAGGAACTACGATTTCGTCTATAGCACGCTTTATTTCCAAAAAAATTGACAATTTACTGCAAACAAAATTTACTACAAAAAATATTTGTTCTGGATCCGCCCTTTATATACATGCAGGTAGGCCTTTATCATGTCATTAAAAAAAACCGAAAGGGCAACCCGCAGTTCATTTACTGTCAGTGCTCCCTTGAAAAAAATGTGCGCACCCCAAGGTGCCCCCCCCCCCAGATGTTCAACCAGCCACATTTCATGATTTCTTATAAATGAAAGCAAGCCAGACGGACTCATTTTACTAGTCTTTTTACGTGCCAGCATCTAGGGTGTGCCACGTGTCCGGGTAAGCGCGTGGGACTTGACTAAAGGCTAAGATATATCAGACGTTAGACAGGAGACTGGGCTCCGTGGATAACGGGTGATACTCAGACTAACTGTGAAACCGGGAAATGTCCGATCTTAGAAAATAAAGCAGGTCGCAGGCTCAAATTCCGCTCCTCTCGATTTCTTTGTTCAACTTAAAAAAATTACACCTTTATTCAGACACGATTAAAGAAAAACATTTCCAAAACTGTATCCTGTACCACAATTAACTCACTTCAACTACTGCATGCTCAATATAAAATTGTAAAGTCGTCTTTAGTCACCTGACCTATAATTTCCATCACGTGATATATTTCACGCATGGGTATTACAGTAAGTGACGACATAATTGCAGCAAAACAATTGCAGCAGTTTCAGCCTATTTAATTCCATTGGTCCCAAAGTTGTGACTCATTTCAGCAAGGCCTATCTCCCTCGATATCATGTCGGTTCCCCCATTACAAGATTCTTTTATGTAATATCAACCCTTCCAAGGAAGGATATTTAAGTCATTTTGGAAGGCCGCCATAATAATAATAACAGATAATTTATAAGGCGCACAGTATCTGGAGAACCATTCAAAGGCACCGGTCACTAGCAAATCACTGTAGTTTAAATGATAGATTGAAAAGATGAGTATCAAGATAGCGTTTGAATGATGACATATCAGTTTGTGTCTCAACTCGTCTGGCAAGGAATTCTAGAGACGCGGTGCACAGCTGGAAAAGGCCCGGTCCTCATAGCTTGCCAGGCGATTTGTGGGAACAGAAAGTATCTGTGATGAAGAAGATCGGAGGCCTGGTTAAGTTGTAACAGGTCTCGTATGTAGGATGGAGCTAATCCATGCAGGGCTTTGAATGTAAGGAGCAGGATTTTGAATTGTATTCTGTATTTAACAGGAAGCCAATAAAGATTGTATATTATAGGTTTTATGTGCTCGTATGATCTTGTTCTGGTCAGTAAGCGGGCAGACGCATTTTGGACTCTCTGGAGGCATATTAATGATTGCGTATGGAGGCGTATTAATGATTGCGTATGGAGGCATATTAATGATTGCTAAGGGTATGTAAAGCCAGTCAGTGTACATTTGAATCAAAAAATCAGTCTTCCGTTTAGATAATGGGTCACCCTGAAACTACCCGTCGATATACCAACAGCCACAAAATATGCTGGTTGCTGTGACGTGTAGGCTGAAACAAGAGCAGTTTCACTAGACTGCACGCCAAGTCCTGCACCGTATTGTCTTTGCATATTAACCTCTGGTAGAAGTTATAGAGCGATCATCGAATTTCATACCGATCAGCCAAAGCGTTCAGGAGTAGTCAGTTTCATTGGGGGGCGTGTCCCCCTCCCCCTTGATACCCGCAGGGTTTACGCTAAAAGGAGTACCTGCATACAAAATATTAGCAACTGGTTACAAAAGATGATCTTTTTTTTCACTCATAGTGATGTAACAAGAAACGTCATTAAATGTTTACCACCTCCGGTGCTACCAGCATCAGGGCCAATTTAACGGCGCTGCTAAGCACAACAGTTTGCTTAGCAAAAAAAAACGTCTGGCTTATAAAAGCAAGTTAATACCAACCAAAACTCCATGTAATGTATTCTGCTCGTGATGTTCAGCTGTTGTTTGCTTAGCATGAAAATCACATGGTGTTTTGGCTGGTAACCTGCTTTTATAAGCCAGACTTTTTGGGTACTAAGCAAGTTTTGTGCTGTGAAATTGGTCTGGCCCATGGACTATATAGGGGTATTGATTGGCGTGTTGTTAGTTCGTTATTTTGAGTACAAGAAGCTCTTGACGTCTTGCATAGTTGTATTAAAAAGGATACAAGTGATTTTGAAGTTGCATCGGTGAAGAGAAAACCCAGTAAAAGCTGGTGATACCGATTGTTTTCAACCATGGGGAAACAAAAAGTTGTGTTTTTTCTTGTGGCTATGTGGCTTCTTGCGGCCAATGGACAAAGCACGGGTGGCGATTCAACCGAGGCCAGCGGGAACAACGGACCAACAAGCCGCGTACAAGACAAACTGGACCGGGTAAATCCCGCCCGGTTTGAGAGCGAAGTCTCCGGGCTGCGCGATCGGGCCTCGTCCGCCTCCGATGCGCCGGGCCTAGCGGGCGGAGGCCCGTCGTTGTCTGCGGCCAACAGCTCTAAACGGATCCTGATCGTTGACTGTATGATGGACGGGAGTCACACGCACATTCAGCGTATCATGGCCAGGGAACTAGCCTCCAGGGGCCACAATGTCACCTGGCTGACGATAAAGGAGCTTCTCTACTGGCCCACGGAAGAAGACAAAAAGATGATCAATTTCAGGTTGATCGATTCGCCTATGGACTATTTTGAGACTTTGCAAATATTCCTGGATTACTGGACGCGTAAGAGTCTAAGCGGGGAACTGACGTCTTTTTCTTGGTAATTGATTTTAAGTACTCAGGTCTCAAGTTTTGTTGTAGTAATACCTATCGGTACGTTATTCAATTAATAATCATCCTGTATACTAGACATTGACGTATTTGGCGATCGAAAGTAGGACTAAATTGCATAAACTCAGTTGGTTGGGCGCCAGCATGGTATTAAAAAACTCCTGGTTTCTAGTTCCGTTTCAGTCTTTTTGGTTCATCTGAAAATTAACTTTCATTACAATGTTTTAGGCCCACCTGCTGTAAATAAAAGTAAAGGAATGGTTTATAAAATTAGCCTCAGAATCTTCTAATTTTACATTAGAAAATTTTCAAACAATTCTTTCCAGGCTGACAAGCCCTACCTCTTTTTACAAACTTGTCATCAGGTATGCGAAGATGTGGCTTGGAAGGCCGGACGACGATATCAAACGCCTTTTCGACATAGTCGGAGGCCTTAATAGAATGTTATTCCAAGGGACGGATTGCGATGAGCTCCGTGCAGCCAACTTCGACTTGGTCCTTTGCGAATTCAATCGTCCGGCGTGTAGCTCGGTGGCCCACGACATCCTCAAGGTGCCGTTCATCAACACCGTCAGCGGCGGCTTTCTGGGCACGCGGTACAGCCGCTGGGCCAAGCAGCCCAGCCCTTTAGCCTACGTCCCCGAGTTCGTCACCGGGTACACAGACATCATGTCGTTCCCCCAGCGAGTCAAGAATTACCTGATATCGGCCGCCACGCTGCTCATGTACGACTACGTCTTGTTTGCCAGCGTGGACCGGGCCCGGGCCGAGGCCGGCCTGGACACCCGGATGGGCACCAAGGAGATCGTGGCCCGTTCCGAACTCTTCATCCTCAACTGGGATTTTCACATCGAGTTTCCTAGGCCGATTTCTCCCAACACGATTCTGATCGGTGGGCTGACAATTGGTCCATCCAAACCATTGCCGCAGGTACAGGCAGTCAGCAACAACCGTCTTCCTTTGTACACAATTACAGCTGAAAGTATTTGCATATTTTCTACGTAAATTCTGATGACATTTTAAAACACATGATGATGGCAAGTGGTTGGGATTTATAGCCAGTTGGCATGCATCGGTGGAGTTAGAACTCTCTTCTAGGCTCGAAATCCCAACCCATAACATTATCTGTACCTAGCTTTTGGCTCAGTCTATTTTTATGAAACCATTACGAGCCCAGTCTTTGGCGTGCAACACAATCATGTTAAAAATGTTCAGGTTATTTCATGTTTTAAACAAGCTCCTAAATAAGAGTATAAACTTGCCAGGCGCGGACCCAGAGCGGATGTTTGGGGGTCCATCCCCCCCCCCCCCGTAATCTCTGTTTTCTCATTTTTTTCATAGAAACATCTGAAAAATGTGGGAACCCCCCCCCCCCCCCTGCTCATCTGACTGGGGGATATTTTTACACAATAATTCTGTAATAAAGTGTTGATGATCATCGGATTTGACAGCACCCCCATCGAAAGTATGGTGCGAGCCACGAGCCCCCCCCCCCCCCACATTGATTTTACGGAAGCAAAGTGTCCACAGAAATAAAATCCACATTTGAGTATTATTTTGCGGATGACCCCCCCCCCCTGCGAAAAATGCTGGATCCGCCCCTGCTTGCACCTGTTTCGAAAGTCTATTTTTTCCGTATGCTCTTCCTAGGTTTTCGAAGATTTCATCCAGGGTTCAGGCGAGCACGGGGTGGTGATTTTCTCCGTGAGCACACTGCTACACGTCATGGACATGGACATGGCGGAAATGATCGCAGCGGCCCTGGCCAGACTCCCTCAGCGGGTCATCTGGAAGTACCTAGGCGAGGAGAGGCCCGGAGCACTCGGTAACAACACCATGATCGTGCCGTGGATCTCGCAGAAGGACTTGATGGGTGAGTGTGCATTGCCATAGGAGGCCAATGGTGGCTGAGGGAACATAATCACAATGGCAATGAGTTTCGGGAGAACTCCAGGCGCGATCGCCTTACACAACGTAATTGTCACCCAACCTTTTTTAACTGATTATTTTAATGCTTATTGTTATTTTCTTGCCTTGACTCAGCGCACGAGAAGACCCGTCTATTGATCTACCACGGCGGCTTGAACGGAGGCTACGAGGCCATGTACTACGGCGTGCCCATTTTGGGGATTCCCCTGTTCTCGGATCAGGTGGACGATCTGGTCCGGCTCAAGTATCACGTGGGCATGGCTGACTACTTCCCCAAGGGGGTGCGAGGTCTGACGTCGGAGCAGCTCTACCAGGGGATCAGACGCGTCTTGGATGACCCATCGTAAGTCATGATTTCAGAGTCAAGTTTAAAGTTATTAGATTACCAAAATTTACCTTTTTCTACCATAAGTCAGACGTCATCTACATTGTATTAGAAGCGTAAAAAAATCTAGAAGTAGAACAGTTCTTGGCGAATTACAGTTTTGATATATCATCATTCCTTTTCACTTTCTTGATTCATTTAGATGGATCTAGATCTTTGCAAAACTTTGATCAGTTATACTTTTTGTCGGGTCATAACCGACATATCTGACTCTTCCGTGTTATTCAACCCTGTGAGGTGTCATTTTAACAAGAAAAGAGTATTTTTGACCCGGACAAGTGTCAGGTTAAATCTGACTTGGATTTAGTGTTGAATCTGTCCCAGGACATTTATAGAGTGTTTGTATGGATAACCATTTGTTTTTGGAAAATACAAGGATTGTTTTGTTGATTAACCAGAAGTAGTTAGTTATCTTATCCTCAGTCTAATACCATGCCATACACGGGGTGTTCCTTCATCCCCTAAGGTTAAAGGTAGGTAAGACCTAATCATGTCTTTGTATGTCCAGGAGGAAATAACCCATCCCGATTGATGCGGACACTGATACACATCTGTAAATAAGTAAGCATTTTTCCCTTTCGTCTCGTTTGTACATCGACAGATACCAAGAGAATGCCACGCGAGAGTCGGGCAAGTTACGGGACTCACAGAGCGAGCGAGGCGTGACGGAGGGCTTGCCCTTGGCACGGACCGCCGACTGGATCGAGTACGCCATGGAACACGGTACGGCGCATCTACGGACGAAACAGGACAGCCTCGCCTGGTACCAGCACATCCTACTCGATGTCGCGTGTATTTATGCAGCGGCGATCGGAGCTGTTTTATGGGTCTTGAATAAGTTATGTTGTTGTTGTAATCGTAGACTCAAGCAGGGATAAGAGCTTAATCGTCGTACTTACAGTCATACGGTTGCGAAGGGCGATTTCTAAAGGTTACGTAACACTTCATTTTGAATGAAACTACATGTGCACACACACATTCACGTTGGCGGGCGAAATCTTTGAAAATTTATTTCTCCCGTTTGGAAGACCATATCTTAATGCAACTTTCAGGGTTTATTTTCCTCCTAATGATCCAAGTATATGCTAAAAATCCTTGTGATTTGTTCATTACTTTCGTTGAAATTGGAAAAATAGGCCTGGCTACGTGCATCATTGAAAGTTGTAACACTGACGTTTGCAATAGCTGTCAATCTTTTCAAGCCTCACAAAATAATAGTTATAAGGTTCCTATCCATTATGGTGTGCAGTAAAAATTTTGAGAAAAGCCTCCTTCACGAGTTATTAATTGATAAATATCAATTTTTTGCCGGCTTCCATTGGTCGATACCGAGACCCACGCCAAAACACGCCGAGTGACGCTAATGAATATGCTAATCTACAATACGATATTGTGTGGCTTGGCCGAAATCGGTCAACCGTAGCGCCTAAGGCACTTTGCTGAACAATGCTGCATGTGACTTGGGACGGCAAAAATCATCGTCGAAATTTTCCATGGAGATTGTTCAAATTGTAGCACTAGCGTTTGCAACAACATAATAAGCTGAAATTCGGAATATACTTATATGATATGTGTTCAACTGCTCGTGAAATAACAATTTTGAGAAATTCCTAGAAATAGATATAAATACAGAGATTTGGGGAAGTTTTCGAACGATTTATTGCAGACTTGAAGGTCAGCTATACCAGTAACCAGTATTGACGTTTCGGCATCGATGACGGCGATTTTTTTTCTCTGACATGAAGCTAAGAATTTCTTCTTCCGTTATAATTTAACTTTTCAATCATACTGTGCATATTTTTTGAGAAACACAACGTTCAAAAGGCCATGTTTTTTGTGGTGCATGAATTTCACTGCTCTGCTACAGCGTTTAAGTACGTAATCGGATTAGCTTTGCTTAACAACGGCAGGCGCTTTGCCTTAGCAACCACATGACTGCTTATAGGCTGGTACGGGAATGAGAGAATAATAACTGATCCAGCGGTTAATCAGTCAGCCATAAACGTGATTGTATTAGCCTTCTCGCTTCTCAATCACTGATGAGAAAAATCTGCAAAGTTCAGACACTACTTTTAGATGAAAAAAAATACTGAAATTGCTCAATCTGTTCAAAGAATATCACTATTTAAACGTAATGACCCAAAAAAAAAAGTCATTGCACGAACCCTTTAACTTAAATGGCGTAAGAGAAGACTCTCTCTATACATATGGATTTCATTTGATAGTCTGGTTCCCGCTCCCATATGGGGACCGGTAGCTAGTTACTTAAAGCCATTGACCGGATTACCTGAGCGCGTGTGCAGTATGATTTTGTATTTTTAAAAATGTTTACAGCTTTGCGCATGGATGACAGCTAAACACATGAATATAAAATAAGTGCGAGTGCATAAGAAGCTCTGGCGATGATGCGACGCCGATGGCACATATGGAGCACCATCGTTTGGTCAATTTTCATTTTCTCCTTCTGGATAACGTCCAACCATCGTAAATACCACGTAACTATCACATTACTGCACATATTTAGCCTCCATTTAAAAATGTTCATAAACAACTGTATGAATTGTTACAAACATATTTTGTTAACTATTAAATTTATTTTGTTCGGTGTCCTTTTAAAATTTGATAGTTATATTTGATGGGAAACTTAGGGGCTCATTTTTGGTCAATTTTCCGGGGACAGACATATGCAAAATAGACGCACATGCGTATTCGAAGGAGACAAAGCCCGTGTTCCGAAAATGTTCGCCAACAATTTTGGTTAACTGTTTAATTTATTTTGTTCGGTGTTCTTTTAAAATTTGGGAGTTATATTTAATGGGAATCTTAGGGGGCTCGTTTTGGTCATTTTTTTGCGGGGACAGACATATGCAAAATAGACGCACATGCGCAAGTCCGTGTTCCAAAAACTTTCGTCAAGAGTGTATTTACTGAGGACGGCATGTGACACTTTTTCAATTTTTGTCAAATATTTTTGTTAAATTTTTGAGGACAGACAGACCGACAGACCGATAGACCGACAGACCGATAACCAAGTGACATGTAGAAGCTCCTGCCAGGGCTTGACCCTAAAAAGGCCGGGGGCGGAATCCGCCCCCCCCCCAAACTTTTTCCGCGATACCTTAACAAAAAAATTTCGTGACCCGAGCTGTTATGACTTTTTAGCCTCGAGCCTTGCGCATCTTTTGTTACCAAAAACATAAAAATCGGACCACGGGTTGCCGCGCAGCGAAATATTTTCCGGCGCTACGCGCCGTGAAAACTGAATTTTCCCATATACGTCGTGTACACAGAGCAGAATTACCATTTGTACATATGAATAATTAATTAACCATAATACCAAAAACCTTTAACCTTTAGACACGAAATTTCTTGGGTATGTTCATGATTGGTTGCTCTATGCATGTACCGAGTTTCACTCGATGGCCGAGATCTTAGGGGAGGAGGAACCCGCCCCCCCCCCCCCCCCCCCCCCCGGCTGAGAGATGGTCAAAATAACCCGGCCCTTTTAGGGTATACTCTTACCATAATCAGTAGGCAAACTCGCTATAGTGTCTCCGCGAAGGCAACTTTCAAGCATTTCAACTGCAAAGGTTTGAAGTACTGAAAAGCAGTGCCCCTCTCTTTATCGTTAGTTGCCAGAGACACTTTAGATTATTGAGCGAAAATCTAAACGATCCTTCGTAATTACACGTATTTGTAAATCACACATTATTGGCCGCCATTTTTTTCAGTGCAGCAACCCAGTTGCATTATGGGTGTATCTTACTAGTACTGCATATAATTTGCAAACTTTTGAAGTCCTAAGGACAATAGAGGGACCGGGAATCGTGTCTATGTCCACCCATCAACCTTTGTAAATCCAGGATCCGTCATTGAGTCGGCAAACGAACCACTTTAATCCCACATCTTTTATGAGTAGAATATGCTTTGTTAAAAAAAAAAAAGGTGCCTCCATTTTTTGCCTACTGCAAACACGGAAAGAATCATGTACACATTATGTCAAATAATATCACGGGAATAAATCCCCTTCATCTAATGATTGGCGATTGGTTAATCACGTGTGATTGAATTATTCTTCCCAACCCACGGCCCGTTCGCACCCTCCCTCGGTACCGTGTAAGTTCAACATTACAAGATTATTTTAATATAATATAAATCCTTCCAAGGAAGGATATTCCAGTCATTTTTTGGAACGCTGCCTTAATGTGTAAAGCCAGTATACTTGCAGTAAAAAAAAAACGGTTTCCGACCTATATGTCACCTTGAAAGTACCCGTCGATGTTAATACTGCCACAAAATATGCTGGTTAATTAATTTAATCTGAAACGAAGCCTTGACCTGCATTTGAAGTCCTGCACTACTGCATTAAATATGTTATCCTCACTTTATGGTATACAGGGTTATTTAATGGTGTGTAGTGATTTTTCGTTATTTTGACTTCGGTAGGCTCTTGAGTATGCAGTGATTATGAAATTATAGAAAAAAAACGACATTAAAAATACGTGACACGTGACGCACCCCGGATGCTGGCGCGTAAAAAAAACTAGCACGAGCGGCAAAGCCGCGAGGGCTTCACTATCTCGTAGAACTAATCACTTATTCATGTATTCAATCAATATAAATCAAGTAATATAAACCAATCATCTAACGGTGGTTTGCGGTCACCAGCAACAGCACGCGCACCAGACGACGGCTGATTTACGATACACTGTGAACGGTCCGGCCATGCATTCTCCACTCGGTTTCGCCACGTTCGGTTGTAACGGCCGGTTTGACAAAACAATTAACGCTTTTGCTGAAACCCATTGGGCAGGTTTACGAGGCATTATGTACCCTTCAACATACCTTATTGCACGGCATTGATGAGGTTAAAATGTGCGATCGAGATACGTTCAGAATCTAAGCTTAAAATCTTCAACGATACTTTTGCCGCGGAAGTCGCCGGTTATCTTGCTGTGCTCTGATATTTTTGTTGAGTGCGTGTGACGTCACATCGTCTAAACAGCTGTTAGTATTTCTGAACTGTCATTGGTCAATAATCACCGTGTAATGAATTATGCATGAAATTTACAAATCGGTAGACAAAATGTAAAAAAAAAAATAAGCGCTCTCTACGAGATGGTAAAGGCCCTCCCGGCTTCGCCGCTCGAGCTAGTCTTTTTACGTGCCAGCATCTGGGGCGCGTCACGTGTCCGGGTAAGCGCGTGGGACTTGACTAAAGGCTAAAGCAACATAGGGTTATAGCTCAGTTAGCAGAGCACCCACCGGTACGGAAGTCCGGAGGTCGCAAACCCCGCTCCAGTCAATTTCCTTGTTGAACTTTATACTTAAAGGTCCTGTCACACTGTCTGCGATCATATATACGCTCCCACTGCGTCCTTGAAAAATGGCCGGGGCCAACAACAAATACTATATCGCAGCGTCAACTACATAGATCGCCCGATGGGCGCCGGAGGGTCTTAATGGTCTCCGATGAGCGCCAACGTTTTTGAGCATGCTCAAAACAATCGCAACACCTCTGCGCCCCGGCCAGGGCGCGAAATTTCTTTTCCCAAACGAGATTAGACAATATCAAAAGAGGGCGCTCTCTCTGCGTTATGCGTTTTCATGATGTCCAGGGAAATTAGAGAATAAGTTATATAACAAGGAATAATAGTGCTTAAATCACCGACGATTTGCAGCTCATTCGTGGACTGGTTGTAAGAAGTCCTGACTTCTAATAAGGTGATCCGAGTTCGGATCTCAGTGAGCATTTTTCACTCCTTCTCATTTTACCTTTTAAATAAGTAAAGTGATGAAGGAACATTTCTCACAAGCCGTAAAGCCTATCTTGGGTTTGTGTTATGGAAAACAAATGGACAGAAGATGGAAAGCAGATGACGTCACGTAAGCCTATTTTGGTCGGATAAAGAGCGCGACGCAAGCTCGTAGGACTTATCAATAGCGAGCAGAGTGTAGTGTGGGCGCAGTGACAGTGCAGCGGCAGCGACTAGATCGAGTAATTGGGCTTGACAGGGGCGCATAGAGAGCGAGTTGAGCCCATCGTAAGCGCGAGATGAGCACAGTATGAGCGTAGCTTGAGCTACTTTCTGGCCACTTGATACAGAATTATCATTTTCTTGCGTCCTTGCTGCGATTGTTAAATTTATTTAATATTTTTGGTCGCCGTAAGGTCTCCTATGAGAGCGCATCTAATGTGACAGGCCCTTTATAATTGTTTTTTATTCGCATTTCATTTATTCATCAATAATACATTCAAGGGCAATGCATCAAATGCTAAACATTTTGGACATTTTATGTACTCAGCCACAGGTTTCATACAGCGCCACACCAGGCTTGTTTACGATATTGAGAATTGCTGAAAACGCTAAATTACTTTCTTTCTTTTTTACAAAACGAAATACTGAGAGGAGTTGGAAAACGGAAGAGGTCACTCCACGCGCTAACCGCGGCACTGATCCTTTGACATTTGCAACATGTACATACAACCTTTCCTGGACGTACGTCCTATAATGGGCACTGGTTTGCTTGAAACAGATCCACACCTTTTTTGAAAGAAAAAAATAAGTACGTACGGTACGAAAGCCCGTTAGTGCCATCGAATGTATAAATTGCTCTTTTGCAAGTATATGTTTGGTGAATCTTGTTTTTCGGATGTAAATGTTTGTGGAATCTTGTTTTTCGGATGTATATGTTTAGCAAATCTTGTTTTTTGGATGTATATGTTTAGCAAGTCTTGTTTTTTGGCTGTATATGTTTGGCAAATCTTGTTTTTTGCAAGTATGTTTCGCGAGTCTTGTTTTTGTGAAGTCTATTTTTAGTAACAGTCTTGTTTTTTTTGAAGTATATGTTTCCCGAGTCTTGTTTTTTGCAAGTATAAATTTGGCAAATCTTGTTTTTTGCAAGTATGTTTCCCAAGTCTTGTTTTTGTGAAGTCTATTTTTAGTAACAGTCTTGTTTTTTTGAAGTATATGTTTCCCGAGTATTGTTTTTTGCAAGTATAAATTTGGCAAATCTTGTTTTTTGCAAGTATGTTTCCCAAGTCTTGTTTTTGTGAAGTCTATTTTTAGTAACATTCTTGTTTTTTGCAAGTATATGTTTCCTGAGTCTTGTTTTTTGTAAGTATATATTTCCCGAGTCTTGTTTTTTGCAAGTATATGTTTCCCGAGTCTTGTTTTTTGCAAGTATATGTTTCCCGAGTCTTGTTTTTTGCAAGTATATGTTTCCCGAGTCTTGTTTTTTGCAAGTATATGTTTCCCGAGTCTTGTTTTTTGCGAGTATATATTTCCCGAGTCTTGTTTTTTGCAAGTATGTTTCGCGAGTCTTGTTTTCGTGAAGTCTATTTTTAGTAACAGTCTTGTTTTTTGCAAGTATATGTTTCCTGAGTCTTGTTTTTTGCAAGTATGTTTCGCGAGTCTTGTTTTTGTGAAGTCTATTTTTAGTAACAGTCTTGTTTTTTGCAAGTATATGTTTCCCGAGTCTTGTTTTTTGCAAGTATATGTTTCCCGAGTCTTGTTTTTTGCATGTATATGTTTCCCAAGTCTTGTTTTTTGCAAGTATATGTTTGGCTAGTCTTGTTTTTTGGAAGTATATGTTTGGCAAATCTTGGTTTTGTATGCCCCGCGGCAAAGCCGAAGGGGCATACTGTTTCCGCCTTGTCCTTCCGTGTGTGGGTGTGTGTGTGGGGTGGGGGGTGTCCGGACAAATCTTGTCATCGCGATAACTTGAGAAATCCTTAACATATGAACTTCAAAAATCTTGTATTTATTCTGAGATCATAGGGATTAGGGATTAATTCATATAAAACCTACAGAAGACACTAATGCTGTCAATGAACGTTCCATGTGACCAAGGTACATGTAAGTTTATGTTAAAAGAGCGCTGTTATGTCATGGGAATAGTCACGGCGGGGCATTTGTGTTTGTAAACACACCTGACTTGTTTTAAGTCTGTTATAGCTGCGGTGTTCATCATGAGGGCGCTGTTGTTTGTGATGAAAGTATAGCCATGCCACCAATTAATTCGTTATAACTTCAATTTAGGCCTTAATTACGACGAAATAATTGCATCACTTCTCGCAAACAACAATATTATCATCAGCAAACGGCATCTTAACAGGAAACTGCGAGTTTTAGGTCTTTTTCGGCGAAAAAGTCACATCGATATTGCAGACGTCGCCACCTTTATTGAAGGAGAGTTGCAAACATCCGGGCAACTGCATGGCTAGGGCCTATAGGGTGCACTGAACTAATTCAAACGAGAATTTCTACGCCAGCTGATTAGCATAAAAATTGCCCCCCCCCCCCACAATTTCTTTTGAAAACGGAGACCGTTCGGCTTTAAAAACGGTGGAATTGTTTAAATATACCCAAGGATCAACTCCCTGGTTTTGGGGCTTCCATCTGAGGGCAGGCTTGATAAAATCACGGATGAAAAAATGGGTCCTATTTGCCTGTGAAAGTGGAAGGGTGCCACTTGTAAAATGGCTACATGCAGGCTCGGGAACTATCACTTTTCGGGAGGTGATTTTATTTGGGTGTGAATATTTAAAAATGTAATTGGCTAATGTACGTAAAATTGAAAAGAAATGAAAAGATGAAAGACAAGACAATAATTTAATTTTTGTTTCAGAAACCCCAGTGATGTTGGCTTGCATGTTACTTGGCCCTGAACTTTGTTGATTTTACACTGTTTTCAATGGGGCTTGAATTAGTACAAGTGGACCCCTATAGATGAATGCACTTGCGATGCGTTCAGAGTGGTATCAATATTGATAGAGAAACTATCAATATTGTCAAACTCGTTTTTTAACAAAAAGTTAGTCGAAAATCGGTTAAAACGGTCGCCAAGAGTACTAGCTAGTAGGACTATTCCAAAAATAAAAATAGGGGTGCAACAATTTTGTGTGGGGAGGAGCAGATCGGGTCCCTACATATATACTTCCTAGAAACAAGACTCGCCAAACTGTACTTGCAAAAAACAAGACTCGGGAAACATATACTTGCAAAAAACAAGACTCGGGAAACATATACTTGCAAAAAACAGGACTCGGGAAACATATACTTGCAAAAAACAAGACTCGGGAAACACATACTTGCAAAAAACAAGACTCGGGAAATACATACTTGCAAAAAACAAGACTCGGGAAATATATACTTGCAAAAAACAAGACTCGGGAAACATATACTTGCAAAAAACAAGACTCGGGAAACATATACTTGCAAAAAACAAGACTTGGGAAACATATACTTGCAAAAAACAAGACTCGGGTAACATATACTTGCAAAAAACAAGACTCGGGAAATATATACTCGCAAAAAACAAGACTCGGGAAACATATACTTGCAAAAAACAAGAATGTTACTAAAAATAGACTTCACAAAAACAAGACTCGCGAAACATATACTTGCAAAAAACAAGATTTGCCAAATTTATACTTGCAAAAAACAAGACTCGGGAAACATATACTTTCAAAAAACAAGAATGTTACTAAAAATAGACTTCACAAAAACAAGACTCGCGAAAAATACTTGCAAAAAACAAGATTTGCCAAATTTATACTTGCAAAAAACAAGACTCGGGAAACATATACTTTCAAAAAACAAGAATGTTACTAAAAATAGACTTCACAAAAACAAGACTCGCGAAAAATACTTGCAAAAAACAAGATTTGCCAAATTTATACTTGCAAAAAACAAGACTCGGGAAACATATACTTGCAAAAAACAAGACTCGGGAAACATATACTTGCAAAAAACAAGACTCGGGAAACATATACTTGCAAAAAACAAGACTCGGGTAACATATACTTGCAAAAAACAAGACTCGGGAAATATATACTTGCAAAAAACAAGACTCGGGAAACATATACTTGCAAAAAACAAGAATGTTACTAAAAATAGACTTCACAAAAACAAGACTCGCGAAACATATACTTGCAAAAAACAAGATTTGCCAAATTTATACTTGCAAAAAACAAGACTCGGGAAACATATACTTGCTAAAAACAAGAATGTTACTAAAAATAGACTTCACAAAAACAAGACTCGCGAAAAATACTTGCAAAAAACAAGATTTGCCAAATTTATACTTGCAAAAAACAAGACTCGGGAAACATATACTTGCAAAAAACAAGACTCGGGAAACATATACTTGCAAAAAACAAGACTCGGGAAACATATACTTGCAAAAAACAAGACTCGGGTAACATATACTTGCAAAAAACAAGACTCGGGAAATATATACTTGCAAAAAACAAGACTCGGGAAACATATACTTGCAAAAAACAAGAATGTTACTAAAAATAGACTTCACAAAAACAAGACTCGCGAAACATACTTGCAAAAAACAAGATTTGCCAAATTTATACTTGCAAAAAACAAGACTCGGGAAACATATACTTGCAAAAAACAAGATTCGCCAAACATATACATCGAAAAAAAAAGACTTGCTAAACATATACATCCAAAAAACAAGATTTGCTAAACATATACATCCGAAAAACAAGATTCCACAAACATATACATCCGAAAAACAAGATTCACCAAACATAAACTTGCAAAAGAGCAATTTATACATTCGATGGCACTAACGGGCTTTCGTAGTACGGCGTACATTGTGTACGTATACGGTTCACTGCCTACACGTATTGTGCTTCATGTAAAAAAAAAAAAAAAACACTGAGAGCTCTGACTTAATTTCTCACGTACGAAACCCCTGCACATTGTTTCTCCAGGCCCATAGGTCAGCACATGTGCATACGTAGCTGGGCAGGCACTGTGCGCATTGGAACGAGAGCAATGAGCAGCCATATGAAACACGTTGTGGAAAGAAAACCCATTCTAACACCAGAGGAGAAACGAGAATTTGAGGGCTATGAATTCCCCTTCGAGAACCTGGCTTTCCAGGGAGGTGGCAGTAAAGGACTGGCGTATGTTGGGACATTCAGGGTAAGTCCAGTGATCTTACAACGTTAAAGTATTGTAGGCTATACCACATGTAGCCCCATAAATGTGGCATATTTACTGGACTGCCTCCGTAAACATAGGCCACACATCCACATGTACAAAAACGTGTCGCATTTGCCAAATTTTGATTTTCACATTTAGGCTTAGTTTGTAGGTTTTTTTTGCTCTAGAAGCATACTCACCCTCTTTGTAGGCTAATCAGAAAGTGCTGCCTTTTTCAGATGTTTATTTTCGTGAAATTGCCAAATTCATTTGCACACGTTTGCGTATCAAAATTTCAACATGAAATTTCACAAAAATTAGCCATCTGAAAAAGGCAGCACTTTCTGATTAGCCTATAAAGAGGGTGAGTATGCTTCTAAAGCCAAAAAAACCTACAAACTAAGCCTAATTGTGAAAATCAAAATTTGGCAAAGTGCGACACGTTTTTGTACATGTGGATGTGTGGCCTATGTTTACGGAGGCAGTCCAGTAAATAGGCCACATTTATGGGGCTAGGAGCTATACGGAGGTACAACACAAGATTACTGGCCATTTCACGTGCCGTTTAGCCCTTTTTTGGTCTTTTCTCCTGTATGTTTGAGATATTAACCATGATTAACAATCGTAGAGGAAAACCATGATGAACTGGACCTATCTTTGCTATTGCAAATAAAGAGCTTATTCTCAAGAATTTCTCACCTCGAAAAGTCACATCACCTTATGACAGCCACACTATGAACAGTGTATTAAAAAAAAAGTCATAAAAAAACTGAAAAAGGTCATGCATGTCCAAGACTGCATGGGAGCATGAGTGTTAAAAAACATGCAAAACAAATTCAGGCCGACTTATAACTCACTCTCTCAGAACCTCACAAACTCACAAAAAAGATTGGTTGTCCACATAGGTCAACATGGTGCAACCGTATTATTTTATCTTATTGCCATTTTTCACTTTGCAAACCTTCAAATCTTATCGGATACAGTAAAGTTATGAATATGGGTCTGAACAAACTTGGAATTATTCAGAATGGGTTTTACTATAGCTATAGGGAATTTTCTTACGGTGCCCTTGACCCCACTGAGCTCCACACAATTATCACAATGGTGCATTGAACGTGCAACAAGTATTGTGCGTACATATGTACATGTAGCTACATAAAGAAGTATAGTAAACTGCAGTGTTGTAGTACTCGTACTCGGTACTCGTGCTCGAGTACTACTCGAGTACTTTTTAGCTGTTTCGGTAACACACCGAAACAGCTCTTGTTTTCGTTAAGATTTTTTTTTTTCTTTTTCTTTTTTTAGCTGTTTCGGTGACACACCGAAACAGCTCTTGTTTTCGTTAAGATTTTTTTTTTTCTTTTTTAGCTGTTTCGGTGTACACACCGAAACAGCTCTTGTTTTTGTTATTTTTTTTTTAGCTGTTTCGGTGTACACACCGAAACAGCTCTTGTTTCTGTTATTTTTTTTTTTCTCTTTTATTTTTCAGACTTTTTTCTCATAGGATAACACGTGTTTTCGTTCTACAAGTCACTTTTGGCTTTTTTTCAAATCCGATCGACTTCAAACCTTGCACACACTTAGACCACCATCTGAAGATGTGCGCCGAAACTTTTCGTCATGCTGACGTCATCACGTGATTTATTATAGAATTTTGAATATTTAATTTTTCCCATAGACTTTGTACACAGAAATTTTTAAAAAAATGTCAATTTTCAGAGGGCATTTTCGACACTTTGCCAGTAATTCATTTACACCAATCTTTGTCCAAGCAATGACCCTAATTCAAACAACATTGTGTAATGATGACGTCATGATGACGTCATCCGGTGTTTATTTATAGGCAATTAAATTGTGACACTTTTAATATTTAAAAATGCATAAGAAATCAACCGTACGCGTCCGCAGCATTCTGTTGCCGGCAAGTGGTAGAGTAGGTTGAGGACTTTATTTCATTCAGTGTGCGTAAAATCACGTGACCCTTGCTTCCGGTCGAAAAAGGCCAAAACCGAAAGTGGCTTATTATTTAAAAGTGGTAATAGATATGAACTTGCTTTTAACTGTGTTAGTCTCTTGGCTGATAGTATTCTTCAAATCATCTACCGATGACGTCATGCAATCTTCGAGCGCCCTCTAGCGACAGGTTGAACATTTTCAAAAATGTATTTTGAATAGATGTCTGTGGCGAAGTTTGTCGGAATCGCCTAAATATTGGTGTATATGATGACCTTGACCCACTTAAGACGTGTGCGAAGTTTAAGGTGTATGACGTCATCAGACCGGAAGTTATAATGAAAAGACCCTTTTTCCTTAAAAAAAATCCTGAAAAATCAACCATGGCAGTTTTTATATTAATTTCTACTTTAATTGTCTATGTAAGGGTAGGTCTAAAATATTTCAAAGCTTCGAGGCAATAAGCAAACTCGGACATGCCCTGCGCACGCTTAAAACTTCAGGTTGACAATAACTCTGCTTTAAAACATGCACAGTCCACAATGTACATGTACATGCCCGTACGTTGTACATATCGTAGTCAGTCAGCCCGCGCGCAGCGCACGTGTTGCTGAGGTCAAATCCTGTCCACAGTGACCGTTTGAGCCGATTTCCGGCTAACTTTGACAGATTTTATGTTCATGCATTGTCAGGGACGTAGGATAGACACTTTTTGTATAGAATACGCATGTACATGTTCATTCGACCTGGATGAAACTCCTTTACGGCAGTCATTAATAAAACGGTCGAAACAGCTCAGTGTTTGTCCACAAACACATTTCTAGTTGGCTTTTTCGCAATTTTGCGAAAAAGCCTTTCTTTCTGTTCTCATTTTTTTTCTTTCTTCTTCTTCTTCTTTTTGTCGCCTAAATCCCATAGACTTTGTACACGTTTTTTCTCAGTGCCACTTTTGGTATTAATCTTCGTCTTACATCATTCAAATTAAGCATAGTCATAGTCCTTATAGCAGAGATGTGCCCCGAAGAGTGACGTCATGGTGACGTCATTGACTAATTTATTATAGATTTTTGAATATTTAATTTTTCCCATAGACTTTGTACACAAACATTAAGAAAAAATTGTCAATTTTCAAAGGGCATTTTCGACTCTTTGCCAGTAATTCATTTACACCAATCTTTGTCCAAGCAAAGACCCTAATTCAAACAACATTGTGGAATGATGACGTCATGATGACGTCATCCAGTGTTTATTTATAGGCAATTAAATTTTGACACTTTTAATATTTAAAAATGCATAAGAAATCAACTGTCCGCGTCCGCAGCATTCTGTTGCCGGCAAGTGGTAGAGTAGGTTGAGGTCTTTATTTCATTCAGTGTGCGTGCAATCACGTGACCCTTGCTTCCGGTCGAAAAAGGCCCAAACCGGAAGTGGCTTATTATTTAAAAGTGGTAATAGAAATGAACTTGCTTTTAACGGTGTTAGTCTCTTGGCTAAAAGTATTCTTCAAATCATCTACCAATGACGTCATGCAATCTTCGAGCGCCCTCTAGCGACAGGTTGAAAATTAGCAAAAATGTATTTTGAATAGATGTCTGTGGCGAAGTTTGTCGGAATCGCCTAAATATTGGTGTATATAATGACCTTGACCCACTTAAGACGTGTGCGAAGTTTTAGGCAAATGACGTCATCAGACCGGAAGTTATAATAAAAAGACCCTTTTTCCTTTGAAAATTCCTGAAAAATCAACCATGGCAGTTTTTATGCTAGTTTTTACTTTAATTGTCGATTTAAGGGTAGGTCTAAAACATATCAAAGCTTCGAGGCAATAAGCGAACTCGGACATGCCCTGCGCACGCTTAAAACTTCAGGTTGACAATACCTCTGCTCTAAAACATGCACAGAACGTCTATATGTACATGTACATACACGTACGTTACGCACATACTGTACATCGTATGTCAGTCAGCCTGCAGAGCACGTGTTGCCGAGGTCAAATCCTGTCCACATCACAGTGACCGTTTTAGCCGATTTTCGGCTAACCTTGACAGATTTTATGTTCATGCATACGCATAGTCAGGGGCGTATAATAAAAAATCATAATGCCGAAAAGCCCTATGTTACGTATTTAAAGGTGCAGTTTTTCTGCAGTGGGATTTTCCACAAGTCTTTTCCTATACAACACTGATATCTTACTGAGTAGTTCTGAACCTCAGCCGAGAATTACTATGAGAAGGAAAGAGAAATCGTATTTTTTTCGGTCTGTCATTCGATTGAACATATTCCTTAGGGTCAGAATATCAAGTAATATTTCATAAAAATGTTTCAGTTCAAAGGCAAATTACAAATTAAAGGTGCAATTTTTCTGCAGTGGGATTTTGTTTAGCCCGTTAACTTTGTACACGTGTTAGCCCATTGACTTTGTACACGTTTTCAAGCCACCATTTCTATAACTTGGCGATCTGGAATCGTCATCAATGTAACAGCCAAGGAAGACCCTCATACAAAAATTATGCCAAGACTATGACGTCATGATGACGTCATCACCCAATTTTTTTTTATTGATTTTTGAAAATTTACGTGCATATTATGTTGTCCTATATCTACAGAACTGTAAGCCTGATTGGGTTGAAACTTGGTATGTGGCAAGACCGGGATGTGTTATAGGTAAAAAAACCAATTAGGTGACGCCATGATGACGTCATCCGGAGATTTTATATGAATATTTGAGGTTTTTGACCTTTTAGCCATATCTCATGAACGTAACATGCAAAATTAAAAATTCTTTGTGTATTTGGTCTGTTAGGTAAAAGGTATTTGCACAACATTTTGAACAAAATATCTGACATCATTATGACGTCATAAAAATGCGATTTTCAAAATACACATATAAGGAAAGGTCCGACTGTCATGAAACTTAATGGGTAGGTAAATAATGGTACTAGTATACAAAGTTTAAAGTGACGTCACGATGACGTCATCGTTTGGTTTTTATAATTTTAAGATATTTTAAATTTTATTGTGCTTCCACAAATTGCACACTTTCTTTCACCGGATTGACATTAAACTTGGTTCAAACCAAAATCACAATGACAAAATGTGCATTGAGAAGGGTCTTAAGGATGACGTCATTGCAGGGCAAGTGACATCATTTGATAAAATTATACTTTAGGAATTATTCTAAGCGTTTTGAACAACCTTTAACTGCATAAAGCACTCTGAAAAGTGACTGCAAAAGGACAAACGAAACAAATATTTGTAAAATGCGAAAAAGCCCTGTGTTCTGTTTGCAAACAGACATACAGCTCTAGTTTCTCTTTTTTTTTTTTCTTCCACTTTTTTTCCCATAGGATAACACGTGTTTTCGTTCTACAACGCACTTTTGGACTTTTTTCAAATCCGATCGACTTCCAACCTGGCACACACTTAGACCACCATCTGAAGATGTGCGCTGAAACTTTTCGTCATGCTGACGTCATCACGTGATTTATTATAGATTTTTGAATATTTAATTTTTCCCATAGACTTTGTACACAGAAATTTAAAAAAAAATGTCAATTTTCAGAGGGCATTTTCGACACTTTGCCAGTAATTCATTTACACCAATCTTTGTGCAAGCAATGACCCTAATTCAAACAACATTGTGTAACGATGACGTCATGATGACGTCATCCAGTGTTTATTTATGGGCAATTAAATTGTGACACTTTTAATATTTAAAAATGCATAAGAAATCAACCGTACGCGTCCGCAGCATTCTGTTGCCGGCAAGTGGTAGAGTAGGTTGAGGTCTTTATTTCATTCAGTGTGCGTAAAATCACGTGACCCTTGCTTCCGGTCGAAAAAGGCCCAAACCGGAAGTGGCTTATTATTTAAAAGTGGTAATAGATATGATCTTGCTTTTAACGGTGTTAGTCTCTTGGCTGATAGTATTCTTCAAATCATCTACCGATGACGTCATGCAATCTTCGAGCGCCCTCTAGCGACAGGTTGAATATTTTCAAAAATGTATTTTGAATAGATGTCTGTGGCGAAGTTTGTCGGAATCGCCTAAATATTGGTGTATATGATGACCTTGACCCACTTAAGACGTGTGCAAAGTTTAAGGTGTATGACGTCATCAGACCGGAAGTTATAATGAAAAGACCCTTTTTCCTTAAAAAATTCCTGAAAAATCAACCATGGCAGTTCTTATATTAGTTTTTACTTTAATTGTCTATTTAAGGGTAGGTCTAAAATATTTCAAAGCTTCAAGGCAATAAGCAAACTTGGACATGCCCTGCGCACGCTTAAAACTTCAGGTTGACAATAACTCTGCTTTAAAACATGCACAGTCCACAATGTACATGTACATGCACGTACGTTGTACATATCGTATGTCAGTCAGCCCGCGCGCAGCGCACGTGTTGCTGAGGTCTATCCTGTCCACAGTGACAGTTTTAGCCGATTTCCGGCTAACTTTGACAGATTTCATGTTCATGCATAGTCAGGGACGTAGGATAGACACTTTTTGTATAGAATACGCATGTACATGTTCATTCGACCTGGATGAAACTCCTTTACGGCAGTCATTAATAAAACGGTCGAAACAGCTCAGTGTTTGTCCACAAACACATTTCTAGTTCTTTTTTTGGCTTTTCCGCATAGTTGCGGAAAAGCCTTTCTTTTTGTTCTCATTTTTTTTCTTGCTTCTTCTTCTTTTTATTCCCCGGCAAATCCCATAGACATTGTACACGTTTCTTCTGCCCCTCACTTTTGCCATTCATCTTTGTCATACATCGTTCAAAGTCAGCATAGGCTTAGTCCTTATAGCATAGATGTGCCCCGAAGAGTGACGTCATGGTGACGTCATCAAGTGATTTATTATGGATTTTTGAATAATTAATTTTTCCCATAGACTTTGTACACAGAAATTTAAAAAAAATTGTCGCTTTTCAAAGGGCATTTTCGACTCTTTGCCAGTTATTCATTTACACCACTCTTTGTCCAAGCAAAGACCCTAATTCAAACAACATTGTGGAATGATGACGTCATGATGACGTCATCCTGTGTTTATTTATAGGCAATTAAATTGTGACACTTTTAATATTTAAAAATGCATAAGAAATCAACCGTACGCGTCCGCAGCATTCTGTTGCCGGCAAGTGGTAGAGTAGGTTGAGGTCTTCATTTCATTTAGTGTGCGTGCAATCACGTGACCCTTGCTTCCGGTCGAAAAAGGCCCAAACCGGAAGTGGCTTATTATTTAAAAGTGGTAATAGATATGAACTTGCTTTTAACGGTGTTAGTCTCTTGGCTGATAGTATTCTTCAAATCATCTACCGATGACGTCATGCAATCTTCGAGCGCCCTCTAGCGACAGGTTGAAAATTAGCAAAAATGTATTTTGAATAGATGTCTGTGGCGAAGTTTGTCGGAATCGCCTAAATATTGGTGTATATAATGACCTTGACCACCTTAAGACGTGTGCGAAGTTTTAGGCGAATGACGTCATCAGACCGGAAGTTATAATGAAAAGACCGTTTTTCCTTAGAAAATTCCTGAAAAATCAGCCATGGCAGTTTTTATATTAGTTTTTACTTTAATTGTAGATTTAAGGGTAGGTCTAAAACATTTTAAAGTTTCGAGGCGATAAGCGAACTCGAACATACCCTGCACACGCTTAAAACTTCACGTTGACAATACCTCTGCTTCAAAACATGCACAGGACAGGACGTCCACAATGTACATGTACATGTACATGCACGTACGTTGTACATGTACATAGGCACATACATCGTATGTCAGTCAGCCTGCAGCGCACGTGTTGCTGAGGTCAAATCCTGTCCACATTGACCGTTTTAGCCGATTTTCGGCTAACTTTGTCAGATTTTATGTTCATGCATGCGCATAGACAGTGACGTATTATAGCACTTTTGGCATTAATCTTTGTCAGATATCATTGAAAGTTGGCTTAAGCATAGTCCCTATAGCCAAGATGTGTCCCGAAGAGTGAGGTCATGGTGACGTCATCAAGTGATTTATTATGGATTTATGAATTATTATTTTTTCTCATAGACTTTGTACACAGCTTTCTCCACAAGTCTTTCCCTATACAAAACTGATATATCTTAGGCCAAAAAAAAAATATTCGGTCTCTGGTCAGACCAAAGTTCCGGAATTGACGCGGCCACGCGGCCCCTTTTTGTTTTTTTTGTTTTGTTTTTTTCTTCAAGCTTGGATTGTACAGACAAGGTGGGGAACTATTATGCTTTTTTGGTGTCCTCATGTACATTGGTGTCCTCCATTATTTGCCTTGGTGCTTTCGATCATTTGCCTTGGTACAATTTCCCATTCCTTGGTGCTCTTTGGTAAACAAAATTGAGGAGGTGCAAACTTGCTACTTGCGCAACTTTGAAATTTGCGCGCGCAAGTTTCAAACTTGCGCAAGTAGCAAGTTTGTGCTCGACAGTACTTGTAGTAACGATTGCACGAGGAACAGCGTGCGCGCGAAGGTTTATTAGTCAGACCCTATTTATATCTAACAGTACGTCTAGATTCCAGACTAGCTGCTACAACTCCCCAGTTCATTAGGAATTTTACTGAAAGGTATGCGACAAGGTATGCAACAAAATTCACGACATTGCAAACAAATTCGCATACGTGTGCGCACACATTTGCGATAAATTTCCCGACATCGCATACGTATGCGCACACGTTTGCGATATGCAATGTCCCTTCAGGGCCACCATACATACGCACATACATCGTATGTCAGTAAGCCCGCAGGGCACGTGTTACTGAGTTCAAATCCTGACCACAGTGACTGTTTTAGCCGATTTTCGGCTAACTTTGACAGACTTTATGTTCATGCATAGTCAGAGACGTATTATCGATTAAAAAAAATCATAATGCGGAAAAGCCCTATGTTCTGTTGCAAACAGACATAGATCTCTAGTTTTTTTTTCTTCTCCTTTTTCAGACTTTTTCTCCATAGGTTTAACACACGTTTCTTCTGGCAGTCCACTTTGCCACTTTTATAAATCCGATTGATTTCAGACTTGGTACATACTTAGACCACCACCCACAGATGGTCCTAGAAGAAATTTGTGATCGTGACGTCATCAGGTGTCAGGTTACGTCACATTAAAGATGCATTTTTCCCCATATGTTTTGTACACGTTTTAAAACACTCCAGTTTGGCATCTTCGTAAATCCGATCGACTTTAAACTTAATTCATAATTAGACCACCACCCACAGATGGTCCTAGAAGAAATTCGTGATCGTGACGTCATCAAGAGTCAGGTTACGTCACATTAAAGATGCATTTTTCCCCATAGTGTTTGTACATGTTTTAAAACGCTCCACTTTTTGGCACTTTCGTAAATCTGATCGACGTTACACTTGGTACACACTTAGACCATCACCCACAGATGGTCCAAGAGGAAATTCGTGATCGTGACGTCATCAGGTGTTACGTTACTTCACATTAAAGATGCACATTTTCCCCATAGGTTTTGTACACGTTTTAAAACGCTCCACTTTTTGGCACTTTCGTAAATTTGATCAACTTTATACTTGGTACACACTTAGACCACCACCCACAGATGTTCCAAGAAGAAATTTGTGATCGTGGCGTCATCAGGTGTTGGGTTACGTCACATTTAAGATGCGTTTTTCCCCATATGTTTTGTACACGTTTTAAAACACTCCACTTTGGCACCTTCGTAAATCCGATCGACCTCAGACTTGATACATACTTAGACCACCACCCACAGATGGTCCTAGAAGAAATTCGTGATCGTGACGTCATCAGGTGTTTGATACATCACATTAAAGATGCATTTTTCCCCATAGGGTTTGTACACGTTTTAAAACACTCTACTTTGGCACTTTTGTAAATTATGCGATCGACGTTAGACCTGGTACACACTTAGACTACCACCCACAGATAATCCTAGAAGAAATTCGTGATCGTACCAATGCCGAGATGGGTTATAGATGAAAATTCATGTGATGTCATCATCAAATGTCATGTGACGTCCCTTAAAGGGGCATGTTGTTCTTTATAGGCCTATATTTACAGACCTATACGTTCGATTTGGTTATAACTTGACATGTACGTATAATGTGCTGTTATAGATGACAGTTTTAGTGACGTCACTGATTGTTCATCACGTGCACAGAGTATTTCGAATATCCGAAACAGCTTGTGTTTGTCCACAAACACATTTCTAGTTTTTTTTTTTTTTCTCCTTTTTCAGACTTTTTCTCCATAGGTTTAACACACGTTTCTTCTACCAGTCCACTTTGCCACTTTTTAAATCCGATTGATTTTAGACTTGGTACCTACTTAGACCACCACCCACAGATGGTCCTAGAAGAAATTTGTGATCATGACGTCATCAGGTGTCAGGTTACATCAAATTAAAGATTCGTTTTTCCCCATATGTTTTGTACACGTTTTAAAACACTCCAGTTTGGCATCTTCGTAAATCCGATCGACTTTAAACTTAATTCATACTTAGACCACCACCCACAGATGGTTCTAGACGAAATTCGTGATTGTGACGTCATCAAGTGTCAGGTTACGTCACATTAAAGATGCATTTTTCCCCATAGGGTTTGTACATGTATTAAAACGCTCCATTTCGGCACTTTCGTAAATACGATCGACGTTACACTTTGTACACACTGAGACCATCACCCACAGATGGTCCTTGAAGAAATTCGTGATCGTGACGTCATCAGTTGTCACGCTACTTTACATTAAATATGCACATTTTCCCTATATGCTTTGTACACGTTTTAAAACACTCCACCTTGGCACCTTCATAAATGCGATCGACCTCAGACTTAAAACATACTTAGACCACCATCCACAGATGGTCCAAGAAGAAATTTGTGATCGAGGCGTCATCAGGTGTTGGGTTACGTCACATTAAAGATGCGTTTTTCCCCATATGTTTTGTACACGTTTTAAAACACTCCACATTGGCACCTTCGTAAATCCGATCGACCTCAGTCTTGATACATACTTAGACCACCACCCACAGATGGTCCTAGAAGAAATTCGTGATCGTGACGTCATCATGTGTTGGGTTACATCACATTAAAGATGCATTTTTCTCCATAGGGTTTGTACACGTTTTAAAACACTCTACTTTGGCACTTTTGTAAATTATGCGATCGACGTTAGACCTGGTACACACTTAGACTACCACCCACAGATGGTCCTAGAAGAAATTCGTGATCGTACCAATGCCGAGATGGGTTATAAATGAACATTCATGTGATGACATCATCAAATGTCATGTGACGTCCCTTAAAGGGGCATTTTGTTCTTCATAGGCCTATATTTACAGACCTTTATGTTCGATTTGGTTATAACTTGACATGTACGTATAATGTGCTGTTATAGATGACATTTTTAGTGACGTCACTGATTGTTTATCATATGCACAGAGTATTTCGAATATCCGAAACAGCTTGTGTTTGTCCACAAACACATCTCTAGTTTGTACTCGTACTCGTACTCGAATGTCAAAGTACTCGTTCTCGAAATGACGGTACTCGTACTCGGGCAAGGTACTGGTACTCAGCATGTCGAAATTGTATTCGATCATCAAAGTACTCGTACTAGAATACTCGATTTAAAAAAAAAAGGGTACAGCACTTACCACGGCCTTACTCACGGTCCAGCCCATTGCCAATCTGCATGAATGGAGAAAGAGACACAGCCGAAGCCGGGGTTTGGGAAAACAGCCTCTAGTCTGGTTCCGGCGTCAGGCCATAAAGCTAATTATAAAACCGTCAGGCCACATTGTAACAGAGGACCTGTAAATAGGCCTAAACCCATCCGCCGAGCCCATCAATAAAAGTTATGCCCTTAAATATTATATTTTAGAGAGTTCTGAAAGCCATAAAATTGGGGGAGTGGAGAGATATGACAATGAACTTCTGGCCCGGACTTGGGTCTTCAAATTCTGAGCATTTTGAATACAAATGGGCTCGAAAGTGGCGCTAGGCATGCTGTGGAGGGATTGTTTTTTTCAAGATGGCTATACTTTTTCGCTTTGGGTGAGATTTTCTCGAAAAGTCAATTGTCAACCAATCAAAATATGAAATATGACATGTTGATTATCGTTTTACTGTGCAGCTTAAATACCTGTGATAGTTCCGAGTATTTTTTTTAAGAATTTTGAAGTGGGCATTTCGCACTGGTGACTATGGGAATTTTAACACAGGGGTGCATCCGTCACGTCAAGGAAGCAGATTGTATGCGTAGTATACCACGAACCTGCCACTTTGCACGTTGCGTGTACCGTCCACGTTCGCTTGTAAAAAAAAAATTGTCGGAAAACTTTTTAAATGTAATCATGACAAGTTAGGTAAGGATCTGTAAATCGAACACAAGCTACTCCACACAACAAGCTACAAAGGAATGAACAGATAAAGTGGTACAGGGGCCCAGAAGCGAACTTGCGATACAACACATTTTGTGGAGTTATCCAACTTGATCTTTAACAATATCAAAATATACCTGTGTAAACTCGAAAGTGATGTTTAAATGATGATCTTTGGCCCAAAACAATTTGGTTAAAGTGATCAAAAATTGCTTCAGATCATCTAGAATCCAGAATGTAATTTTAAAGCGGGCCCGAACCCACGAAGCATTGGGCTTCGCGCTCCCATTACATTTCATCAAGCTATGGTCACACTTTTGAGAAGCGATTCCGAGAAAGATCCAGTAAATTCACAATCGGATATTGAAGTGAATAGGGTGATGATCATTGAGATGTTTTCTTGCAGGTTCTTGAAGAGGTCGGAATCGCCAAAAACCTGAGGAGGTTTTCGGGCACCAGTATCGGAGCCATGATGGCAATGTTCGCTGCTCTTGGTTTAGACTCGTTTGAAATGGAAGAACAAACATCTTTTGACTTTAAGACTCTGGTAAATGGTAAGAGAACAACAATACCTACCAAAAGATCCCATTAACTCTCTTCAGAGAGTAGATTTCATCATACTATACTTACTGAAGGAGAATTTCGATGGAAAGGGAAAGAGATCGCAAAAAACACGCGACTGAAGTGGACATAAATTTCACTCTAACGTTCATATCCCAAGAGTTGATCTAATGGGGGAGTCGGTTGGGCTAGCCCTGCTCCCGACAAATCAAACGGTTAATTGACAGGTTGGTGCAAAAAGAAGGAAAGCCACTTTTGACAGAAATTTTAACCTACTTAACTTATTTGAACTTTTTTTTTTTAAATGTAGTGAAGTATAGCTCTTCAACCATACGTGGTGAAAAATCTTTTTAAAAAATCGCATGAATAGTGTTTTTATGCTAATATGAATACAAGTCACCTAATCAAAATCACTGTTGTCCACGTGTAAGTCTGGTGTAGTGTCTTCAAATCAAGCTCTGGAGCTCAGTCAAGCGGATGGAATAAAGCCGTCCGTGGCACATGAAATTATTAAACTACCATATCTCAGAGACAACATACATGCATTTGCAATCATTTTTTCGTCACTTATGTTTAAAAAACAACATTTTAATACCATCAAATTGAATTTTTAAAATATGCTCAACAAGTATGTGAACATTGTCCTCAAAAGTGGGTTTTCCTTCTTTTTTTCACCATCTTGTATAATGGTAAAACTCCCAAGTATATTTTAGTTCCCCAATAACGTCATTACTCAATATAGCAAATCTCGATTCACTGCGTTGGCCTTTGGTCTTTTTATGCGTTGACTGCAATGCCACATCCACACCATTCCCCTTGAAAACTCCGGCCCTTTAAACCCCAACCACCCCTTTACAAAATCCTAAATCTGCCACTGTGTCCTTAGATTCAGTCCAATAAAGTAAATTCTCAGTAAAATTATGTAGTAATTTGGAGTGAATGTTGCCGTCGTAGATTAAGAGGTCATTGATATTATGTTCCCCATATCTGTTTAAAACGCCACCTTAACATGTTCATTGCGTTCACTGTGTGTGACAAGTAGCCAGCATGTAAGTCGCTTTAAATAAATATTTTGCGTTTGGGCCTAAAGCCTGAAATGATGTTCAATTAATCCACAATTTACATTTGTATCGCAATACGTACAAAACATAGTTCGACTAGTACGCATCTATTGTACCATGTTAGCTGATCCGACGTGCACTACAACATATTCAATTAATTTAAAATGGTTATTCATTGGAAGTCCTTCTTGCATCTGTGTACGCAGCTAGTTGGCCGCATTTTGCAAATCTAATAGCTATTACATGGGGTAATCCTCTATGATAGCACTGCCCGGATCATAATTCACAGTGAGTCAGTATTGTACAATAAAAACAATAGCTTGGCCCTCTTGGGCCAGCACAATGAATAATGAGACTGATTTTCTTTTGTTTTTATGTAGATGGCCGATTCGGTTATGTTGGTGCGGGTATTAATCTCTACCGAAAGATGGGCGCCTGCCCCGCCCACAAGCTGGTCAAGTTTTTTCGTGAACGGATTGAGAGCAAATTTGGGAACCCAGATTTGACATTCAAGCAGGTAATTATCCTCAAACTGTGATGTAAATGGCGGGGAAAACACACTGAGTTTTCGTATTTATACACGAATCTTGACATAAAGGATGGGCATATTAAATGCGTGATATATGGTGGGTTTTTTTTTATGACGTCATAGTGAGAAAGGGAGCATTTATGGGTGGAGCACACGAATTAATAAAAATCTTCTCTTGATAGCCTAGGCCTACATCTTTCGATAAGTCTGTATCTCCTGTATTCATAATTGTTTCATACTTTTAACATGTCTGTAAACCTTTCAACTTAAATATCAGAAATGCCAAGGTAGATGAATGTCATTATTCTTAACTCTTTTCCCCCAAGCTGTACCGAGAGAGTGGGCGGGAACTGTGTCTTACTGCCGTGTCATTAAATCGATTACAAGCTGAATATCTGCACGTGAAGACGACACCGGACTTACCGATATGGCTAGGTCTACGGGGAGCGGTGACTGTGCCGGGTACGTGTGATTACAATATGCTAAACAATTGCAACATAAATTTAGCTTCCTCTACACAAGACCATTCAGACACGCTATCACAGTAAATCCCCTTCAATGACATAAATCATTGTGCCAGCTATGTGATATTGTACAAAGCAAAATGCTCCAAGACAGAGTATCTGAACAATACCTGGCAGCAATTATTTTTTTATGCAACGAAATATATTCGCTCGTACCCCCGCCCTGCAAACAGGCAGTTGGAAGGGCTGATGAGCTTCACAGAAGAATCGTGTGAAGGAAGTACGCATGGCATTCTGGGTAACTTATCATGACCTTCGCTGCAGCGAGTTTGTGCACTGCATGCTACGTCACACGTCACGCAAAATCTATTCAATGAGAGCTCAAAGAGATCAGCCCTTCCTAGCGTCCTGTTTGCAGGGCGGGGGAGAGGGGTACGAGCGAACGAAGCACAGTCAATGACAATAATGCGCACGCGTCAAACATATCAGGTGAACTAAATATGTCGCCCTGATTTGAATTAAGTTTTTATAGCTTATGTTCCACGATGGTCAGCGTGGTCTCGCTGTGGCGTATGCGTTACATCGCTGATCTGTATGTTGGAGGCTCCAGGTTCTGTTCCTGGAGGGAATTTTACATTTTTGTTTTTCCCCAAAAAGTGAATTTTGTTCTCTAAATTGTGTTTATAATCAAGTCGTGATGATCGATAAAATGAAATTCAGCCATTTCTTCTCATTTGGCTCTGAAGGATTTTTTTAAAGGGAAGTTAAGTCTGAGAACCATTCCGTTACAAACTGACGCATGCGCATTTTGGTCATTGACTATACTTGGTTGCATAAAAAAAATAATTGCTACCTGGCACAATGCTGACGCCATTGAAGGGGGCCCTGTAAGTGTGCAACGATATCGCGCTCCGAATGGTCTATGTTTGCTTGATCGAATTTTGAAATCAGTCAACGCAGTGTATTCACCATCGAATATCACCCAAATGGCTTGGTCATATTCATGCTTGTTTTTGTGCCAACTTCGTCTGCTGGTTGAAAAAATCACGATACATCAAATCAAAAATCCGTCTGTTATATGTGTCAAGGACGCGCGACATTGCATTGGGCGTTGCATGATTATATTCAAATTTAATTTGCCAGTAACCAAAACAAAGCTTGATGTACGTTTGGATTTAAATTGAAATCGATTTGTGCCCCTTCAACGTCATAACACTTATTTCAATATTAAACAATATAGAAAAAAATGTAACTGACGTCTATAACCTTTATGTTATATGTGTCTTGATGATAAACTTGTTTTCGGTGAACCATTATTTACTTATTCACTTCGTATTATTTGACAATTACTATTAAAACAAAATATAATATATTGGCCTAAGTGCTATTTGCTAAAATCCTCCTCTATATTGAAAACATATGAGACTCATAAATGTTCTCACGAAACCTCAGTGAAACAACCAGAAACCAGAGATTCTTCCACGGTATATGTAGGACAATACAAGTAGAATTTTACACGTTATTTGAGTACTAACTGTAGTTTGGTAGGTTATTGGCAGGGACGTGCAACAATACTCAACTTCACGGCCTATAGAAATTGTATTGAATGGTACTTCAAAGAACTATTGACTGCGTGTGATCCGGACCAGTAAACACAAAAGGGTTGTTTGTAAGGTCACACGGAGGTTGCGGTATACCATTGGCCTATCAACAATAATAATTATAGGGTCATATTGTGAAGTGCATAGTTGTGGAAGTAGCACATGGTTCGCGGTGGCATAGGTAGGCCTTCATTTACATGTACATCTATATAGCCTATCATATAGTCCCCAAAATTGAGATAAAAAAACGGGAAAAGTTTCAACGAGGCACGTTTACCTTTGGGTGTACTTCCGATGTTTAAAGGAGTAATAACGAGAGCAGGTGCCGATTTGGTCTCAAAAACCTATTTACCACGAAATGATACCATAGTTAGAAATATCGTTAAAAATTAGCAAAATTCACAAAAAAATATAGAGCTTGCTCGCTTGGACCAGGGCTATCAAAAATTAGATGCTTGAAATATGTGTATCGTCAGATGTAAACGAACGGGGTTTTCCATTATTCCGTATGTACTTGTATTTCTTTTCACCCAGACCGTCGAAATAAGGTAGGCCTATAAACAATCCAACACATGAAATGTTTGCGAAATCGGGCCCAATGGTAACGTTTTTCATGCCCCAGGTGGGGATTTTGGTCACTCAATAACATTGTTACCATTGGCGAGATACATGAAAAGGCAATCACTTGTGCGCGCCACGTATATATGTCTGAGATTGTCACTTAAATTTTGCCCGATGGGTGGGAATTTTGTCACTTCAAAAGTGAGAATCCCTACGTCTTGGGTGGGGCAGCCCCGGGGGAGGGGTGGGGAAAACAATTGATAGGCGTATAAGTAAGGTGTTTTACAGTATGCCTACATGCCACGTGTCATTGTTTACATCAGCGTTTATAGGCATTATGTGAAGTGATGTTTTAGGGTTAAAGAGGTTGTGGAATGCTCGAAGTCATTTCCGTCATTTTTCGGGTATATGTAGCCTAGGGTGTGATGAAATAAAAACGACTATTGTTTCTGTCATGAAATGAGTACAAAAGGTACTTTTGAGAGCTGTTTTTCAAGTCCTGTCATGCCTGTTTCGACCTGAACGTGCAATTTGTGTAAAAGTCGTCGTTGCGGGCAGCAAACAAAACACAGTAAATCGTGACGTAATAAACAGGACTCCCGATGCAGAGTAGCATAAACGAGTCCTGTTTATTACGTCACGATTTATTGTGTTTTGTTTGCTGCCCGCAACGACGACTTTTACCCAAATTGCACGTCCGGGTCGAAACAGGACCTGAAAAATAGCTCTCAAAAGTACTCTTTGTACTCATTTCATGACAGAAACAATAGTCGTTTTTATTTCATCACGCCTTACATATACCCAAAAAATGACGGAAATGTCTTCGAGCATTCCACAACCTCTTTAACGTATACACTCCACTCCTTATGATCCGCCTTTATCTTTCTCTGATCTGAAGCTCTAATGATGCCCATCAAGTACAAAGTCATGTCAAAGGAGGATGACATTTTCGTGGATGGGGGTGTGATTCACAATTACCCAGTAGCCTGCTTCGATGGTGAGTCCGTGGTCATATACACACACGTGCGGAGATGACGTACGTGTTTTGCTTTGTCACTCCGTCTTTAATTGGATATGACACGGCTGTATTACGGCGCCTTGCAGGTACAGCCAGTAAAAAATATGCACCTGGCACAAAGTTGGACATTTCTCGGTGAACCAAACATCAAAATATACGTACGTTGCCACGGAAACTTTACGGTTTAATTTGATACTCCACGCGGTATAAACACTGTGTAAGAAATAATGAGAGCGCAAGCGCTCGAAACGCCAAAACTTAAAGTTGCACTTAATAGCAAGATTTTCAATGGGCATTGCAACACACAATTTGAATGTAATGTTGAAGGCCTTCAATAATATTGCGTATTGCGATGCCCACTGAAAATCTCGGGTTTCAGGAGTTTCAGCGCTTGCACCCTCGTTATTTCTTCCACAGTGTTCCCAAGTGAGGTATCAAATTGAACCGGAAAGTTTCTGTGACAAAACGTATATTTGAGAGTTTTTGTTCACCGAGAAATGTCCAAACAAGGACGATTATAAAAACTGCTTAGTTTCTGTTTGTGCCTCAGGTATATCCAAACATAATGCGTTCAGAGAGGTACTGTCATCGTGCACTGGGCTTAGTCCTGCGAATCGACCAATGACAGTAGTCATGCACGGTTTGAAGCGTTTTCTAAATTCGTAGAAATTAAACCCCCTGTTACATTAACTTTGGATGATTTTCTTTAAGATTAATATTGCTTGTGTCATCATGAGCAGCCTTTAAAATAATTTCTATACAATTCAACGCATGCATATCAATAGGGGCCTACAGATCTGCATCTATAATTATGTTTAATTGTTCTATCTCATTTAGGTTGGTACTTGTCTATGGACAAGGCAGACAGTTTTCTTCGTCGCTTTCGTGATGTGTTGAGCCTTCGCGACCAGTTTGCTGGTTTCAATGAAAAATCTATCGGAGCAGTTGTGGTACGTTTATCCGGACTATGGGTCGTCTGTGTCGTTGTAAATCAGTGATAGGGAATGTAATGTTTGATATTACAGATCATGTAAATAAATTTAATTTTTTTTTTTTTTATTAAAAAATTCTTGCAGTTATTTTCAAGACAAAAAAAATGTACTTTTCCCCCTCAGTATTCCGAAGACGAGTCCGAGTCATTTAAGGTTGCATTGGAAGAACGAGCCTGTAAAAACAAGAAGACAGGGGATGCTGTCCCCATACCGGACACCAAACGAAGCAGGTACATCTACTGAAACATACAGTTCGTGATTCGAAACGGAGCTTTAGCAAGTGACGGGAATTGTAAATTTACAACACAGATAAGTTTTACAGAATTTCATACATTATTACGTTTTTCAACGAGAAAAAAACATCTCTAAACTGGAATAAAAGAGTAATGAATCTTTCTTAACGGCCGTTTCAAACCTTGCATAGTCATGACCTTGATGACGCGCAGGTCACTTCAGAGCGTGAATTCATCAGAGTATCTCAGCGTCCTGTTTGCAGGGCGGGGGGTACGAGCGAAATTGGTTACTATGCACCTAGGCTGTGCCACTTCCCTGTAGTGTGATTGGCCTACAGATGTCATCATGCAACGATGCTGATGACCTCTGGTTTCCTTGAACTCTCATTGGATACATGTTTCATAGCCAGTGACCCGGAGTGGGCGCTCCCTCGCCTTGTGCGAACGACAGGTGCGCGAGAAATACACGTACATTACTTACAGAAAGTTATACCATACCCAAAACGTATTTCCTTCACAAGTTTGTGTGAATGCCATAAGCGGATACCACACCCTTGGATATGATTGGATCAAATCGGTGTTATTCAAGATAGATGGTGAACAATCTAAATCCATGTGTCTCAAAATCTCTGTTTTAGGAAAAAGGCACAGTCTAATGACGAGAAAATGAAACTGCACGTGAGTTCCAAGCAAGCACTGACCAAGCTTGTTGAACTTCTTGGGAGTTACGACAAGGACGAGAGTGGAACGATCTCAAAACAAGAATTCAAAGACTCTCTAGAAGACGTAAGTTTCTAGAAGACGTATACTTATCGATCACGCTTCACATCGACTACCCACCGCTTATAACCATGCGCAATGGTTACTACGAGCAGTGTTCTTCGCGCACGCCCTGATGAATGTGCAAGCTCGCGTTATTCTTTTGATTACCATTGGAGGATCTTTTCCACAATATACCTTATGCTTTGCGGGAGCCTTAGCAGAGGGTATTCAGTGTTATTTTACAGACTTGTATTCGAGTCATGAAACATCGAGTCCGAGTCCGAGTCACATTTCTCGAGTCCAAGTCCGAGTCCCGAGTCCTCCAGGTCGAGTCCGAGTACGAGTCACCTCTAACATTATATTGGAAAAACGTACATTTTATGGAATTCAGAGATTCAGAGTCAGTGAGTCACCTTTGATATAGTATTGGAAACACGTACATTTCAGGTCCTGTAAGTTTCCATTTTTCCCCACAGCTTTTCTCTGGAATTTTCTCTGGTAATGAGGAGTTCATTTGCAAAAACAGTTATAAAGGCAATTCAGACAAAACTGGTATTGGCCTAACTTATGCATTTAAAGTTCAGGTGTTTCAAATATCTTTTGTTAGACTTCTATGTATGTGTGCGTGTGCAGTGCGGTTATTTCCGTCGAGTCACAAGTCAGTTCGAGTCCAAGTCCGAGTCCGTAGCCCTGAGTCCGAGTCCCAGTCCGAGTCGTAAGTCAAAGTGACTGGAGTCCGAGGTACTAAAAATGTGACTCAGTCGGACTCGAGTCCGAGTCCGAGTCACGAGTCACGAGTCATACAAGTCTGTTATTTTAACTTATTAACATTAAATGCACAAAAGGTTTATTCACGCCTATCACAGCGATACGAAACCATTCTCCTCTAACTCCGCCTCAATATAGCGCATAAGGTGTATACTAATCTGCGCACTTTATTTTACTTTGAATTGCACATATTGTTAGGAACTGGGTCTGAAATGACTTCGCACTGTCTTGAAGTTTAGTTCGTCTTCACAGCAATTGTGCAGCACTTCCAGGACAGTCCTCATTTTTAATTTTAATACAGTCTGATCACAATCTGATTTTACCTAAACTGTGTCAGGCTACTGACATGGCTTTTTCAGACGACGACGCCAAGCTCCTGTTTGGCAGCGACTCTAAAAACCCGGACGCCATTTTTGATCTTCTGGATATCAATGGGAATGGAGAGGTAAGCCTTAAATGTATCGAACCAATAGAAAGATTATTCATGGTAGATTTCTTCTTCTTTTTTAAGTTGAACAAGTAGTGTCATGGCCTAGCGATTAAGAGTACCGCACCGGACTCATGCTCTGATGTTTTAGAGGCAGCAGAATGTGGGTTCGAGCCCGGGTCTGGACACTTGTGCCCTTAAGCAAGGCACTTAACCATTGTTGCTTCGTCCTTCGGATGGGACGTAAAGCCGTAGGTCCCGTGTATTGTGTAATGCAATGCACGTAAAAGAAATACTTATTGCTAAGAGAAGGGGTTTGCCCCTGTGTTTCTGGCCTCCTGTTTAAACTCCCCTGCGGAGTGTTTGAGGAGAAGAACCAACCAAGTACCAAGTCAGGACATTGACTGCATCAGGGTTTGAACCTGCGACCTCCAGACTACCCTATACCTGCGCTCTTCCAAATGCCCTCCCCATGTTGGCAGTAATATGAAAGTCGTGGGTTCAAACCACGCTCCAGTCAATTCTTTGTTCAACTTTTAAAACGATTATACATTTTTGTAATGCACCTAGTCGATTTCACACTATTGAAATAAATATTGATCAGTAAGTCTGGGTTTTTAAGCTCTGGCAAGAGTTTCTACATGTCACGTTTAATAGTGGTCGGTCTGTCCGTCTCAAAAGTGACCAAAAGTATGGTGATCCATATGTTCCATATATCTTTTAAATTCACAAGTCAATAAAAAAGGAAACCCTTCATCACAGTTGATTTCAATGAGTTGGCTTGTGACTTCATGACTTATGTGCGTGTGATCCATAATTATGGATGGTGCTTCAAAATACAGTCTGTCTTGCTTAATTTGTAATTTGCTTAATTGTTTAGTTACATAAACAATTTCATGATTCAGAAGTTCCTCATTCAAACATAAGCAAATATTAAACGTGGTGAGAGCCCCTTTAACCTGTGTTGAACTATCGACCCTGAAATTCCTAGCCAAACACCAACCCCTCCGACAAGCACCATAATTATGTTTGTGGAATAAAATCACAGTAGTCCAACCGCCTTCGCCGCAGGGTGTAATACTGATCTATCATACATGTCAACCGGAATAATCAATAAGCTCGATTGGCATGTTTCCCGAGTACTCTGACCACGAACGAATCCAAGACTGAAAGAAACCAGATGGCACGTGTGGCTGGGAGTCCATTCAAACTTGCACTTCTCCACTAATGCCAGCTGGGAGAAGAATATCTCGGGTATCGCTGCTTCCATGAGAGTCAATTGTCTCTATTGAGATCAGACTTCTTTTTTTTACATCATGAGGCTATTCTGTATACTTAAATAAGATGACTACATTGTATATGTCCCCTGATGGAATACTGTTCCCACATGTGGGCCGGGGCTTCCGCCTGCCATTTATCTCTACTAGATCGGGTGCAGAAGCGAATCGCTCATTTGGTTGGTGAGGAGCTGGGCCTTTCCCTTTCCCATCGCAGGTCAGTAGCCACCTTCCGTCTGTTCTACAGATATTTCCATGGAAATTGTTCCACCAGTTTGTTTGACTTGGTTCCTTCTGTCAGGGTGTTTGAGCGTGCAACCAGGCTCTCTGCTTCCTCTCACCCATACACTCTAGCTGTGCCGAGATGTAGAACAAAGAGCTACTCTAGCTTTTTTCCCAGGTGCTGTTTCTCTTTGACTCCTTGCCTATAGGACGGCACTACCCTAGCTGTGAGGGAAGACTTCATATACCTGGGCTCTCACATCAGCTCAACAGACAAGGGCATCCGAGTAAGGAAAGCACAGGCTTGGAAGGCTTGCCAAAACTTCAAGAAGATCTGGAGGTCTATGCAATGCCGGATAAACTCAAACTTGATTTATTCCGTGCATCTGTGGAGTCCATCCTACTCTACGGCTCTGAGGCATAGACCCTAACTACAAAGCAAGAGGCTAGACTCGCTGGCTGCTACACTCGCGTGCTGAGATGGCTCTAGACGTGAGTTGGAGAGACAAAGTCAGGAATGAGGTGCTCTATGGCAACCTGCCAAGGTTCTCTACAACTATTAGACTTAGGCGTCTGCTATTGGCTGGTCACTGCGTTCGGCATCCAGAGATAGCTGCAAGCCAACTCATATTATGGGAACCCACTCATGGAGTAGCCTCTCGAGGTGGGCAGACGCTAGCCTACGTGGACCAGCTGCGTCGTGATACTTGGGCTAGCCTCCGCTGCCGAGATCAGGACGGCCATGGGAGACCGTGATGTGTGGCGTGCTTTTGTTGCAGTCCGACGAGAGTCGACTTGATGATAGGGGTTATTTCCCTCCTTCCTATGACCTAGCCTATATCAACTCCTACCGTCATCTTTCCTGATTATTATGTGCAGCCCTTTACCAAGAGTGGCTTTTATAGCCTTGTTTGAGGCGATATTCCATTAACAAAAAATATTTTAAAACACACACTGCAGTAGGACTCTGAAACCATGTGTGTAGAAGTGCCACCCACCCCCACCCCCCGGTGAAGGGTTAAAATATCTCGACTACTACATTGCAAGCGTCCAATATATTTTTCCTGATATTGAATTCGTGTTCATCACACATTTGACCAACACGCTTCATTGCTTGGTTTTGTTGTCTTCTTGTTAACCAGATTGAGTTCGATGAGTTGCTGGCGTTTGCCGAGAAGAGAGGCGTAGATTTGATGGAAGAACTCCGAGGGTTTGAGCGATTGGCGGATTTCGATCACGTGATGGGCCTGCTGTCAGCTCTCTTGAGTACATTAGTTATCAATGCCAATCGCATGTCGATCAAGGTAGGCCAAGTATGGCGTTCGTGCATTTTGACCATTGCATGCTGAAAATGACAGATGAATTCCAAGGTTTGTGGCGTTGTTTGTGCGTGATGCCTTAGTTCATGCTTTTCAGGGGTTCGAATCCAGCTGCTGGTCATAATGTTGTGTCCTTGGGCAAGCCACTTCACCCCTACTTGCCTCTCTCCACCCAGGAGTATAAATGGGTACCGACATTGGCTGGGGAGTAACCTGCGATGGGCTAGCATCCCATCCAGGGGAGTATATTATCCGTCGTTTCATGCCACTGAAACCGGAGATGAACGTCGGCCTGATGGGCCACATTGGCTCATGACTGACTTTACTATACTTTTTTTTTTAACGTTGTGCACGAGTTGGCGGATTTTGCCAGATTCGATTTCATAAATTTCTCACTTCCAGGCTGACGATATTGATCGCACGATTGGAATCAACACCGGATACATCGGAAGCACCGATTTTCCTATGGAATCCGAAGACAGGGATTACATCATTCAGGTGAGAACCAAAAAAATAATCCACTTGTAAGAACAAAGAAGTGTCTGTGTTTAATGATTCCTAACCAACGTAGATAACTACAGACAATCTGCACTTACTGTTTGCAAAGTACACTGTAAAATGTGTGCTTAGATTTTAAACACATTTCTAAACACTTAACTGTACCAACTGTTTTCACATGTCTGAATCTAACACGTTTGGGTTTATGGGCGTCTGTTTAATACATGTTTTGGTACACGACGCGACGAAAGGATGTTAATAACATCAAGTTTAAATAGTACAAGTAAATAATACAAGCTGATATGTACATGTATGTGGCCTATTTTCGAGTGGTATCATTGGGCAGAGCCGTACAGGGAGAGTGGCGTCATGAGGGTCGCACTATTTGGAACCAAAATAGCGGATATGCATCAGTGCACATATATAATTAAAGAGGTTGTGGAATGCTCGAAGACATTTCCGTCATTTTTCGGGTATAGGTAGCCTAAGGTGTGATGAAATAAAAACGACTATTGTGTCTGTCATGAAATGAGTACAAAAGGTACTTTTGAGAGCTGTTTTTCAGGTCCTGTTTCGACCCGATCGTGCAATTTGTGTAAAAGTCAAAACAAAGTAAATCGTGACGTAATGAACAGGACTCCCAATGCAGCGTAGTATAAACGAGATATGTTTATTACGTCACAATTTACTATGTTTTGTTTGCTGCCCCCAACGACGACTTTTACAGAAATTGCACGTTCGGGTCGAAACAGGACCTGAAAAACAGCTCCCAAAAGTACCTTTTGTACTCATTTCATGACAGACACAATAGTCGTTTTTATTTCATCACACCTTAGGCTACATGTACCCGAAAAATGACGGAAATGTCTTAGAGCATTCCATAACCTCTAGTCGCACGCTGCACTGTACACATAATGAACGGCCATAATGGTTCAACAGTCTGAAGTTGTCGTAACTCTCTGTATATACGGCTCTGGAAAAAGGGGTGTAAATGGTGCCACCAACGTCAAAACAGTCCCCCCCCCCCCCACAAAAAAAAATGTTCCGCGGCCAAACATTTTGGGCAACATTTTTTTAAGAAATATTCAAACTTCTAAAAAAAATTCAACACATTGTGAGCCCCCTCCCCCACCCGCCCTGCCAAATCATGGGTGGATCAATGCGTGACAGAAATTTAAAAAGAATTCAATAAAATTTTGTTTGGAGTTGTTGATAGCAGGTCACAAGATGGCGCTGTCATTAACGTTGTATATCTGTAAAACGTTTGCGTCTTTCAGAACGGCAAAGTAGGAACCGTATATTTCCTCCGTGAGTACATCAAGAAGCACAACTTACAGAAGAAGGCTGAAACGAACAGTGGTGATGCTGCAGAAAGCAATGACGTCACTGATGTCGCAACTCCTTCAGAATAAGACGTCA
Source organism: Patiria miniata (assembly GCF_015706575.1). Taxonomy (NCBI): domain Eukaryota; kingdom Metazoa; phylum Echinodermata; class Asteroidea; order Valvatida; family Asterinidae; genus Patiria; species Patiria miniata. The sequence goes on from NW_024037062.1 coordinate 420,444, forward strand.
ATACCGTCATATTTTTATGCTGAATAGGCTGAGCTGTCTCGATTCTACACTGTAGAAAGCCCCAAGTCAGAATCGACCCAGAATCCGGGTCCTATGGGGCCTGACATTTTTCCGGTTCAAAATGACACTTTTCCGGTTCAAAATGACACTTTCTCGGGTCAAAGTGACACTTTTCCGGGTCAAAATGACACTTTCAGGGTCCTAATTACACTTTACGGGTCCAAATTATACTTTACAGGTCCAAATTACACTTTACGGGTCAATATTACATTTTCCGGGTCAAATTACACTTTCCCGGTCAAAATTACACTTTCCTGGTCAAAATGACACCTTCCGGATCAAAATGACACTTTCTGTGTCAAAATGACACTTTCTGGGTCAAAATGACACTTTCTGGGTCAAAATGACACTTTCTGGGTCAAAATGACACTTTGACTTATTTTGACCCAAACAAATGTCATTTTTGACAGACAGATTTGGTTCGTAACGATTATCCGATGTTTGATTGAATTCGATTTGAGTAATATTAATTTTCACGCTTACTTATTCTAGTAATTCATAACAATGTGGAAATACATATTTGTCAGAAATGACAAAGTGTTTTTTTTACAGGAGAAAGTACAGGAGAAATGTATTTTTCGAATATTAGTATATTTTACATCAAACTTTTCTAAGAACAAACAGATACCTTAATTTAGTCTGTCTGATGGGCAGAGGTCACTGGCTAAAAAACAGAAACCCATGTACTGCAGTGTATATTCAGTTGATTGTGTTTAGTGAGCCGTAATTTTACCTTACCTTTTTCTTTAATCTTACAGGGTGTGGTACTTCGCTACCCCAATGGTTAGCAGCTAATTTGCCACGTTAATCTTTGAAAGTGTAGTTTCAAAATGCTGTTATTTTAACCAGAATTAATTTCCTGGACTGAAATTCGGACTAAATATTCCTTACATTAATACTTCAATTTGCGACGGATCAGCCCACCTTGGAATTTCCTAATTTTTGAGTGAAATCCATATATCTATTTCGTGATAACCTTGTGGAGACGTATTCATCTAGAACTTGCCCTGTGGAGACGTATACAATCTTTTGTTCCCTATTGTGCACATGTCTCCACAGAGCACCGTCTACTAGATCAATCATTCCAAAAAAATGACAAAAGAGGACTCTAACGATATAAAAACAGACCGCGTGTGCGCAATGTGGAAAATCATAAAACAAACCCACAGCCACAAACAAGGCCAATTAGATTGCTCCTTATTTCCCATTTTGTGACGCAAAATTAAGGAATTATGTCAAAGGAATCGAAGCATATCTAAGATAAGAGTGACTGCAGACAATAAAGAGATGTATACGAAAACCCAGACCACAAATAAGCAACTTTGTTGCATCAAACGAAGAAAATTCACCAACTGAGAAACGATCCGCGATTACCGATATGTTCATGCACGATTTCGATGTCCCATGTAATTATGATGAATCCATAAACGAAGAACATTTATCGCCGTGTGCCCTGTATTTTTTTGAAATGAACTTGAGATTCCAAATAAAAGAGCCCTGCATGTTACATCTGATTACCATGGTCATCTACAAGTTAACTTTAGAAATGCAACAAAGATATTACAATAACCTTTCCCCGACATATCGTCGGTGTTTTCACGAAGTGGCGAATCCATCGAAAATCAGATTTTTTTGCAATTTCGGTTTTTGCGCTATTTTGACTTAACTTCGTGTCCTAAACATTTCTGCAAAGTTTTAAGACCGGACAATGTTTAATTAATTAGTTACGCTAATTACATAAGTGGCGAATCCGTTGCCCTCTGGAATTTGCGTTTTCACGAAGTGGCGAATCCCTGATTCGCCACTTTGTGAAAACGCGACGCGCACACATTGCGTTTCCACGAAGTGGCGAATAACCTTTATCTCAGGGCTGCGGTGTTGTTGTCACGTCGTCACGTATACAAAACTATTTCGTTCTCACGGCTCATCATCATGCGACGGGCTGTCCTGGTAAGTCAGTAAGTTTTGACTGTTTACACGAGCTATATTGTTTGAGCTAAATTATATTTATGGTTGTATTGGACTTCAAATAAACAAATCGATTTTACGCGCATTCAAGTAGCAAAAATGTACACGTTTATTTCTCTATGCTTGATCAATTTGCCATTAATGCCTATATACAGGTAGTCGGACTCCCTTATCGCGGCATCTCTGTTGTAGCGGCATAGCACATCTCTCTTTTTGTGTTGCCAAAATGGTGACTCAAATATGCAAGTGCGTGAGAATTATTTTGTTCAAGTTTGCAATTTCTTTTTACAAATTAATAAGCTACAGTTTTAAGGTACAATGCAACATAATTAACAGAGTGTATAATTGACACAAAATGATTGATCACACCAGAAACAATTGTATGATACAAAAATGATATTTTGATTTATGGAACCAGAATACAATTCATACGTCTACTCCATCAGGTTATTATTTGCGTAAAGGAGTTAATTCTCAAGTTATTTTTATGAGTATTATTTACTGATAACAGATATAAATGAAAAACAGGCACATGTACTAACATAATCTGCTTGACGGTTATTTGATTTTCTTTCAACTTAAATACTTCATTAAAACGTCAAGCGTGTAAGTCACTGCAAGACACCGACTGCAAATTTGACATCACTTAATTTGACATGACACTAATTTGATTTATATCCAAATATGTCAGACGTTTCTTTATCCACATTTAATCCTCTTCATTTTTACTTAGAACGGATATATAATCCTGAATACAGCTGTGCAAGGGACCCATCCCCCTCAACAGTTACTGCTTCACTTGCAGTTTTTTTAAGTAATCTTCACAACAATCTTAGCACCAAAGTTTCTACAAAATATAAACAGTGTGTAAAATAAACGTTTCTTTTTTAAACAAAAGTACGATTTTGTTTACATTATTGAAAGAATTATTACCGATACTCTAGTTGGAACTTGGAGTAATCCCAAAAGCACTCAATACTCAAGGTTTCAAGGTTTAAGACTATAATTATCAGGCCAATAAGTCTATAAAAATACAATTCTATGTACAAAAATGTACATGTATTTGTCATCTGCGGTTGGATGCATCCCAAAACTGCTCAAAGGAAACTCAATGTTTTAACATGGCGGATGAGATAAAGTAGAAAGATCGCAGGTAACGCCATGTGGAAAGTATTCTCTTCTCCGAGGACGGACAGAGCACACTGTCCGAAACGTTAAGTTCTAAATTCAACCAACCGGTTCTTTTCAGAACCACACTTCTTCCAAGAAGCAATTACATGGTGTTACCTGCAATCTTTCCACTTCATTGTTTTAACGTTGTACATGAACACACATTTCGTTATCGGGCCAAAAAAATTCAAATTGTGAAGGAAATGGACCAAACCACCCATACAGCCTCAGTGTTTGATAGGAAATCAACAAGCGTGAAACTGGGAAATCACACACACTGTCAGCTAGGGAGCAGAACTTATCTAATAATCCCCCAATGCACAACTTTAGCCAGACTGGGCATGTCACGTGCAGCCGAGTCAATGTGTTCAACGTCTGATGGTGTCAAATCGCAACCACTCAGGTCCAGCCTATGTAAGTGCTTCATCTTCGGCAATTCCTTGGCCCACAACTCAACTGATTTGCTCAGAGCTGTGTTGTAAGCAAGGATCAAGTCAGTCAATCTGGGCATGACACCTACAGCCGAGGCAATGTGTTCAATGTCTGTCCATTGTATTGCACAATTGCTCAGGTTCAACGTCTTTATGTTCGTAAGTCGCGACAAATTATTAGCCCACGACTCAGCCGATCCGCCCAACGCTGTGTTGAGGGAAAGAATCAATTTAGTCAGGCTTGGCATGACACTTACCGCCGAGGCAATGTGTTCAATGTCTGTACATTGTAATGTACAATTGCTAAAGGTCAACGTCTTTAGGTTTGTAAGTTGTGACAAATTATTAGCCCACGACTCAGCCGATCCGCCCAACGCTGTGTTGAGGGAAAGAATCAATTCAGTCAGGCTTGGCATGACACTTACTGCCGAGGCAATGTGTTCAATGTCTGTCGATTGCAAAGTACAATTGCTCAGGTTCAACATCTCTATGTTCTTGAGTTGAGACAAAGTATTGGCCCACAACTCAGCCGATCCACCCAGTGCTAGGTTGTCGGCAAGGCTCAAGTTAGTCAGTGTGGGAATGTTGTTGCACACAAACATGACACAGGAAATCGTGTAAAAATTCCACGTCAGTGAGGAATTGCTCAGGTCCAGCGTGTGTTTTTGCTTCACTCTTAACAAATAACGGGACAACTTCTCAGTCGATACGTCAAGCGCCGGGTTGTCAGTGAGGATCAAGTCAGTCAGGCTGGGCAGTTCACTTACAGCCGATGCAATGCCTTCAATGTGTGTCCATTGCAATGAACAATTACTCAGGTTCAATGTCTTGATGTTCCTCAGTTTCGTCAAATTCTGGGCCCAAGATTCAGCTGATTCACCCAGTGCTTGGTTGTCAGCAAGGCTCAGGTCAGTCAGTCTGGGCATGTCACCTACAGCCGAGGCAATGTGTTCAATGTCTGTCCACTGCAATGTGCAATTACTCAGGTTCAAAGTCTTTATGTTCTTAAGTTGCGAGAAATACTTGGCCCACAACTCAGCCAATCCGCCAAACGTTCTGTTGCCGGCAAGGATCAAGTCAGTCAGTTTGGGTATGCCACTAACAGCCGGGGCAATGTGTTCAATGTCTGTCCATTGTAATGTATGATTGCTCAGGTTCAACGTCTCTATGTTCGTGAGTTGCGACAAATTCTTGGCCCACGACTCAGCCGATCCGCCCAGTGCTTGGTTGTCGGCAAGGCTCAAGTTAGTCAGTGTGGGAAAGTGGTCTAACACCAAGGAAACTGTAACAACATCTGTCCCTTTTATTGGTAAATTGCTCAGGTCCAGCGTGTTTTTTGGCCTCACTCTTAACAAGTAACGGGACCACTTCTCAGTCGATACGCCAAGTGCTGGGTTGTCAGAGAGGATCAAGTCCGTCAGTCTGGGCATGTCACATACAGCCGAAGTAATGTGTTTTATGTCTGTCCATTGCAATGTACAATTGCTCAGGTTCAACGTCTTTATGTTCGTAAGTCGCAACAAATTATTGGCCCACGACTCAGCCGATTCGCCCAACGCAATGTTGTCAGAGAGAATCAAGTTAGTCAGTCTGGGCATGTCACCTACAGACGAGGCAATGTGTTCAATGTCTTTCCATTGCAAGGCACAATAGCTCAGGTTCAATGTCTCAATGTTCGTCAGTCTCCACAAATGTTTGGCCCACGACGCAGCCAATCCGCCCAGTTTTTGGTTGTTGGCAAGGCTCAAGTTAGTCAACGCGGGAATGTGATTTACCACAACGGAAATTGTTTTAAAATCTTTCAGCTTTAGTGAGAAATTGCTGAGGTCCAGCTTGTGTTTTTCCTTCACTCTCAACAAATAACGGGACAACTTCTCAGTGGATATCTCAAATGCTTGGTTGTCAGTGAGGATGAAGTCAGTCAGGCTGGGCATGTCACTAACAGCTGAGGCAATGTATTTAATGTCTGTCCATTTCAATGCACAATTGCTAAGGTTCAACGTCTTTATGTTAGTAAGTCGCGACAAATTCTTGGCCCACAACTTTGCCAATCCGCCCAAATTTGTGTTGCCGGCAAGGATCAAGTCAGCCATTCTTCGCATGTCACTTACAGACGAGGCAATGTGTTTAAAGTCTGTCCATTGCAATGTGCAATTGCTCAAGTTCAACGTCTGTATGTTCGTAAGTCGCGACAAATTATTGGCCCACAACTTAGCCAATCCGCTCAACGCTGTGTTGCCAGCAAGGATCAAGTCAGTCAGTGCAGGAATGTGGTTTACCAAAATGCAAATCGGACCAACATCTTCCCACGCTAGTGAGAAATTGCTGAGGTCCAGCTTGTGTTTTTGCTTCACTCTCAACAAGTAACAGGACAACTTCTCAGTGGATATGTCAAGTGATGGGTTGTCAGTGAGGATCAAGTCAGTCAGACTGGGCATGTCACTTACAGCCAAGGCAATGTGTTCAATGTCTGTCCATTGCAATGTGCAATTGCTCAGGTTCAACGTCTGTATGTTCTTAAGTCGCAACAAATTATTGGCCCACGACTCAGCGGATCCGCCCAACGATGTGTTGTCAGAGAGGATCAAGTTAGTCAGTCTGGGCAAGTCACCTACAGTCGAGGCAATGTGTTCAATGTCCGCCAATTGTAATGCACAATTGCTGAAGTTCAACGTCTGTATGTTCGTAAGTCGCGACAAATTCTTGGCCCACAACTTAGCCAATCCGCCCAACGCTGTGTTGCCGGCAAGGATCAAGTCAGTCAGTGCGGGAATGTGGTTTACCAAAATGCAAATCGGACCAACATCTTCCCACGTTAGTGAGAAATTGCTGAGGTCCAGCTTGTGTTTTTCCTTCACTCTCAACAAGTAACAGGACAACTTCTCAGTGGATATGTCAAGTGCTGGGTTGTCAGTGAGGATCAAGTCAGTCAGTCTGGGCATGTCACTTACAGCCGAGGCAATGTGTTCAATGTCTGTCCACTGTAATGTACAATTGCTCAGGTTCAACGTCTTTATGCTCGTAAGTCGCGACAAATTCTTGGCCCACAACTTAGCCGATCCGCCCAACGCTGTGTTGCCGGCAAGGATCAAGTCAGTCAGTGCGGGAATGTGGCTTATCAAAATGCAAATCGTACCAACATCTTCCCAAGTTAGTGAGAAATTGCTGAGGTCCAGCGTGTGTTTTTTCCTTCACTCTCAACAAGTAACAGGACAACTTCTCAGTGGATATGTCAAGTGCTGGGTTGTCAGTGAGGATCAAGTCAGTCAGGCTTGGCATGTCACTTACAGCCGAGGCAATGTGTTCAATGTCTGTCCATTGTAATGTACAATGGCTCAGGTTCAATGTCTTTATGTTCGTAAGTTGCGAAAACTTCTCGAACCACCACTTAGACGATCCACCCAACGCTGTGTTGCCAGCAAGGATTAAGTCAGTCAGTGTGGGAAAGTGGTTTAACACAATGGAAATTGTACCAAAATCTTCAAGTGTTAGTGATAAATCGCTCAGGTCCAGCTTGTGTTTTTGCTTCACTCTTAACAAGTAACAGGATAACTTCTCAGTCGATACATCAAGTGCCGGGTTGTCAGTGAGGATTAAGTCAGTCAGGCTGGGCATGACACCTACAGCCGAGGCAATGTGTTTAAGGTCTGTCCATTGCAATGCACAATTGCTCAGGTTTAACGCCTGCATGTTCGTAAATCGCAACAAAATCTTGGCCCACAACTTAGCCAATCCACCCAATGCTGTGTTGCCAGCAAGGATCAAGTCAGTCAGTGTGGTCATGTCACCTACAGCCGAGGCAATGTGCTCAGTGTCTGTTGGTGTCAAATCACAAGAGCTCAGGTCCAGCCTATTTAAGTGCGTCATTTTTGGCAATTCTTTGGCCCATAGCTCAGCTGATTTGCCCAACGCTGTGTTGCCGGCAAGGATCAAGTCTGTCAGTGCAGGAATGTGGTCTAACATAATGCAAATCGTACCAAAATCTTTCCACATTAATGAGAAATTGCTAAGGTCCAGCTTGTGTTTTTGCTTCACTCTTAACAAGTAACAGGACAACTTCTCAGACGATATGTCAAGTGCCGGGTTGTCAGTGAGGATCAAGTCAGTCAGTCTGGGCATGCCACCTACAACAAATGCAATGTGTTCAATGTCTGTCCACTGCAATGTACAATTACTCAGGTTCAACGTCTTTATGTTCGTAAGTCCTAACAAATTCTTGGCCCACGACTCAGCCCACCCGCCCAGTGCTTGGTTGTCGGCAAGGCTCAAGTTAGTCAGTGCCGGAATGTGGTTTACCACAACGGAAATTATACCAACATCTTCCAGCGTTAGTGAGGAATTGCTCAGGTCCAGTGTGTGTATTTGCTTCACTCTTAACAAGTAACGGGACCAATTCTCAGTCGATTCGCCAAGTGCCGGGTTGTCAGTGAGGATCAAGTCAGTCAGGCTGGGCATGTCACCTACAGCCAAGGTAATGTGTTCAATGTCTGCCCATTGCAAGGCACAATTGCTCAAGTTTAACGTCTTAATGTTTGGCAGTCCCGACAAATTCTTAGCCCACAACCCAGCCGATTCCCCCAACGATGTGTTGTCGGCAAGGACCAAGTCAGTCAGTCTGAGCATGTCACCTACAGCCGAGGCAATGTTTTCAATGTCTGTAATCTGAAGGTTGCAATCACTTATTTCCAGTTTGTTGAGGCTTGTCAAGTGTTTGATATGAGGGGCCCATTCTATAGCTCTACCTCCCAATGTACTGTCCCCCTTGATACAAATATCAGTCAAGAGTTGGTTGTATTTTAGTGACGTCAGGGTTTTCTTCAGATCTCCCTCCGCTAAAGGACAACTGTAAAGCCTCAGATTCCTGACGCTTTCCATGTAACCCAGGGAAAAGGCTAAATCTCTGACCGAAGACACGCGAGAAACCTCAATGGCTTTAACGTGTACCAGTTGTGTCGTGCGGCTGTCTGCAGACTTACAGATGATTTCAAGAAGGTATATGAGACTGCGGAAATCATTATTGCCGCTTACACTGATAGTTGATGGGATGTGCGAGTCGCTGGTTAGACACAGTGGGGCCTTTTCTGACTGGCTTTCGAAAACACAGTTTCGACTAATCGCTTGTATAACATCCGACTGATACATGGGCCTATATCGATCCTTACTGAACTTACGGTCAAGCAAATTTACGATGTCGGTCATGCACTTCTCATTGTCACCACAACAAAAACGCAACAGGAAATCGTTTGAAACGACGCCCTCAAGTGTCAGACAAAGTTGCCTTAAATTGTTTTGAAATTCTCCAAATTGTACAACTTTGTACATCGTACGCTTTGCAAGTCCCCTGTTGGACATATGAACACTCTGCAAGTATTTCGCTGCACAGTATTCCTGTACTGTCTTGTGCATGAATTGTATATTGTTGTGAGATTTACGGTTCTTAATAACTCTCTGCTGGGTCAGGATGCCTGCTTTTAGTGCTAAGTCCAGCGCCTTGGATTCAAACTCATCTTCTTGGAATGAGAATGTCTGGTTAGCACCTATGAGTCCTTGCAGCGCAGTTTTTCCTATTGCAATCAATGTTTTTGCTACATCTTCGCCAGAGATTTCTTGTTTTCTCCTGAACATGTAATCAACTGCCGCAGAGAAAAGGCGTGAAGTTGTTTTGGGGAGTTGTTTACTTTCCCTCCACAATAAGCAAATAAGCAGCAACAACATAGGATTGTTAGCTAAATCACTCATTGCGTTGGACTTACTTATGGTTTGGATAAGTGCCTTGCCACTATCACGATCTTCCTTGTAGAACTTCCGAATATATTCATTAACATCCTCATCAGTAAACCCCAGAACCTCTACGTGTGTGCAAGGATTTTGGATAAGTGATTTTGACGTCAGTTTCTCAAGATGAGAGGGGCGTGTTGATACACAGATTACACATTCCCGGTATTTTGTTCTATTGAGTGCTTTTAGGATAGAACCGAATGAGGCTGCATCGAGTGTTTTGGTGCTCATTTCATCGAAACCATCCAAAAGAATCAATACCTCATTTGGGCTGGCTAGGATGAATTGATCAAGTTCATCTGTTGCTATTCCTGAATCTTCGCCTAGAAGCTGATCGAAAGTGGAAGCAACAAGATCAGATTCTTGCGACAGGGCACACATCTTTAACAGAAAGACAAGCTCGAATCTTTTCAGGATTTCGCTTGCCTCTTCGGCCCAGTCAAATGCAATCTTATCAAAAATAGTGGACTTCCCCACACCCCCCATGCCATAGAAAAGGAGGCGTTTGATGAGTTCCCCAGTTTTTGTCCTTAATCTGAATATTTTGGCATACTCTGTTGAGTTTACAGTTTCTCCTTTCTTATCAGTGACTTCTGCTACCCCTTCTCGTGTTTCTAATTGCACTTTGGTGTATATACCAGTTATGTGCTTTTGGTCATTATCAACCCCAGGTAACAACTGCACGTAACTGCCTGTTGTTTTATAAAATATCTTTAACTTGTCCCTAGTCTTGTTACCCGCTTCTTGGCAGGGATCCATCAACCTTGCTTCTTGGTCGGGTCTCTGACTGTACTGGGGTCTGGGTGCTGGCAGTCCTATTCAGATCAAAACAAACAACATGTATTGCTTCAATAATAGAAAGTTTCTGAAATGGATTGAATAGTCTTCCTCTACGGAGAAAATCATGTCTAGGAAATGATGAATAGGGATATCCAGTCCTTTAGTAAGGCAGTGCACAAAATAAATTTAACCAAAAAGAGAAATGTATTGGCTTTTGTACAGTTGTTGGATGCACCCTTATCAAATTTTGCACCTTTTACACGGACAAAAATAAATTCAGACAAAATGCTGGCAACTGCAGGTGAACAAAAAAATTGACTGGACATCATTATCCCAAGATTGCGAAAGAGAATAACAATAATCTTCTTGTGGTAATTACCACAATCCAAATACTAAAAGTCATATCTGGTTCCTTCAATTCTGATTCAAGATAAGCCAAAGTCAATCAAAAATTCTTTTTTTAATAATAGGTTTCTCACGTTATACCAACAATGATTATTCTGTTTGTTACCAACAGCCTATTAATCCATTCATTTATTCATGTATGAATGCAAAATAGTGTGCCTTTTTTATATATGGCAGAAACACAATGCAGAGGGAGGTACAGTGTACACATTTGAAGTTTTCAATACTTTGTCAATTGAAAATGTTTGCAGATGCACAGTCGGCAAATCATACACACTCTAAAAAGACCTGGTCAGATTGGACCCGAATCCGGGTCAGATTTGACTTGACACTTCTCCCGAGTCAAAATGACACTTATCCAGAAGTGTGTCAGGTCTCTGAGTAGAATCTGACCCCGGACTTTCAAGAGTGTAAGTACGACTTTGATGACACACAGCTTTGTCATTATGTAGAAGTCGAACATATTTGACCTGACATAATTGTCATATCGACGTAGACAATTGTCATTTTGACATAAAAATGTATCACGCACACAATGCGAAGAGAGTATTTATAATTTATGCAGGTAACATCTTTCTGTAATTCTTCTTTACATTGCCCAATGAGCAAAGACATGTATTTACCGTGCAGAAATCCGGCAATATCTGCTCTTCCGATCTTCTCCAATGCTGTGCACAACGTGGTCCTCTGCTGTTCAACACCGGTGGACTGGGCCTGTTTCCATGCTACAAGCATTTCCAGACCTTGCCTTTGGACATCTTTTGCGTAATTTGCCTCGATAGTCTGAACCTCTACCATCTCAAAGCGCAACTCAACTGCCAGTTTTACCCAATCAGGACCAAGCCTCTTAGCGACCTCTTGAAGAGTTCTGTCATCTAAATATGATTTGGAAAAAATGATAACAATTGAAATACAAAGTAATACTAAGAAAATCCATGCATAGGCCAAAAAAATTGCCAGAGCTACCAGGATCTCTTTCTGCCAACTTGCCTACCTCACGGTTGCTTCCAAAAATTAGACGCAAAAACATTTGACTCTCCTTAATTGACCCCTAGCAACTGGTCTAGCTCATACGCACCTGTTGCAGGGGTGGGTAACTGAGCCTCTGTAGGGAGATCAGTCCGTTGGTACCGGTAGGCTGCTTCAGAGTGTTGCATCGTGGTAGGGACATCAGTCCGTTGGAAGGCTGCTTCAGATTGTGGCATCGTGGTAGGGACATCAGTCCGTTGGTAGGCTGCTTCAGATTGTTGCATCGTGGTAGGGGCATCAGTCCGTTGGCAGGCTGCTTCAGATTGTTGCATTGTGGTGGGGACATCAGTCCGTTGGTAGGATGCTTCAGATTGTTGCATTGTGGTGGGGACATCAGTCCGTTGGCAGGCTGCTTCAGATTGTTGCATTGTGGTGGGGACATCAGTTAGTAGGCAGGCTGCTTCAGATTGTTGCATTGTGGTGGGGACATCAGTCCGTTGGCAGGCTGCTTCAGATTGTTGCATTGTGATGGGGACATCAGTCCGTTGGCAGGCTGCTTCAGATTGTTGCAACATGGTAGGGGCATCAGTCCGTTGGCAGGCTGCTTCAGATTGTTGCATCGTGGTAGGGACATCAGTCCGTTGGTAGGCTGCTTCAGATTGTTGCAACATGGTAGGGGCATCAGTCTGTTGGCAGGCTGCTTCAGATTGTTGCATCGTGGTAGGGACATCAGTCCGTTGGTAGGCTGCTTCAGATTGTTGCATCGTGGTACTTTGGATCTCCTGCCCACAAATGAAATAAATCCTGTATGTCAATGCTGAATGAAAAGTTCTGTCACATTTTGCTCTTGTCAGGTAAACTTGTGAATACATGTACATGTAACATAGTTTTCACTAATTAAAGACCATTGAAAAAAACACAAGGAAAGACAAAACTTAATTGTTAAAATGATCTCAGAGTGCACTAATCCTATTCACAACTGATGCAGAAAGGCTATAAGATCGTAGAATTAAAACTGTGGTAACGTGACAAAAGAAAAAAAATCACTTTCGCTGTTCGCATGGAGTGCCGCCAGACTGCATGTGTGACATATATATAGGGTAAACTGGGGTAAAACTCCGCCCACTTGACCTGTTTCCACAGCTGGTAAAAAAAATTATAAGATGAAGTACAATGTAAATAAAAACTAATAATAAATTTGGCTAAAGTCGTGGCAAATGTTACAGTGCATAGATACCGGTATTAAGTGCATGTAATATAATTTGGTGTCAACCTCGTGATGAGTCCAATTCTCGGTTAGCGATAAACATTGATTTGACGAGTAAACCTTTCAGACTTTTGTCCTTTATATAGGCAGGAATTGGTTCCCTGGTAAACAGATTACATAATTTCGGGTGTTTCGAAATTTGTGGTAACGTGACAAAAGAAAAAATTTGGATGTTCCCAAATTTCGGGTGTTCCGAAATTAAATCCCAGTCTTTCAGCTATGCTTTTGTTAGCTGCTTGGTTTTGATGTGTGGTGTGTAGATTATCTTGAAGACTAGAGGTGGTTCTTTTGGTCGTGTTCCATTCATGATGTATTGCTCACAGTTTTAAAATTGTACGTCTTTTATGACTTTCAATTTCCTCTTTCTTGTGGTTACAGAGTAGAAGAGTTTCTCCATGATTGCATTTCTTTGCTCTGAGAAATCGGTCTCATTGTTACAGAGATGTGCATATCTTAGTACTTCTCCTTTGATAAAGCCTTAGGTAATCAGCAGTAGGCTAGAGACATACTATGGTATGCCTAATAATATTGACTATGCTTTGGCTCAACATGATTGAAATAGATTTTTCAATATTGGCAGGCATTATACATACATTTGTAAGCCTACAAGTTTGTTATGGGCGAATTATGTACGCTCATGTTCCGCTTCCTTCCACATAAAAATACCTGGTTTAAATGATCAAGTTTGTAGTTATAATTAACCAGCTGTGTTTGAAAAGTTATTTTTGTACTTGATGAAGTATCCCTCAATATTAAATTAATCAAAAAATATGACTATACTACCGGGAAACCTGTGGTATATCCAATTTTTTTTTATAAATGTGGGTGGGCATTTTTCCCCCGAGGCCCGGGTAAAAACGCCCGCCAAACTTCCTCCCGAAAAGGGGGGGAAATTTCCCCTTATCAAATAATGACCGTGATTTTATATTTGCACCTGATAGAGGAGACATGTATTGCATAAAACCACACATTTATTTCCTAGTGTCTCCAAGTAGTACTGAGATATTTAACAAAAACCTAAAAATTGGGCGTTTTTACCCCAGTTTACCCTACACGACATAAAAGAGCAAGTTTCGTAAAACTGCCCCAAGACCAAGACCAGAGTCAGCCACAACCCCTATTGACTGTCACAAGTGAGATAATTACAATATACAAAATGTACAACAGCAAAACGCACTAATAGTAATATATAGGTAATTTGACGTTTACTATATAATCCATGAAACTGAAAAAAAGTAAACCATTGCTGTAGCCAAACTTACAGTTAAGTTCAGAGCGGGTTGATTCACAGACATCCGAGACAACACTGACGCACTGCAGCTGCTACGCCCACCGATCTCATGACCCCTTGACGGAACTACATTATGCAAATTATTATCTGGATTAATCTCCTTATAATTATGGTGTCAACTCAACCTTAACAAGTTAATAATTAACAAGCAACTTCGATATTCTGTCACATGCAAGCAATTCCCTGATTTCCTCCATATGAAATAAACCATGTATTTCAATATTTTATTCATGATCTCAATATGAATATAATAATCATACCATAATCTTAATTAAAAGATTAAAATGTTCTGTTTTAAATCCTGACAAATCGCGCAGCGATATTAAACCCAATATTTGTCCTTGGTTTTCTCAAAAAGTTCTGAAGTCCACACTGAAGTGCTTTGCTTTGGTCTGCCGTGATGCAAAGATGTACAAAGTTGACGAGTCAGTGGGTGACTTTCCTTATCAAATGACGCAAATTCAAGTGTTTACAAGTGTTATTCTTAGCTCTGCATCTATTCAATGCAAATTAATTACCTTTGAGCCTTTAGTCAACACGTACGTGTATAGGCCTACATAGCTTGGTATAATACAGCATGCAATACGGCAATGGTAGATTGAATTGCTTTATACATATATTGTATCTTGTGGTATTTTAATACCGGCATTATGAGAAGCTATGCAATTCCCCTGTTAGAACAAAATAATGCTGAAATAATTACTTGGAAGTAGGCCTACATCCTGAAACTGTCACTATAATCTGGACCAATAATAAAGGCCTCCAACATTTAATTCAGTATAGCAACCATTTTAATAAAGAATCTAAGGGCCTGAAAAATTGTTCAAAATATGTTGCAAAAGAAAAGTACTTACCCAAATAACATATTCAACTGCTACTTCCTGCAATCCAGCCACGCTTAAGACCTATTTTAATGCAGGCTAAAGACCTCTTTTGGGGTAATGTTTAAATTTTATACTTTTTGTTAATTTTACCTTGTAAAACTTTGGGAAAAATGTAGAAGTATGGTACAATCCTGTTGTCCCATCCTGTTGAGAAAGTCATGTGGTATAAATTCAGTGTTCGTGTAATCAGGGAGATAGCTGCATGCTGCAATGGCATGGCAAAGAGAACACTGACTTTGTCACCTTCTTACAAAACATGTTTTTTTAATCTGTGCGAGATGTCCTGCCACGGAGTTTGTACAGTTTTCTTTCTACATTATGCATGCATGCAGATGCCTTGTGGTTTTCATCATAGTTATTGTAATTTTTGTAACACACACAAAAATCATATCAACACATAACCGCTGCGTGTTGAAAACAAGTGCAGACACATTAAAGAAATTAAAGATTTTTTCTTTAAATTTTATTTTAAATTAAACTTTACTCCTCCTCTGAAGTTTAGCTACCCTTGAAAAGTTATCATTTACCATTCATTACAATGGGTCTATTTTGTTTTGATTGACAGTTGTGACTTTATATAATAGTTTTGAATGGATTGTATTATTTTTTTGACCAAGAAAAGCACACAAATGCTCTGTATACCTGTCGACAATCCATGGTTGGCACATTTTGCCAATCATGCACGAGTTGCATTACCAAACTATGAGCTTTAGGCCCAACATTGTAAAAAGGAAAAATAACTTTTAATTGTATGTTTCCAAAAATATTATTGGATTCTTTCAAATAACCAACAAATACTACAAGGGGGGGGGGGACGGGGACGGCTATGCCCCCCCCCCCCCCCCCAACGAGCCAATTTTTTTTAAAGTGATATCGCCTACACCACCATCTTTTGCTTAAAAAAAATGGTTAAACTGGTCACAATCAAATTGCCTCAGCATTGCTCTGATCACGAGCATCTACAGATTACAATCCAACAAATGTTCAGGGCCCTCAAGCATTTCGAATGGCAAAAGGGAGTCAGGAACTAGATAACTGGTTTCCACCCATAAAAGCTGCCCTAGTTCCCGACTCCCTATTATCGTTCGAAATGTACTTGCGTTTACAAACGAGATCCAGTCTACTCATTATCATAATCGATGCATTGCGCGCAGTAACCGAATCGCACTTGCACTCAGGATACGGGGACCGTCGAATGTATGCTGGGCATGAGGATCACATCGCGTCGTTCAAACATTAACACGAGTCGGAAATTTAACGTGTTCACGCTCGTGAGGGGAGCTCTAGGAATTAAACGGGAAATTTCACTTTTCATCTGGATCATAAGTAAACTTCAGTACTAATCATCGATGTCTACTTGTACCTCAGGTGGCGTATTTAGTAATTTGGAGGCCATTTTGAGGGTGAAATCTGATGTTTTTGTTGGGCAATGTTGGGTTTTGGGGTCAAGGACAAAATTGTGTCGCTCAGCATATATACGGATTAGCTTGGACCCTATTGCCAGACCATGTCCGAATGTTAAAAAGGCGATAAGTTGGTCCAAGTTACTGTGGTAACTTTCAATGATGTTTGACAAAGATTAATGCCAAAAGTGGCAGTGAGAAAAACGTGTACAAAGTCTATGGGATTTAGGCGACAAAAAGAAGAAGGGAAACAAATTGCAACAAAAACAAACTTTTCCACAACTATCATGACTATGCGGAAAAGCCAAAAATCTTTCAAAAGTTACAAATAGAAAGGTCTCTCCAAGGCTTACCTGGCCTTGTAGTTGTAAGTTGATTTTTGAGCACAAACCACATCACTGGGAACCGTACACCATGTACACGGACGTCGGGAAACCAGACTGTGCCGTCGTGCATTTACAATCGAGTTATCAAATCATCATGATCATGGACTTCTGCTGTGCCGCCCAACTTGTTATTTTGTTATGCACCCAAAACATGCATGACGAAATATCGGTGCCCATGGCAGGCATGCAATGCTGCATGTTGTCGACCTTGAATTTCTTTAAAACGTCCTTTGGCCGGTTTTATTCAACCGGCATCAGTGATTGTTGATGTTGGTGACACTTCTCGTGCCTGCGCACGTGCAACTCGAACATGGCGGCAATGTGAAGCCCTGTTTTCACTAGAGGGCGACCCTTTTAAGCTAGCGGCTTTCACATGCACAAGAGGAGAAAACGAAGTGACTGAAAACATGTTGCACCAACAGTCGATTTTTTTGATGCAGACAATGTTAACATGAATTTTTTTTCTTTTCTTGTACAAATTATAATTTAAAAAAGAACAAGAAATGCGAAAATCGGTAGATATGGAACTGACAAGAAAGATTGAACAAAACAACTGGCCTTTTCTGCTTGATCTTTGAATTCAAGTCAATTCAATTCAATTTCAATTTATTGGTTCTTTCAGGAAATTTGTTTTGTCACATGAAATACATAAATAGATATTTCATTAATATACTCCAGAAAATTTAAATAAGTAAATTACTAAAAT
The DNA here is from genome assembly GCF_015706575.1 of Patiria miniata. Classification (NCBI taxonomy): domain Eukaryota; kingdom Metazoa; phylum Echinodermata; class Asteroidea; order Valvatida; family Asterinidae; genus Patiria; species Patiria miniata. The sequence goes on from NW_024037062.1 coordinate 437,942, forward strand.
AAATAACATGATCTTCTTGTTGGTGAAAATGTATTAAAGAATATCAGTCAAAATTACAGATCCGGAAGAACAGTATGAAAACCTGACTGCGTAGGAGATGGGAACAGTAGTAGTAGGAGAAGGGGTCTTAGAAAGGGGCTAAACAACTTTGACAGAACTTAACGAGTCTATAATTATTTCCTTAGTTTGAATAAATTTCCCTGGTTTTTGAATAAAAGTTTGGTAGAAAAACTTCATTCAAACGCAAGAGGGCGCAATTTATAGTGCGCAGTAGTCGGTCTAGCTTCCTGTCGTGACCACTAGTATATATATATAATCTATATATATAAGAGAGAAGTTTACTCGCCCCCGAGACGATGTTTGCTCCTGAAAGGATCCGAGACCGCGGGCTCACGCGGCGCCAAAATCGCTCCACGTCCGTGGAAAAATGCGGAAGGTGTCTTCCGCCGGGTCGGACACTTCGGGTCGTCCTGATTTTCCCGTACGGACCGGCGATCCGTTTCGTCGATTTTTCGTGACTGCGTTTTGCGCAGGAATTTGCCGTCGTGTGCGCTTTCACGTTGACTGCTTGGCCGCCCCCTGTGCTGGCTTTTCTGCGAGTCTAGACTGTGCGAGGTCAGCGAGGTCAACGTAGGGGTTTCGTTTACGTGTTCTACTCAGCCGTTCTGCAAAAGTGTTCACCAAATGGTAGTATGGGTGGTAGTATGGGGTGACCTTGGCAAAATATTTTTTCTCCATGGTGCGTGGCCACCAAGTGTACCTATTGTTTCCTGTGCTTTGCTTGCCGCCCCTGCGCCGAGTGCAACGAATACTCAGAAGGACTATACATTAGTATGCCTTGCGCGGTCTGACCAATCGAAAGTCTACACTGCATAGTATTTCCGGGCTATGCAAAACTGTCGATGGCAACGCGTACTGCAGCCTGCTCCACACCCTGCAAACGAGGTTGGGTCTACGGTGCTCGCTATTTGAAGCGCAAGCATGTGACGTCGCGTGATAGAGTGCTGTTGCTTCCACAATGTGTGTACAGCTCCATGCTTCCACCACCAAGGCTGAGCGTTGTGAGTTCGCTGCCCGCCACGTATAATTCAGTGTCGCGTTATAATTTCGGGGGCCTGTTTGGGATCAACGAAGGATCGATGCATTGCTTCAAATATCGCGATCTTAAACAAAGTCACAAAAAAATCGACGAAAAAGTGTCCGACCCGGCGGAAGACACCCACATTTTGCCACGGACGTGAAGCCGCGGTCTCGGATCCTTTCAGAAGCAAACATTTCTCGGAGGCCGAGTAAAACTTGCTCTTATATATAGATGGTTGAACCAACTTGAAAAAAAGTTGAATCGCAGACGGTCTCGCAAATTGTAAGAAGTTCAAGTTTACGTTTGTTGAAGAGTCCAATACTGAAACTTAATTATGACCTTCCTCCATGATTCAGACCGTTTGTAATTTTTTGGTAACACTCAACATTTTCATTTTAAATGACACCTTCACGTTTTATTGCATTATGATTTATTGTCAAACTGTACAACCAGCCTTCGCCTGTGTACTACAGTAACCTTTATCTTCCCCGAATAAAAATATTGTAGCCTACAATAATGATTCTATTGCTCAGAATACATGTAGCTGATTCAATTACTCAAAACTCAAAACTTTCAAAGATGATCTTTTGCTCAAATTGGTTTTAGTGATCAGAAATTGCCTCAGATCACACCACAGAAATTGCTATTCTTTAACTGCATGTCTCCCCAACTATATCCCCCATTTACATTTAACTCCCCACATTTTCATCCCCAACACTACGCCCTACCCGATGTCGTGCCAAAAACCGTCCGGTGCCAAATAGTGTCCGCTGAGCATGCGCAGTAGGCGCCAGACACTATTTGGCATGTAATACATGCCAAATAGTGTCCGGTGACAAATAGTGTCCGGGAGCCGTCGATCGAGCGAGAACAAGGGCGCACGTACGTACATGTACGTCCTGCCGGACAGTATTTAGCTAAAAAAATCGGACAGTATTTTGCAGGAAAAATCGGACAGTATTTTGCAAGGGGGAACCGGACAATATTTGGCAGGGCGGGGAATCGGACAGTATTTGTTGGCAGGAAAAATCGGACCGTACGTGGTTCTTATCATTCTTTGCAAAATTTGGTCATTTCACCGTTCTTTTCCCAGACCAGATGAACGAAAAATACGCATGTCGGAAATACACGAATTCCGCATATGAATAGTGATTAATTGCATGCTGACATGAGTGGGTCATGTTTACACAACATTCCTTTGTCCATGGTTCAGCCTACTTTACTTATGTGGGGAAAATAGTCCACCCCTTGATTATGTTGCGCCAGAAGTACCGTAGTTATGGTTATATAGTGCTTTTGAAGAAGTAAAAATGCTAGTGTAAAGTACTGACCATGCTGACAGGCCTAGCCTAGGCCAGGGCAAGATTAGTACTTAGGGGGAAACAAGTACAACGTGGCCTAGGCCCTTCATAAACATGTAATAATAAGCATTAAATAATAAGCCAGAAACGAGTTGAACAATTATGTCACCCATTTCCATTATTTCGGATTTTTAGCTTAGAGCTGAAATAGGATGCAACAACCTGCATAAGGAAATGTCCACAATTAATGCATTAGCCCTATTGGATAACGGCATGATAAGTTCATGTCAATATAAAAATGTTTCCACATCTTTTTATCCAACAGCAGCTATAGGATATGTAAGCTTGACATCTGCAGTTTCAGAAGTGTCAACATCAGACTGCTTGGCGTGCCTTGATGTGAAACGTAAGTCCTTGAGAAAAAAACATGTTGTGTCATTTCAGCACCATGGTTGAAATCCAGACTAATTAAATAGCAAATAAAAGTATACAAAAATGAAGTTTCACAATATTAAAAATTGTACTTCACAGATCCATAGAACATGATGTCATTGGATACAATGTCCCCATCACTGCTTCTAAATTTAAATTATTGAGTGAATGAATAGGCCTACTATATGATAGTTGTTCTAGTAACTGTGGAACTTTTTTATTGTCAGTGTGTTTTGTTTGTTTCATTTACAGAGCTGTTCTGGTTCAGCATGAGTGAAACATGCTGCATCTCTTCAGGAAGAACTGTAAAACTGGGTACAGGTGTTTCTGAGGTAGGCACATTTTTAGAAACCAGGGAAAAGTGTTGATTCAGATTGTGACTGATAAAAGTACACTCTGTCCAGAAAAAACAACAGGTTTATTATATTTGAATGTCCCTTCATTCTTTGTTATGAATGTAATTTAACATGTAGCACTATTGCCAAAGTTGTTATTTTTCACCAACATAAAATCATGCACTTAACAAGGAGTTGCCTTGTTCATTGTGCCTTAGACATTTGGATTTTTGCTAAAGTTTGTCTTCATAATAACACATTATGCTTTAGTTTTGAAATTCAGAAGGAACTTATATTGAAAATGATAAGCGGTGACTAAAGCTTTTTGGCACATGTTAGCAACCATAGTTTGCAGCAAGTATGAATATATATGTTGTAAATAATAACAAACAATTGAATTACAATTCTTTTTCCCATTCTCATTCTCTCTCTGTCTTTGCAGGCGATGCTGTGCACGATGGACACGATTCCAACAGAACCTTCTTCGTGTCCTAATTTAGGCTCATTGCTTGCACAAAAAACCCTGAACAGTTGGAATGCATGAGTCCCTTATGTGTGAAATTAATCTCTTCTGTGATTTCTTAATGATGTCCATTGCACATTTAATTAAAAGCAACTATCTTCAGACTGCTGTCTCCTCTTAGTACAGTTCACCAGCTCAAAGATTGCCCAATAACTTTTCAGGGTAAGATTTTCTCTAAATCCTTCCAATGAAACTGAGGATTTTGAAGCGTGCAATTATTGACACATAATCTATTTGTGGATGTCTAACTAACAAGCTGACAACTAAATACCAGAAACCAAACATGTGACTGAAAATTGTATGGAAGTAACATGGAAATAGTTTTATTTCTACCTTTTAGGCAATACAGATAATTTGTATTTAGTGAGTGCCCTATGAACGAAGAGTTTTCTTCAAGTAACGATGGAGTTCAGCGTCTTAAAGTCTCTGAAGCATTAAAAGTCTCAGATGTAATCGATTCATCGTGATTAATTTTGTAGCGTTAATAGTGGAGATAGTGTCAGGGCGGCCCATCTCATGAATAACAATTATCAGAATGTTAAAAAAAATTCTACATAACCCCAAGCAGTAACTGCTTTTACTTAAATCTCTTTTAAATGTTCCTTAATTGTAAACTTGAATTATACCTAAATTTATCAATAAAGAAGTTCTGAATTTATCAATAAAGAAGTTGCTTGTCAGTATGATTTTTTTATCCACCCCTTTACAATCACTATATTAAACCTCCCTTAAAATGACAATGATATAAGAAATAAGCTATTGTTCAGGGTCACATTGCAGGAAATTCAATACCAGTTAAAATAAACTGTAATCTTGACATTTAAACTTGTACATGTAATACTACAATCCTCAAACGTGTTTAATTTGTACAAAATAAGTACATGTAATAGCAAGTTCCACCATTAGTCGATCGAAACCGAGGCGGTCACGCCGATTGAACGTATTCACTGTGCGCGTATGAGCGTAGAATCGCGCGAAGAGCTTTTGGCCTCGTTTTCAAGTTTGGCGAATCCACTGACCTCTGCGTTTTGCGTTTTCACGAAGTGGCGAATCCGCGCGCTGTGTGTGGCGAATCCGTTAAGGTCTGGATTCTGCGTTTTCACGAAGCGGCGAATCCGTTTCGTAATTAACAGCTCTTAAACTACAGATCCAATTGCAGATATATGTATCTGGTCATGTCATTTAACTAATGAGCTGTCGTACCAGTGAAAAGTCTTTTGAAATTTGGATTAAAAGTGGGGAGAAATGACCGTTTCAAAAAGTGACCAACTTCAAAACCGATTTTCTCAAAACGCAGTGTTCGCGCTGTGTGGGCGGATTCGCCACTTCGTGAAAACGCCGACGATATTTCCGAAAGCAACCTTCCAAATCTCCACAAGCTAGATATACCGAAATTACGACATTTTCATACTACCCACTGAACTGAAAATGAATTTTTAAATTATTGAACCGAAATGGTTTTCTGTTCAAATTGTGCACCCCAAATGTGTGAGAAAACTTGGCTCATTGGCTTACTGCCTTGTACTGACACAACAACGAATTACCAAAGAAAACAAAATTTACGACAGCCAAATATTCAAAGTTCTGGCAATATTTTGTGCTGAAATAGCTGAAGCGTGAGGTTTCTGACTGAAATGATACTCTTTTGCTCATGCATTATGTACATTGGGATTAGCATAAAAACAAAAGTGCTCAAAAAATGACCATAATTGTAGCAAAATCAAAATTTAAAATAAGGTTCAATGGAACACAAAGGTGCATTTAGAAGAACTGCGTTAAAACATTTCATTACATGGGAGTAACCTGGAACGAAACAAAAGTATCTATCCGTTGAATTTGTGTGATACACGTTTTAAAGTAACCGGGAAAATCTACTTCTTCAATATCTACCAACGTAGGCTTTAACTATAATATTCTGCTGGTGAATTATAAAGTGCTTCGACAGAAACAAAAACTACTCACCACGGATACGATTCACCTGAGGAAAAATACAGCCAGCGCATTCCAAAAGTCTTCACCATTGCGCCGTGCCCCAACAAAATTCAGCTTATTATAACGATCTCTAACTACGTCGCCTAATGGCCTCAGTCGCTGTTTCGAAAGCCAAGGTCGAAGTTGGCAATTTGGCTTAGCTCAGTTCGCCATGGTCTGATGGTTCATCCGAGCAGTCCTATGCAACGACGAAGCTAAATGTATTAATAAATTGCTTTGAAAAGAGTATTTTTCGTCAATGTTTGCTCATAATTGCGTATTTACTTAAACAACCGTGTGGCTGCAATTTGACTGTTGCCTTTTATTTCGACAGGACTCGTAAGGGGCCATTCAGATTTTTCAGTGTTTTAAAATTTCGATCTTTTTTTCAAAATTGTGGGTGGGTGGGTCAAGCTAAATAATTGAAAATCGAAATTCACTTTCCATGGAAAAAAAAGATAAAAAAACAAAGAAAGATAGAGCTTTTGACTTGCCTGAACTACGCGCAAACGTTCCGATATAGCGATGCGTGTTTCTTTTCCAACTTCGTCCCCTGTATGTACTGTCAGTGGCATAGCCAGGAATTTTTCAGGGGGGGGGGGGCTTGAACATTTCATTGGGGGGGGGGGGGGCGTCATGTAGATCAATGATAATTTTTTTCGAAACTCAAAATCTCAGTGGGGGAGGCGACCCGGGGGTGGGCGACAAGGTTTCATGGGGGGGGGGATGGCGCCCCCCCCCCCCCCCCCGTGGCTACGCCACTGCAGGTCATACAGTTAAAGTTTATGTAAACTTGTATGAAAAGTCAAAGAAAAGTATTCATGATCTATTTGACACCAAATTAAGTTTGTGTTAACTTGCCGGTAACGCCCTAAAAAAATTATCCAGACAAATAAATGTTTATTTTGTAACATTTTATGTTCGTCTGTCCGTCTTCTATGCTGTTATGTTTACTTTTAGGTACCTTCAATGGTACTATGTTTAATTAACCTGTTCATTTGTTTAATTAAACTAATAACGCACATATAGTTGCCAAATATGGCACTAACAATTTTGAGGTCGGCAATTTCGTCTTTAAAAATCTTGGTACGTCGGGTTACCGTACACACAATTGTCCTGGAAAAAAACAGTACCAAAGTACAGAAAGTCGTACGCAAGAGCTCCCCAGCAAGTATCGCTGACGCCATTAGGCCTATGATTTCAACATTTTTCACTGTGTCACACAGTGAAATAACTAAAAAGCGTCGTTGTATTGTGGACACATAAAACATTCAAGTCGCGTTCTTGCACACTTTCTGCAAATCGACTGGATATCCTTGAACCACTGCCCCTGCTTTGCACAAGTGCACACGAATGAAAGATTCGACTTTTATTCAAAGAAACTTCTATGTACAGTCACCAGACTCTATTCAGTAAAGTCCCCGTCAAAACGAAAGTAAACAATCCACGTGCGTAACGCACGGCTACACCATCGTACAGTGTGGCAGGGACACCAACAAGTAAAACAACAATTAAACATTTTAACAAAAAAATGGATAAATATTCTGATTGAATTTCGTTAAAAGATACTTTTTGGTGAGGTATCACATATTTTATCACATAAAAGAGGATGACCAACAACTTCACGCCGTCACTGAACTAGACACACATGTACATGGTGTTCAAGTACATGTACATACAAGTGCATGTACATGTACAGTCATGTTCAGTTTTTTATTAATCGAAATTAGGGGTGGGTGGGTGGGTCAAAATAATTTGGAAAAAAAGTCGAAATTTTAAAACATTGAAAATTCTGAATGGCCCCTAAGGTCACTCTCTTCCTCAACTTGAATACTTGGCATGCACTAAAAGACAATTAACCTGACCTCCCAGACCTCGGATGGTTGAGTTTTTTCATTAACTTAATCAGGGTCGCTTGGAGTTTCCATCCTTAATTAGTTAATTAACAAACACGGTGGATTAGACATAATACGTCTATTCTTATGATACATCCTTTTTCTATGAACACAACACCAAATTAATATAAAACATATATCACCATAGGGTACGGCTTGCCAAGGGGCAGTCAACCAGTTGGAGCTGGCTCTTTAATTGTTTAATTATAAACAATAATTATACAGATATTCAATGTAATTTAACAAACTCCCGAATAGCGGTAGCGGTACCTTCCTCGCCTTCCACCGCTGTGATCCGGGTTCGAATCCCGCCTGGGCCAATATGTGGATTGGGTTTTCAGTCCCTACCTGATTCCGTGGGTTTTCCCCAGAATATTCTTCAGGGCTTTTCCTCTCACCTCTAAAACTGTAACTTCTTCTCATTGTCTTCTCTCCACAGGTTTCTTCATGCTTGCGAGCTACAGTGCCTATACTAGGCGCTTTTGAGGAATCCTTAGTTTCATTACCAGAAATGATTAATACTTAATAATAATAAAATACGTATTGATGGCCATGATTAACAAAGTACATGGAGTACTCTTTACGATGTTTTATTCCAATGGCTATCTCGATACCAACATTGCAGAGCCCAGAACTTCGGCATAAGTAATCAAAGTAATCTAAATATTTTCATCTTAAGGCAAGCAAGAAAAAGACCCATCTTCACAGTGTTTTACAGGTTTTTTTAACAGTACTTTTATGCAAATTATATGTATGACTGAATCCCGTCTCGTGAATTCAAATTCACAACGGTAAAGGTTCCGCGCACTATTGCAAAATGCCAATAGGCCCCGCCACAAACGTACAATTTCCGAGGTGATGAGCTTCGATTTTTGCTGAATTCGGAAGTGTCTCTGCCAAATATCAATAAAGAGAGGAAAATTACTGTTCAGTGTTTAAAACCTATGCAGTTGAAATGCTTGAAAGTTGCCCTCATTGAGACACTGGCGTTTTTACGTACTTTTTGAGGTAGGACATGAGTGAGGTTTTTTTTAATAATCGCGTGTTCAATCATCCCTCCGGATACACAAAGCTAGCGCTAATAAGCAGCGATTCAAACATAGACATTGAGGGCGTCTGGCATTGAGGGCGCTACAAGTAAAAGTGTTTATATAATTTGTGTTATATGTTCTTAATGCACGCGCTCAGAGGTGTCCAATAAATGGCTTTAAACGGGAGCTAGCTACTGGTCCCCATCTTTTCAGGGGCGGGGGACAGTCTACTTTTTGACGTTGTACTTGTGCCGGCGCATGGCGGTGTGTGATGGCGCCCTCATTGGACAGTTCTCTCAATTTCTCAGTGTGCCTACGGTTGTAGCGCCCTCCATACCAAACAACTAATGGAAAGGCAAACAAGTCATGAGTGCGCCCTCATTCTAGTTTCTGTAGGTGGGGTCAACGAAATAAACGTTTTCCAGTGAAAAAAATGGTGGTGCAAAAACCTACTGAAGATTCCAACAGAAAAATACTAGTAGCCCCAACCAACCCTATAATGGCATAGCTGTTAAGCCTTTTTGTTGGTGGTGGGGGGGGGGGGGAGGGGGCAAGCAAATCTTTAGTAGGCTTTCGCTCCACCTTTTTCCACTGGAAAACGTTTTCGTTTACCCCGCCTACAAAAACTAGAATGAGGGCGCGCTCATTATTGCCTTTCCATGAATTGTTTGGTATTGAGGGCGCTACAAGTAAAAGTGTAAACTAGAGATGCGAGAAAATTCATACACGAAAGTCGACATACAAACAATAAACTTATAGGCAACACTAAACTAAGATATCCTTTGCCCTCTTTTTATCGTGTTTATATAATTTTTGTTATACGTTCTTAACTGTACCTTTTGCTCTTTTATCTTCCTGATTTAAATAGCGATTTGGGTTTTCTTATATATCGCTAACCTTTCCTCAATTAGCTTATAAGCTTCTTTCATTTCAGTATTATGTGCTTTCTTGTTATGGAAAAAAGTGATCAATGTGGCCCTTTTTTGCTGCTTTGTCGCAGAATCTTGTGGGAACAGTTAGTTTTACGCATTTCCAAATTGGAACAACTACGAAGAACATGAGACGAACAAAGTAATTATATAAACCGGTTTTGAATTCCTTTGCTCACATTTCACAAATGATTGACGCAACGTCAAGCTCCTGCGAAGTTAAGTGACCCAACCTGACATTTTAATTTGAAAGCATTATAAATTGAATGGTTGTTAAGTGCAATCTCATGCTTTTACACGTAAATTGAAGGATCTAGTTATTAAATTGAATGTGTTTCTAAACGTGATTTGGTGATTCGTCAGCATTCTTTTCTACGTGTTTAAATGATTGAGCAAGGGACATCTTTACGTTGACGATTTCTTGACGTGCAAGACATCGGGGCATGTATGTTTGGCAATGGTTGTACCATCGGGAACACTCCTCTTCGGTAATTTCTTACATGTTTTCTTGCGTATGTCTGACCGAACAGCTTAATGCAAAGTAATGTTTTCAATGCAAACCTTGAAAATACCTCTATGTGTCACATTTAACCTTAATTTTCAAGTTTAATTTTTTCCATTTTGAAGGGTGTTTTGGTGCCTTCTCCGTTTTTATGCTAATGCAAAGTTTTATATTCATGAGCAAAACGTTTATGTCATTCCGGGCAGATTAATATTACATGACTATTTCAGCACGAAAAAGTTGCTAAAAATTTAGATATTTTGTCATAAATTGCTTTACCTTTGGTGGTTCTTTATTGTGTCAGTAAATGACATGCAGTAAGCTATTATGTTCAAAAATCTCGCACATTCATGCAAATTATGTAATGTGCCTGGCTGTGATCTGGGGTAAACTTTTGTTGATTTAAAAACATTTTAAAAAAATATTTTTAAGCTCTGGCAGGAGCTTCTACAAGTTGGTGGTCGGTCGGTTAGTTGGATGGTCTGTCTGTCTGTGTGTCACGAAAATTGATCGAAAGTATGATGTTCCATATTTGCCATTTGCGGCGGCGCATTTTTCGCCAGAGCTTATCGTGCACTCGCACTCGTTACTAAATTGCCGACAGATATTCTTTGGTCAACCGCAAACGACTTGGCGAAGTTTCAGGGTCGTGACGTCATCGAATATGAAATTATAATAAGGAGAATTTGAAACTGATCAATTGTCTTTTAATTGGTATCATTAATTTTAATCAAATTCATCGTTTTAATCGGTATCAGTAGCGATGTTCGTGGAACAAATAATCATATCAGGTACAATATTGACCTTGAGCATCCTAAAGCTGTGACGTCATCAAACCGGAAGTTAGGTGTAATCAGTTCATACACTTCTAAATACACTAATTTCAAATTTTATATTTTCAGACGTTCTTTTCACTTCATATGTGTTATCTCTGAACTAAAAAAATCAGTTTGCACATTAACTTGATGAAGTCATCTAACCGGAAGTAACGTTGTACGTGTAAATACAATGTATACTGAAATTTATCAAACCCAAAAGGACGCATTTTTGTTTTCAATTAAAACAAACAGTTCTACTGGAAAAGACTGAATATCGTGATTTTTTCTCTTTGTTCTGGTATAAAACTATTCACAACTTTACTGGGCAATGTGCAATGAAATATCTGTCCGCCCGATCACCCTGCGTTTGTGTATCAACCAGCGCCGTAACCAGCTGAGTAGTCATATACTAATGTTACTTTGACCTCAATTTGCATGTTGACCCCAGGTGGGCGTGGGTGAACCTTGGTGAAGCAATTTTGCTACATTTTTTATCATCAACGTTATATTTTGCGTTACAGCGATACGTTTTGGAGTGTTTTTCATAGAGACAATATCGTAATATTGAACTAAATTTAAGTCTAAAGAAACAAATTTGCCGCCAAAACAAAACAAAAAAACACGCGTGCCAACCGTGACTTAATTTAGAGGGCAGTTCAACTGGAGCATAAGTGACACCTTGAAGGAACCCCCAAGAATGGGCCTTTAAGCATCACCGGATGCCCTCAAAATCAGAGGAACCGTATATATTGCATGTATATATGAGGTCCAAGCCTCTCCATTGACCCTTGCATTGTTACTTCCGCACACTCCGGCCTTTTTCAAGCACATGACACACAGACATCAGACAGACCTCAGACAGACAGACAGACAGACAGGCAGACAGCCTAGGACCCATACCGCTATACACCGCCTTTTGTACCTAATATCGCACATATGCTGTATGGTATTTCAGTATGAAGTGATTAGTGATGTCAATAAATGCAGGCCTAGTTCATAGCACTGAGGTTACTGAAGTTCACGCAACACCTAGTACCTCATGATTAAATGTCTGTGCCAAATGTCAACATGCAGACCATGGCGTGTCCAAGCAGTTCAGCTGTCTAGTCTTAAAATCCATCATGATGTATTAAAGCTTACCCAATGACCAAGTCATTGCACCATTATTTTCAATGGTTCATGTAGTCAAGAAAAACAGCCTGGTTTACGTTGTGTTATCAGCTGCCGTACATTAGAGTAGATAGGTCGGGTTGGGTGATACTCAATGCCCGTATATGGAAAGGAATGCTCCCTCCATACTGTGCGCGCTGTTTGTTCGTATCCGTACAGTGTATCGAGATGTACTGTACATATTGTACATCACCAACTCTCGATCACAAGAAACACAAACGTCATCGTGTGACCGGATCGGTGATCTTTAACTTTCTGCGAGAGATATATGTACATGTGTTGTATATTTATATTTCGTCTCTTCTTCCGGTAATAATAATCATATGACTAGATAAACATGTAAAAAGTAACGTGCACACTTTCATGGTTTGACCATTAATTCCGATGTGCTTCGACCACGAAATAGAATTAAGATGTTGGGGCGTTAGTATACCGTGATTTGACTTCGATCAAACATTCTTTTCACACCATTGCTACACTCTTAAGGATATGTATCTGAAAATAGTACCTCCTCATGTTTTAAACCAGTTGCGGAATGAAACGGGGTCAAATTTGCATGGGGAGCATGAGGGGGGGGGGGGCGTAAAAGCCAAAAAAAAAGTGTGAGGTCATTTGCTCTTGATTTAATATACAGTCGAGTCTCGTTATAACAAACTCGTTCGGACCTAGCAAATTGTTTGTTACATGTACATTTTTTGTACATGTATATCAGAATTTTGTATTAAGAGGAACATCAGTCCCATTCATTGTACATATAAATGCACAGTCGGGACTAAGGCTTTACGTTTGTTATAACCAGAATTTTGTATTAACAGATTTGTACTAAAGAGAGTCGACTGTACATTTAACAAAAATGGGCGTCTGCAGGCGTGCCAATGGGAATTGGGGTGGGCAAATTTTCCCCCGCCCACCCTCAAAAAAAATGATAAATTGAGGATATGCAAAAGAAATTACAAGGATTTGGGGGATTTTGAAGGGCACTCAATTAAGAAAGTATAAAATCCTCTGTTTTGCCGTCCCCAAAATCTTAACCAATTCGGGGGTGCGTTGGGGGGGGGGGGGGGCAAGCCTTGAGCTAGAGGAGGCGTGGCCCTACTGATTAAAAAGCGATTCTTCGAGGAAGAATAAGTTATCAAAACTGCAATAAGGTAACTGTTTGTTTTGACCCATTTCACAAACACTGAATATAAAGAGTTACCTTTTCCCAAAAAATATATGTAATCTGTTTATCTTTGCCAAGTACCCAAGGAAGTACATGTACATACATTGTAATAATAAATGTGTCTCTGGTCAACTTTTAAACCTTTTAAATTATAGTTTATGTTCTACAACTGACAATTTCTTGATCTTCTTTCTGTTATCTTTGCCGATAACACAAAGCCAACACATGTTTTCTTTATGGACTACCTCAAAAACGGACATGAACGAAACAATACATGCACTCTCAATTTAAGGCGAAGCTTTCAACTTTATTGGATAATTCGCATGGTTCCCTACAGCTCGGCTTCATATACACAATGTATTTAATGACATATCATTACATACGGATACAGCACATCATTGGTAGGATATGATTAACAGTTTGGTAGCACACAGTTATATACACCCTACACGATATTATTATCAATAACTACATGTACATGTACCTCGCATGCACTGAACAACCGTTGGCGGGCATCAGTCACCAAGTTCATAAATTTGGCCTGGCAAAATTTATGTAATGTTTCTCGTCTTGATGTAAAGAGATATTTCCCAACTCGTGAGCAGTTCAATTAAACTGTCACCTAGGCGATTATTTACTGTGCTAGTAGTAGAAGTAATGCGACATTCAGATTCTGTTAAATGGATTCAATACAGCAATGCTCTATACTAAAATGCGTGGAACGTACAGAGAACCGTGTGACCATGTACAGTATTTGTTTTTCGAGTACATGACATACGATACAATGCAATTTTCTTCTGACAAGTGCAACATCATTACCGGTAGCTTGTTTTGGAAGACCTAATTACCTTCAGAATTCTAAAAATGCTCACGATTATCCTTTAGAGCATGAAAAACTCTTGTATTACAATTCTACCACATTTGACCGTCACAAAATACCTAACGAATAATTCAACATGTGAAAATAGTCCAAACTATTCATATTAACCAGTAATACACCTGTAAACGTCCATGCGAAAAATAGTAATACGTGTACTTTTAGAGAATTTGACTTACAAACCAGTAAAAAACTTCCCATAAGTGCAAAGTTATTAGTGACGCAACAAAATATATATAGTAACACCGCAATCCTTCAATAATATGCACATGGCAAGACATTATACTCCAAATATTGTGTTAAAAACATGGCCGTTCAGAACTGTCCTTACGGCATAATATAACTCCCAATTCGTAGCATGATTCGTTTTGCATAACAATGTACTAACAATCATGAATAATTATTTCCATCATTGTGTTGGCTATAATATAATTATGAACAGCATATATACCCTGCTTATAACACACGGCAGTAGAACTACTTGAACTCTTCCGGAGAAAAGAGAAAAAAAACACCCCTCTAAACGCCTACTGAACACAAATAGTACATCCCAAAACATTAAGATACAATCACTGTTTCAAGACAGACTATCTGGAAGTAGGGGTGTTTTTTTTCCATCCCCAATTCTACGGTTGGGTTGACTTGTTTTTGTAAGAATACAAACACATACCATTTATGTGTCTCACATAAACGCTACGTTTAATTAGTTACAGAAAAATATTAACAACATTCTTTTATCAAACGTTCTTACTAAATGTACATACGGTAAACTTTTATTGTTGAAATTTACTAAAATTACTTGGATGAACTACATGACACAAAACTACATCTATTTGAGAATTTGTACGAATTACAAATGTTCACTTGATTGTTGTTATTAAGAAACTCTGTATTTCAACCTGATCCCATTATTGGCAAATTAGTGGCAAAAAGCTGGCAATTACATGATGTCAAACCAATATTGCAAGATGCAAATGCTCTATTTAAGTCTCCACTACATCTAAATTAACTCGGAATCAAATATGGTGCAAATTATTACATCGCAGTACAACATCCATAGAAAGAAAATACAAGCAGAAATTCCATCAGCAAAAAAAATTAGAAAATAACAAAATATGGGTCGACCTGCTTAAACCCTGTAAACAACTTCAAGATATGGCAGGCATTTTAAAGGAAATACAGTCCAATAAGGAAATTAAAAAGGCAGTTTAGAACCAATTATGATTCATGTTTACCAATTCAAACTAAATGAATTGGGAAAGGGGAGGTTTAATAAAAAAAAATGACAACAATGATGCTTTAGGCGGTATAATCAGTGTTTGACGTCTGCACATTACATGCTTGTATAGAGGTTCTTTTCGATTGGGTCCTGATGAATTAAGTGAAACCATACCAAACGAATGCGGAGATTTTATCAAGGACTAATAACACAATTTAAAAAGTTACATCAAGGGTTGAAATCTTCCTACCACCAGTACATTAAAGTATTGAGCAACTTAATATTGATAATTTGGATTCCTTGAAAAGGCAAAGGTCTGGACTAACAACAAATGTTAGATAAACCTACTCTTCTGCAAGTGAAGAATAATTCTTTTGCATGTTCGTCTTAAAGAATTTTTTTCCAATGAACAGGCAAAACAGACAAAGATAGGTCCTTCTAAATCCTGACTGAAAACTGTAGCAATTCCTAAAACAGAAGCGCCACAGTATATGTGCACATAATTATCTATTAGTAACATACACATGTTCTAGCACATGAGTGCCACTTTAAATTCTGTTCTCATAATAAGATATGTTACACCATCATCCATCCTCATTATGAAAAGCAAAATTTCCAATTTTTTATATCACAAAATATTCCAACACTTGGGAAAATCTCTGGCTACTGAATTGAACAATGCATGCTAACGATTCTAACGTAGGTAATAAAATCCAAGACGTCAAACCTTGTCATGAGAACCATCAACTTTAAGTTACATCCGAAAAATGGCAACATTATCACTGAAAACACTTTATCATCTTTGAAGAAAAAAAGCCACTAACACTACCTATTTATACATATATCCCATAGCCTTGTTTCCTTCAACAGGAACAAAAAAATTATCCATAAATCTTGTCTCTTTTTTTCTTAGTAATATCAGAACTAAGAGCTAAAATACACACATTATTGTATATCCTACAGAAATGAGATGGAAGAAACTTGTAACACTCATATAATATACACACATAACCCAACGTATTAAATATTAGTGGAAAATTCCAACTGTATATAGATAAGAAACCAATTCTCCAAACTCGTTAAAAAATAAAAGGAGCTCAAATAACAAATTCCACAGGAAAACAAAATCTCGATCAATAAAATTCCTTTTAAAAATTTTAAGTTCAGTACGGCTTACACAGGAAAGAATTAGGAAAGAAATGTTGGTGCGTCTTGCATTAATTAAGAAATACATGTACCTTTTTCTTGAACAAATATATGCATACAAATTGAAAATATTTAAGACAACGTTAAATAACAGGCTCTGCTACGCTATGCTTACTTCAACCGATACAACTTAAAATTAAAAGCGAATACAAATAGCATGAATATTAAATAAAAAATGCACAAAATTATTTAATTTGTACAATGACGACAGGGACAATGTACTTTTTGTGACATACCACTCATATATGACCACGGAGAACAGCTGGATTAAAAGTGTTGCTTTTTGCAGGAGGAAAATTGGAGAGTCCGGAGAAAAGCACTCATGGCACAGGAGAGAACCAGCGTACAACTCTACTCACATGTGGTCCCTAGCCGAGATTCGAACCCGGGACACAGTGGTGAGAGGCGAACACATTACGCACTAGCCACCCCCTTTTCAATTTTGATAGATTTTTTTTGAACTTCTACAGGTTTTACATGAACTTTTATCAAGTTATGTCAATGATGGTACATGTAACAATAATTTTTTGAGCTAACCAGACATTTGTGATCAGCAATTTCGTAATAAGTTCAATTTTGTTACTTGACAGGTGCGTGGGGATACAATTGTTCAATACTTCTAAACGTTTCATAATTTTTCCCGTCATTGTCCCTGTTACATCTTAAAAATATAAGATTAAAAGCTCATCTGAACATAACTCTCTCGGAGAAAAAAAAAAGGGTATAAGAGTACAGTGTTAAGAAACATCATCTAATCTACAACTACCAACATACAAATGTAAATTCAAATCTTAAAAAAAAATCTAATCATTAAATCAAGTTTGCCAAATCATAAAAAAAAGTAGCACTGTTTAATCGACATATTAATTGTTTTTTCGTTAATGGGACAGCACACATGTTGCCACCATTGTGAGAATGAGCATATTTTGAGAAATGTCTAGCATCGGTCTAATGCAAGGGGCAATATATACACACCTATATACACAAGGCAAGACGCAAGGCAGCACCACACAACAAAAAAGAAAGAAAAAGATGTTTCTCGTTATATCTTTTTTAAAACAAATATTGCCTGGTTAATTCAATTTTTTTTAAATTAAGTATGAGCTACTGTAAGATGAGTTAATGCTTTTAAAATATATTTCTACCGGTAGTGATCATCTGCTGGTATTTTTTAATTAATGATTTATGAGCAATAGGTGTTAATTCCAACTGCCAAACTCAAAAGGAACAAAGCATTGTTTCCCTTAATCGATCTGGATTTTGGAAGACAGCATTTTCAGAAGATTAACCCCAATTTCGTTCGGCACAATTCTGAAAGCCGTTAATCCGAACTTTTCACATTTCGTAAGACTTTAGTAGAATTAAGTTTCTTTGAAGAAAAGAAATGACAATTGACGTAGAGAAAAATCCAAATATCCAATTTCCAAATTCCAACACCCAGAACCTTCAAGATACAATGCAACAGAAACTTCTACCATCAAAAACCATGCTCCAAATCCTCTTTCTCCAGCTAGTCTATATGAATTCCGTAAAAAAAGCTTGAAAACCTTTCAATTACTGACCATGATCTGTTTGGGCAATGTGTTTTTTTTTTATCTTGGAATCAATTAGGGCAGTACAATCATGATTCTGAGACCAATATGACTCTCTTCGTGGATATCGTCACACAAAAATACTCTCAGTTTTAATTGAAGTGGATTTCAATTGTATCAGTCCATCGGAAGTCAAATCCTTGGGTCTCAAGTGGCCGGATTAACAATGAGGCAGGATCAAAAGCCACCATCACAGTTCATTTGATCAGCTGGAGACTTGATGAATTATGATTGACATTTGAGGTCTTCTTTCTCTACAACTAAGGATAAGCGACTATCATAACTTCGGTCTTGGTGGGGGATGGGCAGTGGTGTAGTTGATTCCATCACAAGTCCATAACGAAGCCATCCGATATCATATCAAGTTACAAGCTACTCAAATGAACTGTGACCAAAAGCACATTCCTTTGTTATTGTTCATCCCTTTACTTGTGACTGGACTTGTGAAACTGAAAGGACTTTGTGATTGACTTTTGATTGGACTTGTGATAGATTCGACTACAACATAGGAGTGGTGTCGGGTGGGTTGGGGTGGGGGTAGGTTCAAACCTACTGGACACGACGGCAGTAGTATCCCAGTGCCTTGCACTTCTCACACAGATGCTGAGGGTGCTCCTTGCTTTGGTCAGAGACGTCCAAGCCGTCTGGTTTCTCCAGAGGGCGCTGTTTATCACAAGAAGAGCAAATTGGTTACCATTTTAGTTTTTCGCATTAAATTTTATTTGACATGAAATTATTGACACAGTGGCGACAATGCGAAGGGTGGAAATGCGTCTGATGGAATTTGTATTAATCAAGCATGGCAGCTTTTTAATAAACAGTGTCAAAGACTACGGAAGAAAGTTTGATTTCATGGGCATCCTATGGTTAGCCCGGGATCATCAGTTCATAAACAGAGATGGATGTGAAATGGTCTTAATGGGATGAATCTTCGCTGGGTGTTGATATAACCCGGGCCAACCCTACTATCCCAGATGAACATGACATGAATAAAACAACCTAAATTTGATGTGTACAAGTAGAAGTTGAACTGATCTTAAACTTGGCTCTGCTTATTTGACAAAGATTTAAGATTCTGGATTTTTTTCCACTAACAATTGTTCATGTTTTACATTTGCCCTGCCGAATCAACTTGGCTCATACATGTACCCTCCTCAACGACAATGATGAAATGTCGATAATTACAAGATGATTCAGTACTCCCAAACCCAACCTTAAAGGTCTGAAAACATCCTAGATGTGCATGAAGAGAATGTCTCTTGCTACTGGCTAATGGCTATGTCCCCTCCCCCACCCTAAATGAAGGTGAAATGGCCAAAACAGAGTACTATGCCTCACCTAGACTTTTAGAAGCGGTCTTTCCAACTCAAACGCACCTGCTTGTGTGGGTAGACATTGATATGGCACTTGATGCACTCCTGGCCCATGTTGGCCCAGCTGTTGCCGCTCATCCATTTTCTCTTGCACTTGGGGCACTTGTACTCTCCGAAGCATCTCTTCTTGCCCTGGTAGGGTGTCAGTCCTTCACCCTTTGGACGAGCCTACCAAAAAGAAAAATCAATATAAAAAAAGGCTTGAATTTGGGAGATTTTTGGGAGATCTAGTTACACAAGTCATCACAAGTAACAAGTCGATAGCAAGTCAGTCATGAGTCGATCAAAAGTCAATCAGAGGTTAGTCAGAAGTTGATCTGAAGTCGGTCTTAGGTCAGTCACAAGTCAATCAGAGGAGTCAGAAGTTGATCTGAAAGCGGTCACAGGTCAGTCACAAGTCAATCAGAGGTTAGTCAGAAGTGGATCTGAAGTCGGGTCACAGGTCAGTCACAAGTCAATCAGAGGGGTGAGAAGTTGATCTGAAGTTGGTCACAAGTCAGTCACAGGTCAGTCACAAGTCAATCAGAGGAGTCAGAAGTTGATCTGAAAGCGGTCACAGGTCAGTCACAAGTCAATCAGAGGGGAGTCACAGGTCAGTCGCAAGTCAATCAAATGTCAGTCAGAGGTTAGTCAGAAGTCGATATGAAGTTGGTCACAAGTCAGTAGCAAGCCAGTTGCAAGTCAATCAACAGTCAGTCAGAGGTTAGTCAGAAGTCGATCTAGAGTCATCACAAGTCAGTTAAACAAGTCAGTAGCAAGTCAATCAAACGTCAGTCAGTCTCAGAGGTTAGTCAGAAGTGGATCTAAAGTCAGTCACAAGTTATTCACAAGTTAATCACAAGTCATCAAGCGTTGATCACAAGTCTATCACAATTACCCAATAACAAGTTCATCAAAATTCACATATCCAGTCACAATTCAAACAAGTCAGTCACAATTCACAGGGCACTGACAACTCAATTGCACGTCGTCATTTGTCCCTCAGTCTCATGAAACAATAACAAAGGCATTTGCTGTGTCATATTTCACCCCTGTTACCTATGGCCAAACTTACGATTTGACTTACGATTCAATGTTTAATGTGTAATGGACTTGTGATTGACTAGATTATGACGCAGGAGTTAGGATGGAGTCAATATGGGATAACATATTTATAGCCTTGTTTGATGTGACTCAATAGAAAGGAAATCCATATGGCTACAGTCCAGACATGCACCTGTAAGCATTTCAAAAAATGGAAATCTACTTGATTGGAGATTTCTTTTCTAAATTCCAGCCAAGAAAATGAATTAAACAGTGTCACTGAGTACCTGAAATGCTCAGCTCACGTTCCCAGCCTTGTTTGGTCAAGTTTCATATTATGACTAATACACGTACACCCATCCGCTTTTCAACTAGACTATGGGACTGTACATTTGTTCCATTTCCAAACCACGCAATGAAAACAGCAATGAAATAATTAAGAATACACTAACTTGACCTGCATGTTCAAGCCTGCAGTAGAAAGTTACAAATGTATGCAGAAGAGCTCAATTTCGGACTTATGAGGCATCATAAGGCGTCGGACTTGTGAGGCATATAATTTATTTATTTTGGTTTCAGGGGTGGTCGTTAGTAAAAGTGCAAATCCATTAGATTTTGGAAGTGATCCAGATCCTGGTCTGGATCCAGGATTTTTTGGGGGATTCCTCACCATTTGTGGGAGTATTTCTTTTAGGATCGTTCTGGCAATATGGAGGTTTGCACTCTCTGGGGGCTTTCTAGTTTTCAACTTTTGTTTTGGGTATTTAAGGGTATTTTGGTGCCTTTTTTTGTTTTTATGCTAATGCAAATCTCCAATTCTCCATATTCATGAACAAAACTTCGTTCCGGGCAGAAATCTCAATGTTACAGCTATTTTTCAGCACCAAAAAAAATGCTTGAAATTTGGATATTTTCTGTCGTTAATCTTCTATTCTTTGGTGATTCGTCGTTGTGTCAGGACATGGCAGTAAGCCAATGAGCAAACCTAGCCTTTCTCACAAAATGTTTTCAATGGGCAATTTTTGGGTTCACAATTTGAACAGAAAACCCCTAACCTGAACAGAATCTTCCTGAAATGACATCACAGCAACAGCACTCTCAGTTGTCGGAAAAAAACATGGACATTTTTTTCAATGTTTAAAGAAGTGCACTTTTCAGTAAAATTAACCAAAAAAGGGATGTCGAATTGTTTTCATACATTTAAGAGGAGTAGAAAGTTGCACCAAAAAAATCGCCCATGAACCCTTTAATCAAGTCCTGTTATCAAGTTACATTTTTTCAAGGTTTCAAAACCTAGGCTACTCTGACCTTGCAAACCTTGCCAAAAACAAAATCAATATAGCCTTATCCAGCATCTTGTACTTCTATCAATAACATGTACCACTGGGACAGTAAACAAGTTCCTTAACTGAACAACTGTTCCCACTTGACATTTGTGGGAATATTCCCCTCAGCCCTTCCTATGGGAATATAGAATCTTTGGAGCCAGCAAAAACTTGGCCCGGAATCACTCTGCAAGAAACCTGAGCACTAGTCCCAAAACTTATGATCATGCGCAATCAAGATGTGGTCTATTTTTGGTAAGCTACATGTTCTGTACATGTAAGTCCTCTACATTAGCAATCATGGTTCAAAATCAAAATTTACATTAACTCCATACCAAATAACAAATTGAGTCTTGCCCCTCTAGTGTTCATCCAAATCAGGTACCCGCAAGTACCCAACCGCTGATGTCAGGAACTGGTTCCAGATTATGGGATCGGGTTCCCTCATCCAACTTTACAAATTTCTTTGTAACTTCTCAGACAAAGAAAAAAGAAAGGTTTGAAATAAAAACCTGACTGCATGGAAAACCACAACAGATTTCATGTATGTGCATTTTAAGGCGCGACAGATGCAACTCGCGAAAGTTGCAGTTTACACTGTAAAGCCTCCAGACAGTTTCCAGGATTTGAATCGTGCGGTTGAGTTTCTTTTACGGTTATCCAGTTACCCATGTTTTACTTCAATAGGGTAACCGGTTCCAGAACTAACCGTAAATGCACAACACTAACCCTAACCTACCTGGATTTTTTTTTTTGGTGGCAAAATTGGCGATCTCTGACTGTTTATTGCCAAAAGTTTATATTTTTTTTAATTATTATTTAGAAAAGAAAGTGTTGTTTTTTTTTGAAGTTTTTTTTTTGGGGGGGGGCATTTTTAGTGTATTATTACTTAATTTAACAATAAAAAAAACCTAATTAGAATATCGTTTAACTTAAGTGATCTTAAAGTGTACAAAGTAAGACAGACTGACAGACAAAAATAAAAGTAACAAATCAAATGTATTTCCCTTCCTACCGATAACTGTATACACACACAATTTTGTTCAGCCTAAGTGATAAGTTAACTGTTGCATGACAGTTTGGAATTTTTAATGTACAAGGTTGGACTTTGCAATGCTTCTCAATCTGTTTCTGTTCCATGATGTAGGCCTACAGACACCTGGAAGGTTGTGTACACTTAAAATCACTTAACAGCAAGAAACATCACTAAGTTTTTGAAAGAAAATTGAATTTCATTGAGCATTACTTGGTAGCTGAGGAACTCTGGAACTTTGAAAGGTATAAAGGAAAAACCAAGGAAAAAATGCAGTTTTATAGTCTGGTTTCCTGATACTACTTTAGACGAAACAGACCAATTTACAGACATCAGGGAATTGTCAGGTCAGGGAACCACACTATAGCTAGCTAACAATTCAAGGATGTATAACAGATTCGATTGCAAACAAAAAGTAGACTAACTAGGCCTAAATACTGTTTGGGGTCAGTATTAAAACAAAGCACTTTTTCCAAATGACGGTCCGACCATCGTTGGAAAATGATACAAAAATTCCACTGTTCTTGAAACTGAAAGTGACAGCACACCAGGTGCCACGATTTCACAGGATGCTTGAGTATTATTTACTTGTATTTCAGTAAGGTATTTCAGTATACATTGTAATTTGGCAGTTTTGTTTTTTCATGTTTGCAAATGTTGTATTTTACCTTTAAAAAAAATCAAAATCAGCAGCTAGGGCAAAACATAACATCAATGAATAAATACAATCATCAGAAACGAAATGTATCATGAAGGATAAAAAAAAATTTCTGATGAAGGATACCATTTAATTATTTTAACATTATGTTGTGGTTAGCTTGCACCTTTAACAATATTTCTTGGTAAACAACCATGGAATCACTGCCACTATTAAATGCTACCATCGCCCGAAGGCACATAATACACACTCAAGGAGACTTGGACCAAACAATGTTTAGTTCTCTCAGTTTCTGGAGGGGTCTGGGTTCTCCATCAACCAAACCAACATCTGGCTTGCCCTGCGATGCTGAGAGAAACATCAGCTGCCAGCCAAAAAGCCGGTCACCATGGCAACAAACTCAAATGCCAGCAGTTTGTCTTGGCAGGGTCTTGGACCCCTGTGGTCGGCACTTACCAGACGGCTGTTTTATGCCAACAACGATGGGATTTGTTTTCAATGGGACTTTTCCATAATTCTAAGCTTAAAAAATCATTAAAAACAAAGCATAACAAAAACCTAGAAGGGGCAAAGCAAGGAAAACAAATACAAATCAAAGCTCCCCCCCCCCAAAAAAAAAAAACAATAATAAAACTTGCAATCCATTGATAATAGAGATTGATAGAAAGTTGTTTCTTATTTCTTTAAACAGAAAAGGTGGGTTTTAGTTTTCACTAAGAAATGCAAATGCGTGGGCTTTGAACAAGACATTATCTGGACAAAAGCGTAAATTGAATTGCCTTGTGCGGCAGTACCAGTACTTGTGACTCGACACACGACACTGCTGATGACATTCACCGGTTATCGTACAGAGTTACAAAGTAATGTACGTCACAACTGAATTTTAACTATTGTAAACTTTTGACCTTACATGTAACCTAAGCTTAGAAAAATTGGATATTTTAGTAAGGACTCCATGTGGTAAAGCTGGTTTGTCAAAAAAAGTCGATATTACACACAATGTCAGTATTTTGGGTTTCTTTTTTTTACATTTAATTTGAATCAATGTCGTTGAAAGTTGAATATTCCTCCATCAAAGAAATTATGGCTCAGTTTTATTGCTCAATCACAAATGTGTTCAGGAGGGGCGAGCTTGTCTTCAATTCGAATAAAATCCCCGTCCCCCCCAAAAAAGAACCCGGAGTTTCTTAAGAAGGCTAAAGGGATCTTCAAAATTGAGTTGGTTCTGAATTCAGAGTTCAAGGCACACACATACATGTACATGTACATTTGTACATTGTACATGTACGAAATGCTGTCCTGAAGAAAATGATTTCCTCAAACAGCAGTAAATGCCCAGCAGAGAATGCCCAGCAGAATTTTGATAGACCAAGTGACCTCCATCAAATGACCTTTTGGTCTGGTTGCCAGGATCTCCCAGCCAATCAGGTCACAGGGATTGTGATAGGGGCGGAGCTTATCAGGACTTTTGGAGATACCACCCAGATAAGAATGGTAGAATCCAATTTGGGACATGCTAATTGATTAGATGGGCTGAGTTGATATCAGTGGTGTCGCATTTCCTTCTGGTAAAAAAAAAAGACCAGTGGCCAAAAAATCTTTGCCAGGACTTTCTTTGGGCTCACTGGCTTTACAATGAAGTGAAAAGCTTCAGCTCTGATAACTCATTCAAACAAAGTCGGCAATTTTTGTTATACACAAACAGCATATTGGTAGATTCCACAAAGTTGGGATTTGTAAATTCTACCAGTGCAAAGAAGAATACACACAGTCCTTTCAGTTGTTGAACATTTCAGTGCAGTTTAGCTGTAAACAGCAGATCAAAAACAATTTTAAACATGTCAAACTGCCAATTGCAAGTTACCTTAGTATTCCAACTTTCAAACTTTCAAAAGACAAAGGGTCTCATTCAGAAATATTTTTCCTCTCTGGACCATTCCCCCTGTGTGAGTACCCCAAGAAATCTTGGCCATAGTACAGGTCTGTTCCAGGTTAAAAAAAAAAGCTACTCCCCAAAAACAGACAGTCGCTGATTGATTCCAGATCTCGGGAGTGATGGCCGTGATTTAGCCAGACAACCCCCTTCATAAAGTCATAACAATCCCTCCATTGTTGCTCTGGTAATAGGGATGCTGTTTGGCAGGAGAGTTGTTATTTGTTATGGGAAATAGAGCAGAAGTTAGCAAAATCTACCGGTACCACACACAGCCCAACATTACAAGACATGGCCACTAGATTTCTTATTTTATAACTTCTCCAGGCTCTTCCTGCTCTGTCTGAAAGTAAAACCCAAACAATGAAACTCTCAGTTTAACTTAATAAAGATGTTGTTTACTGGGATTTGTTTTTAACAATAGAGAGTAAAAGCCAGACAGAAAAACAATTCAGTTTTAATGATTAAAGGTGTGGTTTAGCGTTTTATCAAACAAGGTGGACAAAACAAATAATTATAGGGGAATTTTCACAAATTCTGTTTTTGTACTTTTCCCACAACATTTTGCCCTGTCTGTCAAGTCAGGATCAGATTATTATTTTTTTTCAAATTCAGACCCCCACCCCAATAATAATTTGTCATTGGTAGTCAGTTTCATACCACAAAACATGAGAAATATAGCTGTATTTTCACAGTACAGGCGCCACTGAACAAAGAAGAAACTGTTTGGGTTGAATCCCATAGAAGAGCCAGCATGCTCAGACTTTTATTTTACCATGGATTCCTAGCTCTATGATTTTACATTTAAGCATGGCCAAAACCTTAGTCAAGGCATAGAGAACTATGGTAAAGCTAAGCCTATAGTCTTTGAATGCCCACTTCTAAAGTAAGTGGTTTATCGTTTGCAGAAACAGCTCTTTGCGGTTTCCAAGTTTCATATGATGCAAATCAAAGAGTTTTAGTGCTAAATTCTCCCCCCCCCCCATCAAACCATCTCTGTTATTATCTGTTTGTCTACCTCTAAGCAGGATGTTGAGGCAGAGACAGGAAATGAGAGACAGACCACAAATCCAATTACTTACACCATTCAAGTTTCCAATCATTCAACACCCTATATCCAATGATTACCAAGACCAAGACCAGAAACTTAACTTGAAAACTCTCTTTCTGACAGTTGTTTAAGGCTAATTAGGTGTAGCAGCCAGCTACCCATGTGGTAAGCTGTTTTTCTCAGTCAATTAAAGCTTGTTATCTGGGGACCTCTAATTAGAAGATTGGGTGACAATCAACTTGTTTTGGATGAGTGGTAAGTTTCCATCAACCTAGGGCTGCTCAGCCCTTCAATTGAATGACAGGACCCACCAGCACTATTATCACTGCACAAGACACGCCCCAAAATCTGGGAAGTTTTGACAAGGTGAAGAACAATTGGTAACACACAAATAATCTGATATAATATACAACCTTTGCTTTTGCTGTAATTTTCAGAAATGGATGGATTTGGGGGTTAGTATTTCATAGGGAATAGTGTTACACTGACTTGTTTGAAGTTTTGTGTTCGTAGATGCTGGAAAACCAAATTTTTGTTCCTGTAGTCTGGTTCCCTGACCCCAATTAAGATGAAACGGAGCAATTTATAGACGTCAAGGAATTGTATTGTAATGTCAGGGAATCAGTCTAGCTGGCTTAGGCCTAAGCCTGTAATCGATTGCAAACAAAATGCGGACTAACTAAATATAGTTGGGGGCAGTATTTGACAAAAGCCATTTTTTTCCAACGTTGGTCGGCCGACCAGTGTTGGAAATTGATACAAAAATAAAACTTTTCTTGAAAATGACAGCACACCAGGTGCCATGATTTTACAGGATGCTTTAGACTGTTATTCACTTACAGACCAGTAACTTAGAAAGGTATTCCATAATAATTTGGTATTGTTTTTATTTTTTTATGTTTGCAAAATTATCTTCTTTAATGGAAATAATTTCCACGGCTGTAACAGTGCCAGACTAGCTGAGCCATCAGAGAAACCGAAGAGGGTGATATAATTGAGACAATTTTAGTTCATAATTCACAATATTGTCTATGGACTGGAACCTGTCAACCTGAAAGAATTATTGTACCTTCTGTTGTACCAGGGAATATATAATGTGCATGTATCTTGAAACGAACATTAGCTACAAATCATGTACACAGCTGTTCTACACGCCAAATAAATGTCCGGACTCCAACATAACTCTAAAAGGTGAAACATATTTACAATATTCTAATGGTAGAAACAGAATTAAGAGCATATCTGAAGTGGAACATCATAATTGCTTCTTGCGGGAGATCTGCCCTTCTTCAAAAGGCAAAGACGTTGTCAAGATGGCCTTTCGAACTCAACCTTTTAAGGAAGTTGTTTTGGACTTGGGCCAATCGGGAGACTCCATTCTCATCTGTTTTCCTTCCAATCGAAACTGAGTTTAAATGTTTACAGGCCAACCATTAGCTTGTCAGTATCGCTAGCAATGCCACCATCTGTATTTCATCATGGTATAGAATGGGAGGGAAACCAAGCAGAAGAAAGTTTCACAGCTACAGGGCGAAAAAAAAAATCCTATCAAGAACATCAGAAGATCATTTTGCAATGGATTTCAACTCCAGTACCAGTCTCCCAAAGATCTACATTTACAAAAAAGTAACTTGCATGCGCAAGGTAGTCACTTAATTTTTGTAAAAGGTAATTGACATGTACCTGATCCCAAGCTTTTAAAACCCCAGCTGTTCATATTTATTGTTTTAAACTAATCACCTTCCAAATGCAACTTGCAAAGTTGCCACCAGCATGTAAGCATGTACATTATTAGACAGAAAGGAAGTGGGCAAGATAATCTGGTTAACAGTTATTGACAGTTTAAGCAAGTCTGTGGGAGAATGTTGAACAGGAAGGCTACTGGAACGTGCTAATTAAAAACAATCACTAGAAAGTCCAGTCTCTGAACACTTCTTGATAAACAAATTCTGTAATCTCTCAATGTTGACTCAAAAGTTGGCTTTTCTAAGGTATCCTAAAATGTACTGGTAGTCTCTTGATTTGGAAATCAAATGAATATAGCCTGTGTGTTGCATATTTGCCACCGCACCTTAAACTCTAGACCTAAAATAGGTTTCACAGGATGTTTTCTCATCATCAACATGTCTGTTTTCCTAACATAAAAAATATGAAAATTGAAATGTCATTCCTCTTGCTGGCACAGCAGTTCCAAATGAGAGTACAAAAAAAATCACACCCACAGCAAATTTGATCTCTAGGCCTCCAGAGACTAGCAAATTATGTTGAAAATAACTATTTGACCTAGTACTGAAGTGGAGATTTGGGGGCTGTTTGCACTAGGGAAATGTCATAAGTAAGTTACTTTCACTTAAAAAAAGGGCCAATGGAAACACATTTCCAGACTACTACTTGAAATCCATCAATCAATTGGAAAGTTCAAGGTCTCATCTGAACTAGTTCAGCTTCTAGTTAAGCCGCTCCTGTGAATGCTTCATCAAGTCATGTCAGACATTTGATATGTTTACAAGAATACATGTACATGTACTTAAGTTGGCATTGTTTATGCCAGAGGAATTTTTCAAAGAATTTCTTTTTCAAAGAATTTCAGTAAAGTGAGTCCTAAAACAGTTTGCTTTGCTTTTCTCATTCAATTTTAACATGCACTAGAAAGAGCATACTCAACTCTCAGCTTTGGACAAACAGTTCGAAAATTCTATTTCTAACAAACATGGATATGACAACTTGGGTGAAAAGGTTTACATTTCTAAATGTTTTCAATTGTGCAAGATTTGTAGAACTTTAAGGGAAAATACAACATTTGCAAACATCAAAAAACAAAACGATCAAATTATCATGAAATACCTGACTGGATTGTTAGGGAATTGCATTCCAAAGCATCAATTAAACTCGTGGCTCCCGGTGTGCTGACATTTCAAGAAAAACTGTATTCAGCCGACGAGCATTGGAAAAAACTGGCTATTTTTCAAAAACACACCTGTGAAGGGGTACAAGCCTGCTAAACTGCATGATTCTCTGACCTTACAATTCCCTAAGGTGTATTAATTGCTCGTTTCATCTTAAGTGGGGTCAGGGAGCCAGACTACCAGAACATAATTGGTTTTCTTTGTTTTTCTAGCATCTACAAGCCCAAAACGTGAAACAAGTCAGTTTAACAATATTTTATATAACATACTAATCCTCCAAATCCATTTGTTTCTGAAAATTTAAGCAAAAGCAAATGTTGTACATTCCCTTTAAAGGGTCCACGAAGTGATTTTTTTTTTAGAAACATATTTTGTGTAACTTTCTACTCCTCTTAAATGTATGACAATTTGATATCCCTTTGTGGTTACTGGATTTGTTTTATCTTGGATTTTCTTATTTTTTTGTCAATCTTCATGAGAAACATATTTACTGGAGACACCCTGAACCAAAACGAACAAAATGGCTGGCTGTGTTGCCCAAGTGAATGCATGCATTTGACATGACTCAGTCTCCATTCAAGTATATATTGGGATAGAGAGGAAGTCGCAGTCAGCCTGCAACGGAAAGTGAATGCATCCGGCGCACAGAGTCAAACAGGGGGAACTCCTTCCCGGGGACGAGCAACAGTCATTTCTAAAGGATTTCTGATAAAGATCATTGTTATTTGGGATGGAGGGCGGTATGTTATTATCATTTGGCTGATCGGGCACAGCTACTGTGGGAATTCCCCAGCTTGCGATATAGACACGGTGGAAGTTAAGCTTCCATCCTGACAACAGGCAATGAGCTAGCCATTGTTTTGATAATAAGCAGGCGACGAACTTAACGGTTCGCGCAATGAACAAAAAAATGGAGTCATAACCTAATTGTGGCCTGGCTCCAAGCAGGATATAAATTGAGGAGGCTAACCTGTTTTTGTTTTGGAGGATATGAATTGTATTTAAAATGAACTATACTGGTAGTCTGAAGAAAATGGTACAGATCGGGGTATGCTCTTCAAAACATTTTTCTCAAAAAGAATTCTTAATTTTGTTTGTTAAATTTCTTTCTTCTGAAACTTTTTTGTTTCTTAATCCCTCAACACATGAACGATCTGCATGTACATGTCATACATGTACGGTATCTGTGTGAAGCAATCATTCCGTATAACAGGCATGCAACTGGGAATTTTGAAGAAAAAAAACCCGAGCAAATTCCAACCGCACAAGACTTAAAGGGAATGTACATCATTGGCTTTTGCTGTAATTTTCAGAAATGAATTATTTTTTTGGGGGGTGGGGGTATAATAGATCAAATATTGTTACACTGACATGTTTGAAGTTTTGCGTTCGAAAATGCTGGAAAAACCAAGAAAAACAAACATGTTCAGGTAGTCTGGTTCCCTTCCCTGACTCAACTAAAGATGAAATTGATAAAAAAATGCCGGAAAATTGTAAGGTACATGTAAGGGAACCAGTCTAGCTGGCCTGCACCCGTTCATGAACATAGAACCAATAGCAAACAAAATTTGGACTGGAAAAAAAAATGGTAAATTTGGAGCAGTGGTTGAAAAATAGTTAGGTTTTTCCAACAGTGGTCGGCTGACCACCGTTGGAAATGTATACAAAAGTACCATTTTTCTTGAAAATGACTTCACACCAGGTGCCATAATTGTACAGTATGCTTTAGACTGTCATTTACCAACATCCTAGTAAGGTATTTCGTAACAACTTGGTAGTTTTATTTTTCAATGTTTGCAAATGTTGTATTTTCCCTTTAATACAGTGTTTTTCAATTCATTTGGCATTCATAAGAAGTAAAAAAAACAAGGAAAACAGCGGATCCAAGGAAAAATGCGAGTGGACTTTTTTTTAAACCTAACAAAATTGGAGGTGAAACAATAAATTTGCACACAGAAACTTCAAAGTTCATAACCCGTGCCCTTCAAAAACTGAAAAAAATTTTCTCCTAACAAAAAGTTCTTTATTCCGATTTTGGGTGTCTGGAACCCTCTGTACATGTCAAAAGGGCATTCATTTTGCGTGCAAATTAAAAAAAATATTGTCTGGCAGAAAATTCAAATTTTAAAAAAATTCAATAACTAAATGTACAAATGTAGCTGGATTTTTTCATCGATGTCTCATTCAAACATGAATAACTTTACGTTCCTAGGAAAACAGCAATAGACCTAATTCACGAGAGAGCCATTTTCTATCATGTTCCCTGAATCTTCTTGACAAATTGTAAATTGTTGAATTGGATGGTGCCAGACTATTTCATGATTGGAGTTCGTGCAAAGCGTATCTTCATTTTTTTTTTTTAATGTGGCTTAAAACATTAGGATATGTTTAATCACAGATTTTGAATGATTCATAAGAGCAGACTTGTATTAATTTGTAATGAACTTTTACTTCATTACTTTCATTTCTACTCGCAATTAAGTTCCCAAATGAAGACTTTATATCGCTTTCAATTTAGAATGCCCGATAATAAAGTCTATTAAAAACTAAACAAATCCATTTTTCGAGGTGAAACTTGAAAATACACATAGCAAGGGGAACTCATCTTTCAATTGATTTTCTTCAAATGGTTAAAAAAAAAAATAACAAAGCTTACATCAATGCATACCTGTGGGCAGTCTTTGATGTAGTGTCCTTTGTTGAAGCACAGGTGGCAGAGATAGGTTGGGGGCGGTCTTCTTCCCATCTTACGATCAATTGGCGAGAGGGACAGATCGCTGAACTGGTCAGCTATGTCACCGATACTGCCGTATGGGGAGGTCATCATCGTCTTCTGAAGGAAAATTAATGATTTTTTTTTAATAAACTTTTTGATAGTTACATGTACTGCATACTAAAACATTCTTGAACAGTAACAAAAATGTTTTTGGTAATTTTGTTAATCTGAAAGTTTCAGTGTGGATGTATGTATACATGTACTATAAATCGGTGCACTATAGCAGACAATTTCACGGAAAAGTGCATAGCTTGCATAATGCGTAGGATTTATGCAACAAATTTGTTGAAAATAACAGCGTTTATGATGGCTGTTTGTGTACATATTGCTGTGCAACTTCACAATAAATTGTGGCGCAAGCTAAGTTGCGCCATTGTTTTTTTTAATAAACTTTTTGATAGTTACATGTACTGCATACTAAAACATTCTTGAACAGTAACAAAAATGTTTTTGGTAATTTTGTTAATCTGAAAGTTTCAGTGTGGATGTATGTATACATGTACTATAAATCGGTGCACTATAGCAGACGATTTCACGGAAAAGTGCATAGCTTGCATAATGCGTAAGACTTATAGAACAAATTTGTTGCGATCAATTTCACGAAACTTGGCGTAGCTGTGCAACGTTTTAAATAATCTAAACATCTTGGACAAGGAAAATAACAGCGTTTATGATGGCTGTTTGTGTACATATTGCTGCGCAACTTCACAATAAATTGTGGCGCAAGCGGAGTTGCGCCATTTCGTAAGGTTTCGTGAAATCGGCTATCGCATTACAAATTTGTGGACTGTAATAAACAATAGGCTTACATTGCTTCTAATTGTGTCTGAATATTCAAAATAACTGTAAATTCACTCGTTGTTTTATAATATATTAATGAACATCTTCTAACAAAATTTTATTTTTGATGTGAATCTAACAGCAAGAATCAACATTAGGAGCTTTGCTCCCACTGATCCTAAAATGTGGGTCTACATAAGGTTGGAAGTTGAATTATTTACTTCAATATTTTGATGGTTGAAATGAATAAATTTGAATCATACATGTATATCTTGCGCACATACATGTATGTATTTCCATGAAGTTGGGTATAAAAGAAACAACCCTTGAAATTCAAGTCAAGAATACTTGTCAAACTAGTCGAAGCCCAAAGTACTTTCTTGCAAGCATAATACTTGTCAACTTGTCCCCCATTGTGCACATGTGTATACAACATGCACTTCTGTATTTATATGTTAACATTTGATATATTTTTGTTTAAGTTACATACATGCATATATAGCTGTATCAAATTAGAGACCCTGTCTTTTGACTGCTGATTGTCAATTGCTTCAAGTAACTCTGCCCCATACTGCCAAATACCTCAAGTTAAATGGATTAACAAGCTGCTAACCACAGAAAGCAGACAGCTTATAAAACACCCAGTTGTTTTCCTAACAACCAAACTTGCAGGATGCAGTTGTTGGCCATTGTTTATTGCAGGAATGCCAACCCAATCAATTTGTTTACAAACACTTTTAGTGACAGCTGGACAAGGGGCTGGTCTCTTGATTGGCTATTGTTTAACTGGCCACTCCATCCAAGCAGGAATGCAGGTTGGAATGTGAGGAGGACCATTCAATCAAGATCAGATTTCAACCCTGAGTTTTGAGTCTAGTTTACAAGGACTCTGTAATAAGTAGGTTCTACATGTCGTCAGAGTTTTCACGAAGAGAGATTTGTGGTCACTGGGCATTGAAACATAGTTTTGAGAAAATCGACTTTAAAGTTGAACCCTTTTTAAACTGAAGATTTCGCCTACTTTTAGAGGACATGTTGATTATTTTTTTATACCGATAGTAAGCTGAAATCTCACACTTACACATTGTACCAAATGCGAGTCAATAGACCAATTAATTGCGGAGCAATTAACGTTCATAGTCAATTGTCTCTTCGTGAAAACTCAAAATTCCACAGGCAATTGGTTTTGCCAGGAAAATTGGCAATGATCCAATTGTGTCTTCGTGAAAACTCAAACTCTCCGCTATCCAAACACGCACAAATTGTCTCTTCGTGAAAACTCAAAATCCCACACGCACTTCGTTTTGCCCGCACGCGTCAGTTAGCTTGCGCGCGCTCGAAAATTGTCTCTTCATGAAAACTCAAAATCGCACACGCGCGTTATTTTGTTTCCATAGAACAACGTGAATTTTTGCTACAATTGTCTCTTCGTGAAAACTGAAAATACGACTTGGGTGAAATTTTCCCTTTATTGATTCTCATGATCTCAATGATTTCATCTGATTTTGACAAAATAAATTCGCCAAGATGTCCGTTGCAATACACTTAATCAATTTCGGCCCAAAAAAGAATTTCGAAAATATATTGATTTTTGCCAAAATTGTCTCTTCATGAAAACTGCGACGATGTGTACATATAGGCCTACCCTCATCAAAATGGCGATAAAACCAAAATAAAAACACATACATGTATCATTATATTTTCCTCAGTTTTTTTAACACATCTGTCTACGTTACATACCTAGTATGGACATCCCCTTGATTTGGTGTAGTTAAAAAAAACTCTGAAAAAAAAACTCATTTAACTCTCACTGTGAAAACACTTTCAACCCAATTTTTTTCATGATTCCCTAGTGTTTTCTTTTCATTTTGCCACGGATAAACCTAACCAAAAATGCCTCTAAACCTGTTTTCCAGAAATGGGGAAACACTGTGTGGACTTGCCCACGTCCACACAACGTCGCCTCTACCTGGTTTATGTGGACCTCTTTTGTTCGGAAGTCCGCACTGTGAATGTAATGCTTACACACACCTACTTTCACCAGAGTTTTGGTGACCATACATCGGTTTGAAATTACTTTTACGGGGACCAAAACCATTGGACACTCCAAAAGTTATCACATTTTATGAATCTCATGTAGTGGTTTTCCAATAATTATTCCCACACAGAGTTTCTCCCCAATTCCTCACATATTCATTTCAACAACCAAAATTTCCTAAAACTAAAAGATGTCGAAAGAGTAGACTGATTTTCTTGTGGTATCAGCAGCCCATTTCAAGAAATTTTATGCAACGGGGAAGTTTCACGTGTGTCACAATTTATTGCTTTTGAAAAGTTGGGTAACATTTCATGTTGTGCAACATTTCAGTTATGATAGATTTCACGAAAGTTTCACATTGTGTAAGTTGGTGATTTGCACAACAAATTAAGGTGGCGGAAGTTATGGCGTAGTTACCGAAAATGAACTGCATGTATTTTACTGAATGGTCACGATTGTGATAGAGCCTGTGATTGCTCAACTTTAAATATCAAGGTCGATACAAGAAACTCTAGTTTTTAGAGTTGTCGCATGAATCCGAAGGCAGCCCTACAAAACTATTCTCAAAATGGTGGGCAAAGGTGATTTATCTTTACCGAACCAAAATCATACACAAACAACCATTGTGAATGCTACTAATTATCCTCGTCCAAGATGTTTCAATTATTTAAAACATTGCACAGCTACACAAAGTTTCATGAAATCAATTGTGAGTTTATAGCGCAGCTGCGCAATAAATTTATAGCGTAAATCACGTGGGCGTACGTCACACACTAGTAATGTTTCATGAAAATCAGTTGCTGGAGCTTACAACTGTCTTCAAGGAAAAAAAAAAAAAAAAGTGCACCTGGCAATATCGTTCTTCGTTAAATTTTGAAATTCATGCAAGTATGTGCCTATTCGAAAAGTGCGCTTATAGTGTGACTCAAGATGGCATCTATAATAATCGCATCATCGACTTTCCTTGAAATCGGTTGAGTTTTTATCGACATGTTATTTGAGTACAAATAATTTAAAAACTCTTTTAAATATCAAACCAATACTCGCTAGGGATAAAGTTCAGATTCCAAGCTTTAAAATGGTATAAAAAATAATGGCGGTACGTGTTTCCGCGCCGACGCTAGAGCCTCGCAAAAAAAATTGTTGCGGGTATTTTGGGATGCGCTGTAGATATTTCCATTTTTCTTTATATGTGCCTTGGATATAATTTGGTTGTTATACTTACCATAGATTGCAGTGGGCTTGTGATTTGATTCTGCAAGAAATGAAAACGAACATATTGAACCAAAATGTGTTTTTAATGTGATTTCCAATCCCTTAAAATTTGAATTTTACAATTTGTACAGTAGTAAAAAGTAGGGAAGTAAAAGTTCTCTGGTCTAGACGACTGTGTTGTTACGGTGAATGACTTTCGGTTTCCAGGATATTTCTGGTTTCCAAAGCTATAAAAAAGGTTTCACTTTCGTGCAGGTTTTGAGAACTTGCCAATGCCACAGACAGGTCAACATGCGAAACATAAATCAATATTTCCCTGACATTATAAAGACATTCGGGTTTTAAAAACCATATCTTGGGCGGACAGTAATTTGGAATAAAATTTTTCTAGGAATTCAGCAGATGTTATTCAAATATGTGCCCCTGTGAAAAAGATTACTGTGATAAGATAAATATTGATTCAAAATCCTATCATATCACAAATTTATGTAAGAATTGCAGCTTTCATTATGTTAAATTAAATAAAAAATGTTTATGTAATTCCTAATCATCTTCATCATCATGTTTTATTTTAAACTTCAATGTAGTGAGCAAGTACCTTCAATGAACAGTGTGACTTGGGGATTTTTCTGTAGATTTGTTTTGTCAGAGTACATTCTCAGTTGTGGATCCAGCATTTAGGGAAAGGAAAGGGGGGGGACCACCAAAAATAAAGGCTAAACCCACCATACAAGTAGGGCAATTTATGTATATTTGCTCACGTGGGTGAAAATTTCTGTTTTTGAAGTGATCAAATAATCAGATGACAGCAGAGGAAACAGGGAAAACAGAAAATAAATACCTCCTAAAAAAAAATAATTAAGAAACAAGCTCAAAATTATTTCGGAAGCTGCTGGGCAACGCATTTGTGCTCATGCATGTGTGACGTGATTGTGACATGTATTTTGTGGAAGGAGTAGTGTGTCTTCCGTACAAACATCAGGTTTTTGACCACGTAGTCATGTAGTGACCCAATTTTCCTGGACTGCATAAATTGGAAAGCGGTCAGTGCCTCAGTGGAGAACCATTAAAGTGAACAACAGAGGGCCCAGGCCTGAGGGAGGAGTTGATATACCTGGTACTGAGGGACTAGGGCATTTATAGCCATGCTGTTGCTGACGTTTGTTACTAACCAACTAACCAACAAACCAACTAATGGAGCGACACAATGATTTGAAATTGAGACAATTTGTTGAGCTGCTGTCAACAGCTAAAAAGCCCCTCCCCCACCCCTCTGACTCCGGAACTGATTCTCTGGGAAAACTTAATAAACTCTTAATATGGGATGTTTACTTAGGTATTTACCTTATTGTTTCTGAAGGCGAAGTTAGCCACCTCCTCCAGTCTCTGTGAGTGTCTTGCCGTGTTGTTCTGGATGTATGGATGCTCCCCATTCTGCATCATCAAGAAGTCTGACAACTGACTTGAGAGATCTGGATTCTGTCAACGACAAACAAGATGAAATCCTGTAACTTTAAGTTGAAGTTGCTATCCCCCTCCACTAGTTCAAGCAATTTGATTTTCTTTCTCCTAATGATTTTTCAATTATAAATATTTTCACAAAAATAATTCCCAGCGAAATATTATCAGGCATTGCAGAATTCCAAATATTTAAAGTAACTGTAAAACTAAGCTTGTCCGACGTCTCATTTAGAAGTGAATATCAGATTTAGAAAACCGCAATTATAATATAAAA
Organism: Patiria miniata; assembly: GCF_015706575.1. Classification (NCBI taxonomy): domain Eukaryota; kingdom Metazoa; phylum Echinodermata; class Asteroidea; order Valvatida; family Asterinidae; genus Patiria; species Patiria miniata. The sequence continues at coordinate 475,832 of NW_024037062.1, forward strand.
TTTTATCGAAAATTGGAAAAGCCACTTCAAACTTCAAAGTTATTTGTTGATAATGGTTATTAAAAGTTACAGGTGTACATTTGTTTTATTTCAAAGATTTATTTCATTATTCCTGCAACTGCAACCATGTACATGTACAAGTGGTTCATAATTATAGTTCACTGTCCCCATTAAAATCCAAGTGCATGTACTGGACAAACTTACAATTAAGAAACAACTGAACACTTTTTTTAAAACAATAATTTATTATCAGAGTGACCTTTTCCCTCTTGTCCTGCCCTTGCGCCATAAATCTTGTCTGTCACACCACAGAGCAAAAAGTGGCCTACATTGCCATAGCAACCAGCCCTTAAAATATACAACTGATGACAGAGGTCGTAGGTCAGCTTTTAATAAACCTACGAACAGGCTAGAGCTTCGTCCAGGTGGGGGTTCACACTTCACATTTAGAACAGACTGTTTTGGGGGTTATTTTTCCAGTTGAATCAGGAGTAGCCTAGACTCGCAGTTCTGTGTTCATTAAAATGCTCCCCAAATGAAATCTCCTTAAACTTAAAGGGATAAACAATATTTGCTTTTGCCGTAATTTTCAGAAATAAATGGATTTGGGGTTTAATATTTTACAGCAAATATTGTGACACTAACCTGTTTAAAGTTTTGTGTTCCTAGATGCTGGAAAACCAAGAAAAAAAATCATGTTCTTGTAGTCTAGTGTCCTGACCCCACTTCAGATAAAACAGAGCAGCTTATAGACGTCGTGGGAATTGTAAGGACAGAGAACCAGTCTGGCTGGCTTGTACCCATTCACAGATGTGTAACCATTTGCAAACAAAATGTGGACTAACTAAATTTGATAAATTGATTTGAGGCTGTTTGTGAAAAAAAACCCACTTTTTTTCAACGATTGTCTGCTTATTTAACAGATGCTGTCATTCATTAACAGTCCAGTAAGGGGTTTCATAATAATTTTGTAGTTTTGTTTTTTATGTTTGCAAATGTTGTATTGCCTATAAAACACACTTTTCGTACTAGTTTTTTTTAGATTTGCCCCCAAAATATACCTATTTCTATTGCTATTTTTGTGAAGAAGACATCGAAGGGGAAAAAATGGTCTTTGAATGATTACATTTACAATTTCCAATTCTTTATGGCCCTGCCCCCCTGCCATAATCTTTTTGGGCATTACAGGTGCAGAAGCAACAGAGAATAAAAGCCTACGATAGAAGATAGAAATGGTAGTTATTTTTGTTGAACTTAAATAGAAAAACTGAAAATAAGTTTGAAGAAATAAACAAAGTCGATGAAAAGCACCAACAGTTTATCTTGACTTTCTTGATTCTCTTTTGATATTTACAATATACTCTTCAAAAACAATGAACTTTCATTTTTCTGTACTCAAAACCCCAGTGCACTTCTGGTCCTTCTGGAGATATGAAAACAGCACGCAGGCATTCATGCATATTTCTGACATTTAAAATTAGAAGCGCGAGTTCTATTTATAAGTTCACCATCATGGAGACAAATATGAGTCATGGGAATCGCCTTACATCATCAGTGATTACTGAACAGTCTGTGTCAATGCAGATGATGCCTGGCCGCCATCTTGAATTGGTACATAAATTTCACGAATATGACATGTTTAAGCTGTGTGAAAATGTAATTGCTTAATTTTGATGAGATGATTGGTTCAACAAATACCGTGAACACGTCCAATTTGTGATTTTATGATTTTGCTTCAAATTTAGTTCCCATGGTTATGGTTGTATTTATGTTTAATCTGTTTGACAAAATGTCAAAACCTTACTTGATATGAATTCAGCAAAAGGTATAATTTGAAATGTGGTATTTGAAATTTCTTAAGTTCAGTGCATGTTATGTACATCATGTATGTCTGTCTCCAACACTTACGATTTGTGTAACATACTAACAACAAAATATTTTTAATGGCTCGACTTACTTGAAGCCATGCATGCTCTATTATCAGAAACACAATTGCTTCCATGTTTTCTTGGTTTTATGTTTCAACTTCAAGTTCTCTGTTTTTCAATATTCAGAGTATTTGTGTATATATATGGAGATACATGTACATAAATATTACAAAGTGAAAGAACATTCTGTGGTTTCTTGAGGCAGTTTATCACAATAATGTATTAAGTTATAGTTATACTTATAAATACAAGGCACTTGCTTGAATTCAGTAAGCAACCTTTTTTTCTGATTCAAACAAAGCATTCAAACAAGCTTCCATTGTCTGCATTGAATTTGAAGAATATGTTTGAATATTCCATGATGGCAATTTTCTTAGGTAGAATTGTCTAATCCCATTCACAATTTAACAACAAAATATACCCTGATTCAAAATTTACACAGTACCTAACATTATTTTGAACATCATGTTGCCTATTGTCTAATACTCTTTTCCTCTACATGTAGGGTTCATGATGTCCATGCCTGTATGTTGAATGGAAGTTCAAGTTACCAAAACGGATGTCTGCGTTTACTTGCCTGTCTATAGGTCAGGTTTCTGGGTAGGAAATCCAACCTTATGACCACAGTTACCAGACAGTGTTTTGACAATAAACTTGAACTATTTCCACACCTATTGCCATAGTTTAGTGTTGAGTAAACTAGTGCAGCACACATGAGATCTACATGTATTTGAAACATTACATTTCCAGTAAACAGATAAAAACCTGAGCTTTGTAATTTTCTAAGTTCCGATATTTGAAGACTCAATATTTGGTTTTGCCCAAGTTCACCGAAGAATTATTTGTTTATAAACACTGTATACTCAGTGTTTTCCCCGAGTGATTGTGAGAAAAGATCACTGGGGTCGGACTCGAACTCAGGACTCCTACTTTCTAGTGCAGACGTCTTACCACTCAACCACCGGGCTAGCCTGGGTCGGCTGGCTGGTTCAAATCAGATATTCAGACGGAAATGAAGAGTTTAATCCTGAAATGTGGTTTCCGTTTGAAAAAAAGGTGAAAAAGTTGCAGTTATGAATAATAGAACATGCATATTATAACAGCCGTTTCTAACCTACATTTTTTGCTAAAAATTGTAATTTGTAAGACTAAGTCAAAACTGTCTGGGCAGCTAGCTAGGAGTGGGCGAGATTCTAAAAGGTAAAAAAAAATGGCATTAGCGGTATAGTACCTCTTCATTTTTAACTGATAAAAAAATGTCAACACAGTGTTAATCTTATTGGATAATCAACTCCATATGTCAAGGTCAGACTTAGGTCAATATATCACAATGGCTTTTTAATCAAGTTTGAAACTACATGTACATCAATTCCTGAAATGTTACTTAATAAATATCAGATTTCCCAGCTCACAGTTTCAGAACTCAGTAGCCTACTTTAAAGACTTATGCGTAATAATAGTTGCACCCAGAATAATTTTATTCAATCCAGAAACTACAAGTCCGTAACACCCGACAGCTGATTTTCAAGACGGTCCCTACTGCCTAGGCCATGTGATCCCTGAGTCCTACCCAAGCCATGTGGCTCCAATCATAAGCTAAAACTCTCTGAAACAGTAGCCTTACAGTCCTTAGCGCCACAATAAACCAGGCAAATGGAAAACCCATTAACCACTCTGACCTTCCAAAACCTGGCATTATTTTTTTTTTGGTAGAGGGGCTTTCCCCCCCCCCCCCACCCCCCAAGAGAGAAGAAAGTTTGGGACTTATGGGGTCCAAAACCAAAAGGAAGGACATCAACTGTCAGCAATTCAATTGAAAATTTAGAGGGAGGGTTTACACAATTTTTGGTAAACAGCCAAAACTTGAAGTTGGTTGCCCAATTTTGATCCAAGCAATGTTTTCCAAAAACCACCTTGCCAGATGATAAATTCTTCCAATCTTGTTAACCACAAAAAACAAACATTGGAAATGTCAACAAACCTGAGAATTCCAAGAAAAACTATTTACTTGGAATTTCAAAAATAACTTCAGTGAGAAACAAGTTTTAAATTTCCTGAATTAAGTGGTGTTGTTTTTTTTTGGAGTCAAGACATCGTTCAAAACATGAAAAAGAGAAAACTAACACTGCTAAAAACGGAAACATCTGCTATTAAAATTACGACCTTATTAATGGAATTTTTGTTATTTTTTATTTTATTTTGGGTTTTTTTTTCTATTTCAATCAAAATTGAATCTTTGCATTCCAGTTCAAGAATGGCAATTCTGGCTTTAAATACTGCAGTCATGTTTGTATTTAGCCTAACAAAAAAACACAGATGTATACATTTTGACATAAATTATCAAATGAGAATTATTTAAAGGGAATATACAACATTTGCAAACATCGAAAAATAAAACTACCAAGGTTTTGCGAAATACCTTAATAGGATGTTGGTAAATGACAGTCTAAAGCATCCTGTAAAATTATGGCACCTGGTATACTGTCATTTTCAAGAAAAGTGGTATTTTTGTATCAATTTCCAACGCTGATCGGCCGATCAGCGTTGGAAACAACTGGCTTTGTTTCAAATACTGGCCCCAATTGACCATTGCACTTGTTTGCAATCGATTACAAACCTATGAACGGGTACGAGCCAGCTAGACTGGTTCCCTGACCTTATAATTCCCCAATGTATGTAAACTGCTTTGTTTCTTCTTATATGGAGTCAGGGAACCAGACTACAGGAAAATGATCGTTTTTCTTGGTTTTTATAGCATTTTCGAACCCAAAACCTCCAAAAAGTCAGTGTAACTATATTTGCTTTATATTTCCAACCCCCCAATTCCATCCATTTCTGAAAATTACAGCAAAAGCAAATGATGTATATTCCCTTTAATTCCCAGGGACATGACCATTTTTTGGCATTATTATTTTTTACATCCAAGAGTGTTGAAAGAACAATAAAGATACAGGTTTTCAAGGAAGGCTATGTTTTCCATTGGCCTTAACAGGAATATGTCACAAATCATGGTCAGTCAGGCCATGAAAAAAAACTAGTTTCCTCAAGTTGAAACATCTCAGGAGACATCTTGAATTTATTGTCTGATTTGGCCAACTTTAGCACATTCCTTTTGTATGAGTCAGGTCGGGTTCAATGACCACCAGACGTGAGGTCTATAACCCCCTCGAGTCAAAGGGTAAACCGCCTCAACAAAAAATTGCAGAAACCAGGACAAATGCTGCTAAAACTTCGACATGAAAGGCCTCACAATTCGTAACTGCACTAAAACCCAGCTAGGTTTCTATTAAGTGCTTGTTAACATTACTACTTTAAAAAGCATTGTCGGTTTGTTGTCCGTGCGTTTACCAAGGGTCAAAAGGCAGTTTACCAAGCAGATTAACGGCAATTTAGTAGCGGGTTTGTCAACAGTAGATGAAAAGAAATCGCCTCGTTTAACACGACAAACTACTCACAATGGCGGGTGGGTGAACTCAAAAGGCACAACAATGGGCGGCGATTTGTAAAGTGGTAGCGTTGATTTGAGGGGTTTTTAAGTACCCACACGTGTCAATTGCGGCTTCTATTCAGTTCATTCATTGGTAAGGCTCTGAAATTGACACCATGTTCAGGAAGTCTTGTTTCTAGGGGTATCGCCGGCTTGAAAATTGAGGTGTTTATAAGACCAAAATTAAGTTCGCAAAAATGGAACAAGTGTGTAATGTCTTTCCACTTTTGCTGCATTGGTAGGTTTGCCGAAAATTGCAACTTGTGTGGTATACCGGTACTTCTACTTGACATGCTTTTGAAATGTTGAGAGACAGAAAATGTATTCATCAAATATTTGTCCAGACTTCCGGTCAAATATAAAGAAGCCCATTTCCAAATTAATCTCCAGCAATTTGAGACGCAAAATATATGTCAGATGGTGGAGGCGACGACCTCCCACCCACAGCGTCGACGTGTAAACAGGAAAACGGGTATTACTGGTTTATTCTTCCTGTCATGTCTGTACATAAACCATAGCCTGGATGAGTGCACAACAACATTTTGGAAACCTAAATTAAACGAGGTTATCAGCTTATATTTGAGATGCGGTCAAAAAGCCTTCAAGCCGATTCTAGAAATGAGTTCACAATAGGTTCGTTCGTTAATTCAGGATCTCAGACTCACACAAACATGACAAATGACATCAAAACAGCATTCTGAAAACGTCAAAATGGTGCTCAAAATCATCACCAAATTACTGTATTTTCTATCATTATTTCATCATTGTTCATATGCACAATTAATGATTACCAAATAGGCAAAATCCTCTTATGATCATTTTCAAGGTGTGTGCCGATTATGGCCGAGTGGCAAGGGACTGCCACGCGGCATGTGCAGCGCGTCGACCTCATAACCCCAACGGGGCACACACGGCCGCACTGACTGTTATTTCACGCTGCGGTATCACGCAGTAAAAAGACTCGCGTTGTTTCAGAACACAACGTACCAGCACCATTTTCTTATTTGCTCGAACAGTAGGGCATATTGTAAACAAACACAATATCCAAAAGTTGGGATCCTTAATCTTGAAAAATAATGACAATCTTGGACCTCGGATCTTAAAAATAATCTCGTCAAAACCCTTAAAATTCGTTCGTTTGTTAAAGCCATGCAAGCTGTCCAATACTACTGCATCAAAAACGAATTATTCAATTTCAGTTCATCCAAAAATAAACCGATTGTCTATGACGACAGAAATAGTATGTAAGTGACTCACGAGCCAAAACCGAGGCCTTTAAAATCTTAAAAATAAATGGCCTGAATCGATGCAAATAGTCTCATGTCCGTGTGCAAATTTGAAGTAAAACTAAAAGGTTAAATCTACTTGACAAACAACGAAAACAAACATGACGAAAATATAAATTTTCCTCTCTTTTTTTAGACTAGTCGTCATGGTCGTACGACTGTCAAGACCAATGACTGCATTGCGCGATATTTAAGCCTAAATTTTACAATTCGCTGGCGAACATCTATCATGTCTGTGCTGTATTTTCGCATTTTAATACAAAATGAACGAACAGTGACGATTTTTTCACACATGTAAGACATTCACCTACAACATGCAGATAACATTAGAGATTCAAACGACAGAAAAAAAGTACTACAATTTCGAAAGAAATTAAAACTTATAAAAGCAAAAGAAGGGCTAACAAACCTCTTGGATGTATTTCTCGGACCAGGTTCCGGACAAACCGAGTTGGTCGGCTGCCGAGTTCAGCCCGTTAGGAAGCCCGTGATGATGCCCGCCTTTAGATCCAGTCGGCACGGTGTTTCCTTGCTGATCTTGCTGATGCTGTTGCTGTTGCTGCTGCTGTATCTGCGGCCAGTAAGCCATCCAGTTGTTGAAAATCTGCTGTGTGGAGCCGGGTGGAAACACCGCCGAATTGGCCATATTTGTCGCGTTCATGTCTACTGTGCTCATGGAGGAAATCTCCGCCATGTTGCCAGTCAAACCTGTCGAGTCCGTGTGCCTCATTCAAGCGCGATTACCCAAAATGGCACAATCGGCAAATCGCTTCGCTAGCCCCTTGGACAAAACTTCACTGCCTCAAAAACTGCTGAACTAATGCTTCATATACCAGCTTGTAGATTACTTCAGAAGGGAAAAAACCCTGGTGTATACTATTCCGTAATGGCCGCAGACTCTCTCGGGTCCGGGTATGGGGAATTATTATGTCGACATCAACTCGACCCCCTGTGACACGGACATCAAATTCCTAGCACGGGACGCCAATCAGGCCAAACAGCCAATGAAAACCACGAACAGCTCATCAATTCTCCACAGACCTGAAAGCGCTCGGCGCTGTATACGATGAGATCGGCTGCTTTGATAACTAAAGGAAAAACATAAAGGGCACCGCACCAAGCTTTTTTTCGTTCTCTTGTGACGTAAACAAAGTTAGTTTATGGGATGGTTGATTCCTAGAGCCATCGTTTATGATGGAAATAAACTTTCTCCGGTGGTTTTGGTTTTTCCCGTTGTCCCACCCCAGTTTTGCGTTATGGTTCTAGTACAAAGTTTGCTTTACCATAAATCACAATAAACAAAGTTTGACAAGTTGCAATTTGACCTTAATTTTTTCCCCGTTTTGAATAGTTAAACAAAGTAATTACCATCAACCATGGAGGAAGGAACACCTTTCATCTACCCTTTGGCTTAAGTTTGTCCATGCAGAGGGAGTAAAAAATATACTGAACTCAAAGTCAAACCCAACAAAATATATGATTTCATATTTTATAAAAATATATGTAGCACTAAAAATAATTATGACTGGTAAGCCAATTTAATAAAGTACTTTCATAGTGACAAAATTACATTAATTTGCTCAATCCATTTGAGTTATATCACCATCTAAACAAAATGATCCCTTTAAACGAAAATCTGTTTCGTCAAAAAATGCAATTTCAAGAACTGTTGTTACAATAATTGTCTTCAAACTTCACCAGCGATAAAACCTCAGTTTAAAAGTTCAACATATTCAACGAACACCTTTTGAAGGCCCTTCTCTAAAAAAAAAATGAATTTTATAAATGCTTTTGTTAGCTAAAGCAGGGTTGTTAATCAAGAATAAAGATATTGTGTACTACGGTTGTTGAAACAAGTATTCTGTCATTTTCTTTTATGTTCCAAACATTAACAGTCAGAATACACAATAAATTGCTTTTTGGGGGGGGGACGAAACTGGTTACTTCATTTAAATAGTGATAAGATGTTAACGTGTAGAGAAATTAAAATAATGTTCTCACTTAAAAGTACATGTAGTTTGTTAAATGGGTTTCCAAGTCATAATTAATTTTGGTGCTACATAGTTTTTTTATATGAAATATATTTCTTTATTGTTGGGTTCCTCTTTTTTGACTCGCCCTATATATTATAAATATTGATAAATCCTAAAAATAGAACACTTGTAATGGGAAACATATTTTGTGAAATTCACCAACCACTCGAAGACAAGTGAAATAAAAGACAAGAACAACTTTCCGCTTGAATTGAGATAAATCATGGAGCTCCATGGATAAATATATAGAAGGGAACACAATTCTGGCAAGTTCAAATCAAAATGCAACTGGGGAAAAACGTGGGTAATTCCCGGCAATGGGTATAATTTAATAATACCAGCCCTTGGAAGGCAAACGCTAGGAAGCAGATATTCAAGTAATACAACGCTTAATGACTCTTTAATATTGTTTGGGAACGTCTTCAAAAGTCACAGACGAAAAAAAAGGAAAAAGAAACCGAGTCGTTCAGTTTCAGTTTGGTCTCGGCTTCAGTAAAACAACTTTCTAAATCTTTGAAAGTGAAATCCAAACCTTTCTTTGATTAGTTACAATGTAGCCCATTGTAGGGATATTTTATATCACTCAACTCTAACTAGGTAAGTAGGGTTTTTTTTGCCTAAATAAAGACATTCGGAATTCGGAGCAGGCATACATGAAGGTGCACATGTGCGGCAAGCCAGCATTCCAGCTTCGCCCGCCCCCCCCCCCCCCCATGTTATGTTCTGTACCAGCCGTGCACATAATCTCTGGCACATGCTTGATTACGTAATAAACTCCAGATAAGCCTAGAAACCATACCCCGAAAGATTGATTTGTTTATTGCCCCAAGTGGCCAGGCAGTTTCGACGCTGCTGTTTATCAGGCACGCCGGTGACCTTTGACCCTACAAGCCATTGTTTCGTTGCAGCATTGCAGAGCTCTCTAGAGTCATGCAGACGACTCTTCAAGTTATCTCTCGCTTTGCGCCACATAAAAACAATTCCATGTAACTATACATTAGAGAAACAGCGCTATAAACACGTACAGCTGTATACTATTTTTAGGGTAATGTTTATTCTCAAGTTTGACGATGAAGGACATAGTTTGACAAGCCCATAAGAAATTTGTAATTTCAAATACACACAGCGACTGCAATTTCGGATGCAGTATTATATCGAAATAGTCGGGTACGTTTTGCAAAAAAAAAAAATAATGACGGTCGCTTTGCAAAGCCAAATGGTGTTTTTTAGCTACGGCTGTGCAGCTCTAAGTAGTGCAGCTGTAAGTAATGGTATTTCGTTCGGTTGAGCGGGGCGAATTAGAACGAAATGTAGTTCTCAATAAGTGTAAATGTCACTCCGCCATACGCGGATGAAGATTGGAGCAAAAAGGGGGAGTATATAACGCGGTGCTTAGTCAGCATGGACCATCTGCGCACCGGCAGGCTCGACTTCTTTCAAGTTTATATTTATTGATCATTATTATTACAATATCGCAATTATAGATAAGATTTTGAAATCGGGCACTTTGACCATAAAGTCATGCAATGTAGTAACTCTCAGTACGGGAAAAGTACTGTTTAGAGAAATTAGCGGAAACCATACTACTATTAGTCTTATTCGTCTAGCGGGGTTTTCCAGAGTATTTTCTCGCAAGAGTTTTTATCTCTGGTTTTTCACTCCGCTGGCGTGCAGGATCAACATACAAATCACAACTTGATTGATTTAATGATGGCACAGTCACAGAAAAGTGCATCAGAGCGTTGAAATTATTTCTAAAGATTGTCGCTGTGTATGTATTCACAATCTGGGATCTCTATAAAAATTGGATCCATAGTTGACTATTATTATTTAGCATATATATAATCGTAAAAATGTAAATATTAAATTCATGAAAAAAAAAAAAAAGAAGAAGAAAGAATAAATAAACGGGTAACACTGCAATGCCTGTCGGTGGCCAACCCAATGTTGTAAAATTGGTGTGACGTGTGGGTTATTGAGAAGTCATGTTTCTCCGTTGGTTGGTTGGGTTGAAACAAATGTCAGCATATGCCTTTTTTGGCAATCAATCACCTTGTCCCTTAGACCCTCGCAACAACAGGTGCTTCAGGTCTCCACCAGCTACCAATGACAATGTATTATATTTATAAGCAATCGTGGAAAATTGGGTCACGAGGTCTCTCATTTCTCATTACTGCACACAATTGGGTGTTCCACAAAACGCTGCATGTAATGCACCAACTGACGTTCAACAAAATAACGGGAATGCTTTTCAATTGGCAGTCGAGTCGCGACCAGGGAGTACTATTAGTTGTGGATTTTAAGAACAGACTTTTACATCATGGGCATAGCTCCATGCTTATTGTACAGTAACTGTTATAAGCTAGCTACTAAACAACAGGTCCGAGTCTACAGTTAATTGGGCCGCAGGTTCCGAGATCTTTTCGAGCTTGCTTCCCATATTATACTCTTTTTGCCGTCTGTCTGTTTTCTTCGGGTGCATACCTATGTTCCCCAATACCTACGTCCCCAGCCCTAACCCTAACCCTAAGGAACATCGGGTACACCCCGTTTTCTTCATACTTGAACATTTTTAGTCGTTATTTTTACTCGTGCCCAGAACAGCACGGCTACACACTTCTCAACTCCAAAAGTCAGGTGCGACACATTGACACATGGTACTGGTCTAACTGTATAAGTTTCCGTCTATCCATGGGCTTCACCCTCCTATGGTTATGGATTCTGGAATTAATTAATGGGATCCATTGGAAGGCCAATGCCCTCAACTTTTTTAATTAACCCTCAACATGTGTGAAAACTTAACCAGGTGCGGAACAGGCAGGTACACTACAGGTAATTAAAATCAGTGCGCAAAACAATTCCCAAACTCCCCCTGCCCAAACCATTTTCCCCGTTGACCGCGCACGGTGTGTACGGTTTGCCGTGAATAGTTCAATGCGCTCGGTGCACCTCTGTCGAACCTGTCCGGTGGATCTTTTCCGTGATCGTGATAATCGGGATCTTGTCTCCCCGTGAAAACAGCGGGTGTTGCGGCGATTGATGATGCCATCTGACCGTCAGAACGTCGCCATTTGCCGCCCAAAGAGAGAGAGAGAAAATAGTTCATGTGTTTACTCTGCTTCTCATAGCACGCAACTCTTTACTCTTTAATAAGTCCGACTGCACTGCGCGATACGGACTGCCGATAGATAAAACAATGGGTACCAGCGCAGCAAGGTCTGGAGGGTATAGAACTTAACATTTTTAAGACTTTACATTTTTTAAAGCTCCATGATTTTACTGAAGATCACTACAGAGACCACTCTTTTTTTTTAGAAACAGACCCCTTCCAAGTAGTGCGTTGTTAGTGAGGGTAGAATGTTGTTCCTATGTGATAGGCATTAACCCTATCTCCCTAGGCTGATTTTCCGCCAGAAACCTTCCTTATCCGTACAAATCCCAACACCACATGGTAAACTGTACACATAAACCAACAGTTGGACTCTGTTTATTTGTAGTATGCCTAAATCCAACGTAAAACCACAGCAGTTTACTAGTACTCATCCTAACAGATTCCAACAAACCCTGGTGCTGGAGTTTGGCTGGTTGGGGATCGTTAGGGCACTTGCGTTGTCACTATACATTACTTTGTATTTAGGTAGCTTAAACCATAGCTTCCCTCCGAGAGGGCGCACGGAACAAGCTAGTCCGAGTGTAAAATCTGCTCAGTGCTGTTTGCATAATGCAATGCATCAGTATGCGAAATTTTCGCCGTCTTTCCTCTGTCAAGCTGCCGGCTGCCGCCCACACAATTCTCACGCACAGAATGTCAAAGGAAAGTGGGTTGATTGGAAAAGCTGTAGTCCCGACTTGTAGGGATCACAGAAGCCAATATCAGGCAGCTTGCATGCAGCAAAGTACAAAGGCCCAGCACACGCACAAGGATCAGAGATACGTGACTTTGACAAATTTGGTTCAATTACGGCCAAGACTTCGCGAGGTACGTCGCATGCGCGCAGCAGCGTGGCGTTGACCGATGGTCGTCTTGTGAGCCGTCTGACGAGCTTGCACGAGGAGTGCGCTAACCTCGAATGGCATAAATCCATCTGTTTGGAGATGTTCCAAACCAAACATACAAACTTGTCAAACTGGACATTCCATAAAATAAATGAAATTTTACTCTATGGTTGTAAAGTGCGCGTTCTAGTTCTAAGCTTCACGGGCGTTTATTGATTTCAGTGTAGCAGAACTGACAGAGGGCGCTACATTTAGAGTCTTTGGTGAGATTTAAATATTATGCGCCATATAAAATTGTGCCATATTCGGACGATAGAGAGCGCGCGTACATGTACACATTATATCTTTTCAGGGCCTCTGTAGGCCGATACCTTTGGTATTGCCTTATCGTCTCAGTCAAAATCGAAAATGATCATAGGTTCATGCTTATTTCAATTTCGAGTAAAATGACGACCGCCAGCACAAACGACTACCACTAATGATTTGCTTGTCGCCACATCGTTGCAAAGCTCATTAATGTAGAATACTGCCCTCAAGTGTTCCTTTTAGGGTTATCACAGACTGAATTTGAAATACTGTCCGTGTGTTGGGGCGTAGCGGCCTGCAAAATATAATTTTGAGGGTCAAATTGCCAATTTCAGCTTCTGGTAAGTTATCAACTTTATAATTAAGCATTAAGTAAGCATTTCAAAAGAAATCGAGCTGCAAAGATTGCATACCAAAGACTGTCCATGCCATTTTCGAGTATACATTGTTATTTTAGCCCCAGCCGCACACAAGTTACTCAATTTGGAATGAGGCATGGAACCAAAATCGGCTTTCGTTAGGTTTTGGATTAGGCCTGATGAGACCTAATGACGTCACGCTTTGTTTACATGTGCGTTTTCCTGTGTGGTAAACCATGGGTAGACGGTCCCTACTTCGTCTGGCGTCACGATTTGGCTCCCACAGGAAAAAAAAAGTGTAAAAAGCGACAAAAATTCGGAATTATTGTTAGTAATTGAAACGCTTAGGCCTATTTTCTTTAAATCATATTAAATGTATTCTTTCTTGGTTCACGTCAATTTTCAAAAGGATTGTGTCAAATGTTATGGTTAATAATCTGACGCAATTTCAATTCAATGCAATATGTTGTTCTTGAGTTATTGTCTCAACAAAGAGTGTCAAAAGCGACTAAAATTCGGAATTATTGTTCGTAATTGAAACGCTTAGGCCTATTTTCTTTAAATCTTATTAAATCCATCATTCCACGGTTCACGTCAATTTTCAAACGGGTTGTGTCAAATGTTATGGTTAATAATCAGACGCAATTTCAATCCAATGTAATATGTTTTTCTTGAGTTATCGTCTCCACACAGAGTGTTGTATTTTTGTTTCATGGGCAGATTGTGATATCCGCATTGATGGTGCTGACCAGTGGTTGGGTAGGGCGCCCTCTTCAGGACAAAAATCACAGAGGGTAGTAAAATGTACGGAGCGCGCACTGTTGGCCGTTGACTAATTATCGAACGAAGTTTCGTTTCAGTACAAATTGATTTTCTGGAGTTACTGTCTCCAAAAGAGTGCCCCATTTTTTTTTTTCAATTAGAATAGACGTAGATTCAGATTCGGAATGAATTTTTCGTAATTCTATCTAAGCACTGCTTTCCTTTAATCATATTAAATGTATTCTTCCATGGTTCACGCCAATTTTCAAACAGGTTTGTGTCAAATGTTATGGTTAATAACCATTCGCAATTTGAAACCAATGCCATATGTTGTTCTTATTTAAGTTATCGTCTCAACAAAGAGTGTCAAAAGAGACTAAAATTCGGCATGAAGTTTTCGTGATTAAAACGCTTAGGCCTATTTTCTTTAAATCATATTAAATGTATCATTCCACGGTTCACGTCAATTTTCAAACGGGTTGTGTCAAATGTTATGGTTAATAATCAGACGCAATTTCAATCCAATGCAATATGTTGTTCTTGAGTTATCGTCTCCACAAAGAGTGTCAAAAGCGACTAAAGTTCGGAATTATTGTTCGTAATTGAAACGCTTAGGCCTATTTTCTTTAAATCATATTGAATGTATCATTCCACGGTTCACGTCAATTTTCAAACGGGTTGTGTCAAATGTTATGGTTAATAATCAGACGCAATTTCAATCCAATGCAATATGATGTTCTTGAGTTATCGTCTCCACAAAGAGTGTTGTATTTTTGTTTCATGGGCAGATTGTGATATCCGCATTGACGGTGCTGACCAGTGGTTGTGTAGGGCGCCCTCTTCAGGACAAAAATCACAGAGGGGTAGTAAAATGTACGGAGCGCGCACTGTTGGCCGTTGACTAATTATCGAACGAAGTTTCGTTTCAGTACAAATTGATTTTCTGGAGTTACTGTCTCCAAAAGAGTGCTTCATTTTTTTTCAATTAGAATAGACGTAGATTCAGATTCGGAATGAATTTTTCGTAATTCTAAGCACTGCTTTCCTTTAATCATATTAAATGTATTCTTCCATGGTTCACGCCAATTTTCAAACGGGTTTGTGTCAAATGTTATGGTTAATAACCATTCGCAATTTGAAACCAATGCAATATTTTGTTCTTAAGTTATCGTCTCAACAAAGAGTGTCAAAAGAGACTAAAATTCGGCATGAACTTTTCGTGATGAAAACGCTTAGGCCTATTTTCTTTAAATCATTATCAAATGTATTCTTCCGAGGTTCACGTCAATTTTCAAAGGGGTTGTGTCACATTGTATGGTTAATAATCGGACGTAATTTCAATCCAATGCAATATGTTGTTCTTGAGTTATCGTCTCAACAATGTGTGTCAAAAGAGACTCAAATTCGGAATGAAGTTTTTGTGATTAAACGCTTAGGCCTATTTTCTTTAAATCATATTAAATGTAATCTTTTTTGGTTCACGTCAGTTTTCAAAATGGTTGTGTCAAATGTTATGGTTAATAATCTGACGCAATTTCAATTCAATGCAATATGTTGTTCTTGAGTTATTGTCTCAACAAAGAGTGTCAAAAGCGACTAAACTTCGGAATTATTGTTCGTAATTGAAACGCTTAGGCCTATTTTCTTTAAATCATATTAAATGTATTCTTTCTTGGTTCACGTCAATTTTCAAAAGGGTTGTGTCAAATGTTATGGTTAATAATCTGACGCAATTTCAATTCAATGCAATATGTTGTTCTTGAGTTATTGTCTCAACAAAGAGTGTCAAAAGCAACTAAAATTCGGAATTATTGTTCGTAATTGAAACGCTTAGGCCTATATTCTTTAAATCATATTAAATGTATCATTCCACGGTTCACGTCAATTTTCAAAAGGGTTGTGTCAAATGTTATGGTTAATAATCTGACGCAATTTCAATTCAATACAATATGTTGTTATGAAATTGATGCTTGAAAGAACCACATAAGTGAAGTGACTGAGTTCAATTATTTTTTTTTGGTATCGAAAATATCGTTTTCCTTCATTTTGCAAGAAAAGGAAATCCTATTACAACAACAACAATTCGAAGGGTTTTTTTTCCATTTCATTTTTCAAACACTTTATTTGACAAATAGTGGCTGCATAGCACCAACCGGGCTATTACGCAAGGCATTCACAGAAAATGTTGTTTTAACATTTTTTTATTCAAAGTAATTACTTTTAAAAAAGATATATATTTGAAGTCATGTATTGCCTGCATGGCGAAATTGTTTGATCGAAAACTCAAGAATATTTCTCTCTTTGAAGTGGGGCTAAAAGAAAGCTGTGTTTCCTTATACAGGTTGTCCAACAAAAATCTAACAGTCCAATCGGGCATGTTTTCAGAAAAGTGGGGTTGTATTCAAAATCGTGTCTAATGTATTGCTGAGAATAATTGGTCTTCCAAATGCTTTTTAGTTAGAGGATGTTTTGTTCAAAGATACAGCAATCACAATGCGGGACTTGAAAAACCACTTGGGCCACTCTTTTTATTCATCAAGCTTACAGATCGAAGCCGATAAAAAAAGTCACACATTACTCTTGAACAAAGTAAATAAATCGTTTGTGTGTCTCTCTAACTGCGCTTTCTTACTTTCAAGGAAAGTGGCCAAAGACGATTTTCAACCCTTGAGTTCGATGAAGCATAGCGTTTGTTCCAATGCATTGATTTGAATGAAATAAAGTTTGTATGGTAGATTGGTTATCAGACTTTAAGAGGTAATTTGAAAATATTCCAAAACCCACACGCAATATACTTTTATTATTGGTTTTCGACTGTTTTTTTTGTGTGGAACAACTTGTACACGGGGTCCGACTTGTACAATTTTGGCGAATATTCCGTCCACACACACTGTACTGAGAGAGTACACGATTATCAAACACGCTGGAGAAAGGAACCCGGCTAGCCTTCAGTCAACAGCCCATCTCCACCCCGTAAACAAGACCATGGATTGACTTCTCAAAGAGCATTAATTAGTCGACTCATTCACGCTGATTATGAAGAAACATTACAAGTTGACTAGTACAAACCCTTGAGAATGAAACTATGGACCAGGCGATTCTGAGTGAATATCACTCTGATTTTAGATTGAAATACTCTGAAAAAAAAATCAATCCAGTCCAAACTCGAGAAAAAAATCGATTTTGTTCGATTGAATGAGTTTTACTCTAAAACGTCTGGTGCCACGTTTCAGTGGGTGGGAAAGAATTTCACTCGATAAAATGGTGAATTTTAATCTTGGGAAATTAGAGAGATATACAAAATAAGACAGAAACGCGCCTGCGGTCAAGCAAGTGGGCATCAATGTAATTTCATGACAGATGAGTTTGAAGGGCGTACAGATGATATTGTTATGCAATTCTTGAAGTGCGGGACCACAAGAATAAATCACGCAAGTTGAACAACAGATCATTATTGGACCACTCAAAATTCCCACAACTCGCTCCAAAATTTCCGTGCAAAATGCTATCCCGGACTCGAAATCTCCAACTATCAATTTACATATGCACATATATCACAACTCAATCACAATATAATAAGATAATTCTTCGCCCGCTTATGTTGCATTATATCCAGACAAAACATATCTGTTATAATTTGTTATATAAATTATTTCTTACTCTGTTATTTGCAGTCAGATGCTGTATGATAATGAGCATTTTTGGGAAGACAGAAAAAGCAGTTTGAGTAACCTTTTTGCTTGAATTTATGAATACAACGTTACACTTTTTGTCTTTGAAGTTTAAACTACTTCATACATTCTGTCCCCTCCCCAAATAAATACACAAAATTATAATTTATAAATTATAATGATTATAATGAACAAAATAGTCAGTGATCACCTTCCATTCAAGTTTTGGAGATTTAGCTTCAACTTCAAACTTTTATCAACGTCACACTCAGGGTGACCGTTTTAGCCGATTTTCGGCTAACTTTGACAGAATTTTTGTTAAAAAAAACGAGTTTGACAGACAATTTGACAGAATGGATTTTTTTGGCAGATTTCTGGCAGAATTCTGCAAAAATGGTTATTTGACAGAAAAACAGCAAATTTGAACAAAAAAGTGTACATTTGTTTTAAAAAAAACTTCAATCCTTTCAACAAACCCTTGCATGATGGGACAGGTTGGCTGGTCTAGGTGCTGAGGTTCACTGGGAAACGGACTTTGTCGTGGACGGAGCCGCGTTTTGTCCGAAATTTACCAATAATTTCACAACATCTTTTTGTGACTAGATTGTTTATTATGTAATTTGAATCTTAATTTAGGCAATATTACCAATCTGCATGTGATTTTAAGTGTTTATAGTGTATTTCGAGTGATTCTTGGGAATTTGGCAGATTTTTGATATATCTGACAGATTTTTGATAAATCTGACAGATTTTTGATGTGCATTTAGCAGAATTTGGCTCTGACCTTTCGGTCACCCTGGTCAAACTTCTTTGCCTTTTTTCCAAATAACACAATCAAACAAATCAAACACTCGCCACAAATTTAAAAAAAAACCTAGTGTACAACTCCTTGATCTCTCACGAGTGTGATAACATTTGATTCAAACACAACTTCGGTTAATACCAAAAATGTGTTTTTATAATTGCATGTTGCCCATAATGTTGATTAGTAATGAAACCAACGATTTTTAAAAATTTGAACAAGGTGTAAGCTTTCTCGTGAAGATATGCAAGAAGCCTTTTGCATGTTAAGTGGCATTTGATTGCAGTTATACGTTTATAAAAGATGCTCAAAACCAACCAATACTTATGTTTTGGTTGCCAATTTCCATGTTAGCCGATTGGGGCGATTCACAATGCAGTGCGCCACCAAGAATGTGCCACGGAGAGTTCATTTCTCAAGTTTAAGGTCGACAAAACATGGCCCATTTGAATGAGTGTCAGTAGACAACTTGAGCTAATTCTTTATTGATTGGGGCATACCATTCTGCCGCCTTACAAAAAAACCATGCTGATAAAAGGAAAAGAAAAGGGCAAACATATTCTTGAATCATACGCTTAGGAAACTACTGACCGGAAAAAGTAATATTTTCAAACGTCCTGCGCGGCGAATTTGTCGACCATCTCCCACAATGCAATGGGAAAAATTAACTCTCCATGGCAAACTCTTGGTGGCGCACTGCATTGTGAATCGCCCGAATTGTGATGGCCAACTTTGTGGCCACTTATAACACTCAAACTTCTAGGGACCAACTTGAAGTTGCAGGCACAAGAAAAAAATAGTTATTCCTTTCAAACAATAGAAAAATGCATCGGTTTCAACCAGCTGCAGTTGTATCGTACGGTAGCAACTTTTAGCGACTATTTTTTAGAGGCCAATTTTGGAGGCCAACTGGATAAGCTTTGGTGTCAATTTTGTGTGTGTGTGGTAAGTTGGCAGCTTTTGGTGGCCAATTTTTAGCAGCCACTGTTTGGAGGCCAACTGACCAGGATTTCGTTTTAGTTCATTCTTTTGAATCTTTTGGTGGCCAATTTTTAGAAGCCATTTTTGAAAGCCAACTGACCACAATGTCATTGCAGTTCTTTTTCAAAGCAACCTTTGGTAGCCCCATTTTAGAAGACTTTTATTGACAAGATTTGGTTTCAGTTCTTTTTAGCAACTTTTGGTGGCCAATTTTTAGCAGCCACATTTTGGAGAGGAACTGACCAGAAGTTGGTTTCAGTTCTTTTTGTGGAAAGTTTGGTCATTTTTAGCAGCCCATTTTGAAGGCAAACTGACAAGGGTTTCAAATTAGTTCTTTTGTTGCAATGTTGGTGGGAAATGTTGGTGCCCACTTTTTACCAGCCACTGTTTGGAGGCCAACAGACCAGGATTTGGTTGCAATTAATTTTGTAGCAAATTTTAGTAGCCAATTTTAGCAGCCACTTTATTATGACAAACTGACCAGGATATCATTTTGCTTCTATCTGTTTGCAACTTTGGTGGGTACTTTTTTGGCCACTTTTTTCAGCCACTTTTTACAGGCCAAGTAACAAGGATCTGGTTTCAATTTTCATTGTAACAACTTGATGGCCACCTTTTAGAAGCGACTTGTACGTCAACTGGAAGCAAAAGCCACAGACATCAACAAATTTGAAGCCATCAGACCAACGTGAATCCTTCAGTGTTCTCGATAGCCATGAGGAGCTTTTCTCGCAGCCGTGCCTTGTCGGTGTAAATCGGTAAGTCTAGCAGATTGAAGCACGTGTGAGCTACGGGGAAGAAATCCTCACCCCCTTTGACTGTCTGGATGATGGTTTGTAAGGTCTTCATCCCCTGGATGGGGACTCGGTCAGTTCCTGTCAGAAACACTGTGATAAAACACAGAAGGCGCAGTGACAATTTCAACAAAGGTCAAACTTCATAAGCAAACAACACTGTTGAGCAAATGTTGACTAATCCGGTGAATAAAATTAGGAGCCATTTTTGAGGTACCGTAGTGCGACACCCACGCGCGCACATGCAGCATGCGTTCAGAAAGATAAGGCACGCGCCTTTTGGTAACCCTACTAGTCGAAGTGCATGCATACTACCTGAGCGCAAATGCCGTTCCACCACAAAATGGTTTCCAATTGTGTTCGCCTAATTAGTCTGTATACAGGGTAAGTCAAAAAAAAGGAAACCCAAACGGCAGGACCATGGTTTGACTAAAGGCGTTCACACTTTCAGATATGCACAAATCCAAATAGCCAAAATCAGTCGCTATCTACTCACCAAGAAACTTCTTTTTCTTTTGAAGACTCATCTCACGGAAGACGTCCCAAAACATTCGAATTGTTGGATGCTGTCTGTAGTACTCACCTTTATAAGTCACATTCTATAGAAAAATGAAATGGAAACCAAAAAACTTGATCAGAGTTTATCCTAGCATTCATTTGGATTAAGATATCATTTCATCACCAACACCTTGCTGACGATACCCCGGTAAAGAAGGCACTTATCACCACAGAGGCAGAATTCCCCTGGCACCTGGCTGGTCAAGACCCAGAGGACGACCCAGGACATCCTGGGTCAAGCAACTGGGACCGCCCAGCAACGTTGACAGGCTCTGGAACCAGGCTACAAACCGCGGACACAGGAGATCAGCGCGACGGACCCCAAATGTCTATGCGGTAGAGTGAGTGAGTGAAAACAGCGATGATTTTTGTTTTCATTGTAGCAATCTTTAAGTGTGTCATTTAGCTGACGTCGGCGACTGAGCTAGAATAACATAATTGTTTTGGGGGGTAGGGGGGTTTAAAGGTATAGTCCATCATTTGTAATTTGTATATTTTGTTCGGTTGAAGCAACAAAAGTGCTCAAAATCTAAAGAAGGGTGCTGAACAACTAACCTGATGAAGTTTCAGCTCAGCTTCAGCTGTATATTTTGAGATAAACAGCATTCTAGGACCTCGATTTCAAATCAAAAGTTGCTGAATCATGTTTTGAATTGGGCCTGAATTCAGCGTCCGAGACCCGTTCTCTCTGAGCCATTTGCAGCTATGCGATGTCGCGCAGCCGCGCGCGCGTGTGCGTCGTGCCAATGCTTCGCCGAATAAAAAAACGAACTACTAACAAAAATTCTTCTTTCGTTGATTTCTTCAAAATGACAGCTTGCCAGAAAGAATAATTTGACAGGGAGTTTAGTCCCCTTACTATCTTTCAACCATGTTTGTCAACAATAATTACATCAGTTACTTTTTGGATAGTTGCAAATGATGGACTATAGCTTTAAATATTTTTGCGCCAAATAAATTGAACATTTCACTCCATATGCATGTCTGTGCCAAATCTCACGGAAATGCTTACCAGACCAATTATACTTAGCCGTTTTGCTACCCCCCCCCCCAAAAAAAAATGAATGCACTAGTATGCATGTATAACATTATAAAGTAAACTTGATTTGGGGAGTGTGGTCTAGTGGTTAGGGTTTGTGACTCATGATCAGAGGGTCAGGGGTTCGAATCCAGCTACTGGCCATATAATGAGTCCATAAAAGAACTTGCTAAAGACAAGCAAAGCAGACCCAATTTCACAAAGCCCTGCGATGCGTCGCAACCCGAGTTACACTTGCGATGTGTTGAATGCTCAAGTTCCTTCACAACGGCTTAAAACACGTCATAAGTTACGACGTTTCTAGTGGTCAACGCAAAATAAGAAGCGTCCTTTTCTTAGCCAGTTTTATGCCATAAAAAATACATAAACGAGACTATAACAGAGCTGCCAACATTTGCATCGTGCAATCAGGGAGATTTTGTACAACAATCAGAAAGATATTTAGAATTACATTCAATATAATAGGGGAAAAAAGTTTCCATAATCAGGGAGATTTTCAAATGTGTTCATCAGAACATGGAAAGATTGGTTTATTTTCAGGGAACTTTCCGAGACAATGTGTGTAAAGTCCAGAGGAGATCTGATCACTCTTTGTTGAAAATCATGAATATCAGACGACTATTGACTGTACGCTGAATAAATACATAAAACAGTCACCGCGTTGTGCTATAAGTACACCTACAACGCGTCGCACTTACGACGTGTTTTGTGAGATGGATCGCAGGACGCGTCACATCGTAGGGAGGCGACGTGTCACAGCGCTGCGACGCATCATAAGTTACGATGAGTTTCATGAAATCGGTGCATGGTCCCAGAGCGCACAAACTTCTTTCAAGTGATACAGAATGGCTATTTACTGGACGTCCTTTCGTGCACCTGGTGTAAACAATGGGCTATTACATTGTAATCCTATACGAGAGCACTGCCCAGCCAACAGCCAGTCTCTTCACAAGTGACAGTCAGTCAGTGGGTCAGTCAGTCATTGAGATACATGTAGGTACAAAGATAACATAAGGTTGGCCCTTAAGGACCAGCAAATACCATACAGTTTTGGGGCACTTTGGGGCGGTACAGAGACATTTAAGCCAAAAGAGGAACTCAAACCTTTTCAAATTCATCCCAGTCGTAATGCTCGTCTCCGATCACCATGTCCATCAATTCTTGGGGGTGGAACAAGTTGAAGACCCGCCCCCCACAGACATGTAGGAAACCCTGACTGAAGAAGCTGTACTGTTGCTCCACAGAGGTGTTCAAGACATAGTCTACGTAGCTGTCTACGTACTCTTGCCTGTTAGATGACAAGGGTCACATTGATTTCGTTAAAGGTACATGTGATTAGAAACGATCATGGAAAAGACTGACAGGGGTGGCTTCACAGAATCTTGTGAAGGAAGTTGGGATGGCATTCTGGGTAACTTATCATGACCTATGTATAAAGACATACGGCTGCAGCTGTTTAAGACCGCAGTTAGCCAATGTGCGCAAATGCTATCCGGAAACTTTCTCATAGAAACAGTGATTTCTTTTTCATTGCGGACCATGTGGACAAGTTTTGAGCATTGCATAATATGCAGTTTGACCCATAACTTCGAAACGGAGCCTGAGCAAGTGACGAGAATCGGAAACTTACAAAAGAGATAAGTTTTACAGATTTTCCTACATTATTACGCTTTCCAATCAGAGCGTGAATTCATCAGCCTTTCCCAGCATCCTGTTTGCAGGGTGGGGGGTACGAACGAAGAACAAATGGCCTCTATTTTGACCTAACATGAGGGAGTAAAGTGCAAAGAACACAAACTTTAAGCCGGCCTCAGGTCGACCTTGCGAGGACACGGATCACTCAGCGACTGATTTTCAGGATCAAGCTGCGCCTGAGTTACGACTGTTGGGAACATTTCAGTCGCCCACTTTTTTTTACCTAACTGCGACGATATTAAAAGACCAGCAACAGTCAGCGCTAAAAAAAAAAAATTAACAGTCGCAAGAGCAGAAAAATTTCAACTTCTGTGCCCTGACAGAATGTGCTCTGGACAGGCAGGTATCAATCGCATTTGACCTGTGTGAAGTTACGGCGTCGTTTGCGCATCCATTTCATTTCATTTCATTGTGTTGCCAATCAGCATGCGGCACAAGTGGCCGATCGAACAGAAGTGGCCGTAGAAGACCGTTTGATTGTTATCAGCACACACACTGCCATTTTGAAGTCACATGTTCATGTCTCCGCCACGGAATCCTTGTCGCGGGTGACATTAACATGGTCGTAATTTTTTTGTGTCGAGATGTTGCTTGTTCCACGATAATCACACAATTTCTCTGTTTGTGACCTGAGAATGACTTGTGTCCTTGTTGCCGACGGTTTCATCGCGACGCAAGCAAATCGCTGGTCCACCTGAGCGTGGCTTTACTTTTGATTATAATCACTCCTGGACAGTGAGTATCTAGATTGAAAAAAGTGAGCTTTCAACTTTTGGTGAATTGTTCACGCTCTAGTGATTTCCTTATGACTGAGGATTGATTTGATCCTAGGGAAAGCCAACAGATCTTTATCATGCTGCCACCATTTCAGTCATGTTCCCTGTATCCAATAAGAGTACTGAATGATAATGTTTTTTGTGCAAAAGGAACCAGCCTATTCTTCCTTCCAGCCTCGCTTTAGTTACGTTGATTTGAATGGGAAAAATCATGACGGCCACAACATGATAATGGTCTATTTAGTAACAGATGTGGTAAGGAAAAGCTGGGGCACATGTTGTTTTCAACCAACGAAATGTCACGGTTTTTCATCACACGGCCGCAAAATTTGTGGTCACATGACCAGTTATAGCCCTAAACAGCTGACCTGTTCTCCATGGTAACTTCAAGCTCAGCCCCGCCCGGTTTCAACTCATCCGTTTCCATCTCGCCATAGTTCTCCATGGTGATCTCAAAGGTCAAGCAGAGGTCATGGAGCGCCTCGGCTTCCTCAATGTCTAGTAGGTTCTGGAGGTTTGTGGCAAATAATGGATCCAGCTGCTTGAAATCTTCAAGAGACTTGGTCGGTCTGTGAAAAAACAACAGATCCTAAATAAATCTGACAATCGACGCACTAGCCATTGTCAGACTTTCAAATGTTGAGTCTGTGTTCAGACTATGAGCTCCGTGCGCCAACAAAAGAGGGCGCCCTTTTACCTAGCAACGACGTCCCATTGGCGGGACATTTAGCTGGTTTACACGCACCGCTCCTTGTGTGTGACGCACGTACACCAGGGGATTTGTGCTATGTACACGCAGTGGTACAGCCGCGCGTCGCAGCAAAATTGCAGTCAGGCAAGATGGCGTCGGTCGGTCACCCCCAACTGTACTTTCTTTGCCGGTGAGGGGGTACTTGTGAACGGAGTGGATACACATACATGCATCACTATGAGTATTGTTTTCGTTTTGCTGAAAGAACACTTACTTTTTTTGTGATCCGTGGGCAGAACTTTAAAACAGTGTTTGTGTTTGTTCAAAATTCCATAACTTGATAAGTGCATGAGTGATTTGAATGATTCTTGTGCTAAAAGAAAGCTTAATGACTGGGCTTTCGTATCCTAGATTATGAAAGTGCCACAGGCAAACTTTTCCTGCCATTTGGGTTTTGTTTTTGTATTTCTCATCCTGCATACTAAGGATGTGACTTTGTGTTTCAATTTTTTAAACGTTAAGCAAATATCTTAAGAACCGTTTAAACATTTAGCCATTCACAAAGACTAATGCATGCTCGTTATGTCTGCAGACCAGTGTGATTGACATGATAAATCAACAATGGCAGTCACCGAAAAGGTAAAAACTTAAACTTCATGTGCTCTGAGTGTAATCAAGTTAAGTAATGAAGTGCTTTAAAGGTTTGGTAGAAACATTGTTAATTATTTGTCCTACGTAGGTTTAACTCAAAGAAAGACTGCATACGTAGGACCCTTTTTTATAATTTGGGTTTTGTTTAAACGTTTTAGGAAAGTTTGTAAACGAATTTAGAATTGTTTTCGTTTAAAGCCAGAGTCCATCATTTGCAGCTATCCCAAAAGCAACTGGCATAATTATTGTTATTGTTAAAACATACTTGGTTGAAAGATAGTAAGGGGACTAAACTCCCTGTGAAATTATTCATTCTGGCAAGCTGTCATTTTGAAGAAATCAATGAGAGAAGAACTTTCCAACGGTGCGTCTTAAGAAGCACCGTTGGAAATTTCCGTTACTAGTTCTTTTTTTATTCGGTGAAGCACGCACAAGCGTTGACACGACATACACGCGCGCAGTTGCTATAATTCGTCGGATCAGTGAGCGACATCGCGTAGCTGCAATCGGCTCAGTGAGAACGCGTCTCGGATGCTGAATTCAGGCCCAATTCAAAACATGATTCAGCTACTTTTGATTTGAATCCGAGATCCTAGAATGTTGTTTTTCTCGGAATATACAGCTGAAGCTGAGCTGAAACTTCATCAGGTTAGTTGTTCAGCACCCTTCTTTAGATTTTGAGCACTTTTGTTGCTTCAAACGAACAAAATGCACAAATTACAAATGATGGACTATATTTTTAAACGTATAAACATCTCACATTCTTAGACTATACTCACCTGTTGAGCAGTTTCCTGTAGAGAGCCAAGGGGAATGGCAGCGATATAATAGTCAGATTATAGATGGCAAGACCAACGATGATTCCAACCAATCGAAACATCTCACCGTCCTCAAAAGACTGAAATGAAGAGAGCAAATGATAGGTCTTTAAACAAAATATGCTGAAGGTCTGAGAGTTAATCAGGTATGAAGGGTATCCCTTTTATTTGGTTGGTTCTCATTTCCGACCAACCCTCTTTTGGGATCCTGACCCAAGAAAAAAAAATTACAGCCGACCCTGTCTGAAACCCATTTACAAATTAAAATATATAACAAATGAAAATAAGCATTGGAATAAGCTGAACAATAACAAAGACAAGAATGTATTGTCCGCACTTACTTTGCTGTTGAACCAGATTGTCTCTGTTCCTTTGTAATGCCGGAACATTCCAAACTTGGGCGAGAGAATTTCCCGTAGCACCAACATAAAGAACTCCTAATAAGAAACCAGATGAGACAAAGACGTATTAGAACCTACGTTCTGTGGATTTCCATACCAATACTGAAAAATAAATAGCTTAGTTGAGTATAGATTAGCAAATTGGCTAATTAATTAACACGTTTTCACTAGTTAAGCAGTAATGTTGTGCATCGGGTCGGGTTGACCAGGCCAAACCAACACCAATATTACAGATAAAAACCGAATCCGAACCGAAACCGATCTGAACTCCCTAAAACTGACCCGACCCAACCGACAAAAATTCGAGCAAAAAACCGACCCGACCCAAAGAAACCCAAATGTCTGGCTTGGGCAACTGTGTCCACTTTTTGTGCCTGAACTGACCTGCGTCATGTGAAAATCGTCCATCTCTCAGTAAAGAATCTTATAGTACAGTGAAGACTCATATACCTAGTGGGACTACATGTTAAAGACTGTGCGTCATAGACTGCAAACCACATGCGCATTCGCGTGGTGGGTTGAAGTCGGTCGTACCGGGCACAGCAACTCTGCAATAATATTGCACCGCGTGAATCTCTGAAATGTTTCAGATGTTTTTCCGGCTTATTAATTTTTGGGGGGAGGGGATTTTCACAAAAAATTCCCAATCAGACAAATTGGACAAATTGCCATGAACCACATCACAACAGCTAGTGTTATATGACGGTAGATTATACACTTTTATTGGTCCAACATCGATCACGTGTCATGCCACAAACACGCATGTACAACGACGTACGGCGCGTGCGCGTGGTACACGAGTGATATTCCCCACGGGGTACATTACCTTTTCTTTCCCGTTGTTGAAAATGTTGTTTTCTTGCGTTGTTTTATAGTTGTGTGACTTTGAGTATGAGATAGCTACGCTGGTACTACGTAAATCGATCTTTACGAGATGTGCCATGGGGGACAGTGAATCAATATTTCTGCTATGACTGCCATTGCTGTTTACATTGCTCGTCACTGTTCGTCTGCTCTTTTTAACAATGCAAATTTCGCCGTAATTTCACCAAAATAATGTCGGCATGTGACAACAGGTCACCTCCTATAAAAGAAGAGGTTTCTCTCTCATGCCAAAGACGAGATCAGAAATTTGATTTTCGAACAGGACAGCATCGGCTTGGAAAAATAGAGAAAGTTCTGTGCGAAAAGTTTGCCAAAAGCGGCCGATTGTGTATCGCAACAGGAAGAGACCCACAGTTTCAGACGTTAGTAATCTATTACCGTGGTATAACAAAACAATGTTGCCTGCTATGGCGGGGTCCATGGGTTTTGAACACCCTTGGGGGCAAATGTTCACCTCGGGTGCCATTTGTCCCCTCGGGTGAACAAAACACCATGGAGCCTGCCACAGCAGGCAACAATCGTCGTATAATGATTACCTTCTTGACACCTCCAGCATCGATCCCTTCCTCCCCGGTGAAGATCACCCTCAACGGTTTCTTGAAGTCCATGCTGCCGTGTCTAGACAACTCTGTCAACGTACTGTGGACGATGTTATTCCTGACGATAGTTAGCACCAGGTAGGGGTTGATGGAATCAAAGAAAAATCGCTGGCTGTTGCGTCGCTGAACGTCTTCTATTGCATTCTGGGATAGGAGGGGAGCAAAAAGGCAAACACCGCATCAAGATGAGAACAAGAATTAGCACACTGGCATTTGCGTAGAGCTATTTTGAAAGGCATTAACTACTATTATCAAAATGCTTCTACTGGATTATCGTACTAAACACCCCGTAAACTTTTCCATCTGGTATTTCACTGTTGTCTCCAAAGGGTATTATTTACTGAGCTGAAACTTCAACAGGTTAGGTTTTTAACATTGGTGTTGCTAAATGCGTGAATAGCAACTGATCTTATAAGCCTTAATTACCAGACAGCTAACTCGTAGTACACAATGTAGTTTGCTGGGCGCGCGTGTTTGTGCACAAAATTATGGAAAGCTAAACATTTTTACAGCTTTTTTGGACTGCTATTTGGGCAAACCGAAATGAACCATCAGTATAAATGAATGTCATATTGCTCCATGCAAACAACGCACATGTGCACATATACATGTACCTTCATACTTTTTAAGTCTGGCATACTTGTATATGTGCACGTGCGTATCTTGTGCGCGGCTGTTACATTCAGAGTAGGCATTGGACAATCACGGCACACGTAATGTTGCCCAAGTGCGCACAGTGGGCGGGGCCTATAATGAATCAGTCTTCTGTGTCAATCCTTACCTGCATTTGAAGAATTGCATCGTCTTTAAGCAACTGCGTCTTGGCGTTAGCATCCAGAACAAACGGATAATCACAAAAGTTGACATCGTGACACTACCAAACAAAAACAAAAACAAGAACAGCTAGAAGTTTCAATAAAGATATGTTGGAAAGACCAAAAGCCCTCGACTTTTGCATTTGCTGGAAAGGAATACACATTTCTCTATTAGAAAGTGTGATTATGCAGGGTTCGTCCTTAACTCTTTTTCTTTTCACTAGCTAGTCGGACTAGTGAACCAGACTCTTATCCAGTTCAATTAATTAATTAAATAAATTATTTTTAATTATAAAAATGTCCTTATGGTATTTAGAATAAATGTATTCACATCACATTTTCGGCCCAAATAATTTTCGGCCCAATATTTATTGGCGACACAAAAGCTATCAAAACTGGACTCTCAAATAGACAAAACTTTGGGGGAAAAAATATAAAAGTCACGAAAAGAAACTACCCAACACTGTCCATGGGGGACGGTACCAAGCAGTATCAGTGAGCACAGACTACCATGTAAACCGGCACAGCTATGCGTTATCAGCGCAAGTACTAGCGTTAAGACCTCTAAATAAATACAGAGAAGTGGAATATGCAGACACAGAAAAGAGAGATAGATATGAATTGAGTCGTAGAAATCTTCTTTCTCCACTGATGTTTTCATGACAAATTCTACAATGTCAAACTCGGCCAGATTACACTACATAGGCCATGACTGTTAACGAGCGGCGTCCCATGCCTTGCTAATTGCCAGAGTAAATAGAGGCCGCTAAACTAACTATTACAGCATATGGGCACCTAAGGGCCCACTGACTATAAGTGCTATTTTTTACGACTAAAGGTAATTGTTATGAAAAAGTCGGCAGGAAGAGAGAAGCATAATTCACTACAGTTGACATAGTTAAAGGTGTGTACCAGGGTACGGGTAATAGTAGTCACCACTCATTCAAGCTCCAGAGAAGTGACAAACAGCATGCATGCACTATAGCTCCCGAACTTATAGCACAAAGTATACAAGACTAATGTTATTCTGAGCTCTTTACACACAAACATCAGGTGACACAAGAAATGCATTGTTAATTCTCCTCCACTGGTCCCCCCCCGGCCAACTTTCTTTTTGTATCTTCTGATGTACCTACCAGTATTGCCGTAGAATCGTGTCAACGCACCTTGTGAAATATTGTCCAATAACATGATATACAAATGGACGCGGAACGCGCAGAATCTGAGACAAACAAAACTTGACATACAAAATCCCATTGGGTTGTCTAAGTGGCGTGGCTAACTCTCAAGTCCATACTGTGCTGAGACCCACAAGGCATAGGCTCTGAACAGCTCGACCAACAGGAGTTATTCACCAAATTCTCACCTCCATGCTGCTCGGTCTTTGAAGCCACTCCAGGAAATGTTCTCGGATGCCAACATTGTCCGTTAGCTCTTTGATGTAGAAGAGGTAATACGGAAGAATTTCATTGTTCTCATTGTTCATCTAAATTCAAGTGAAAGTAAAATAAAGGAAAATTAAAAGTTAAGCTACTTATCAATTCCATAACAGCATTTTTTTTTAACGCCCACTACTAGAAGACATAGTGATTTGGTTATTGTTAAGTTCCCCCAGAGTTTACATACGTGTATATTCCAATGTGAGAGAATGAAACAACATTCAAATTGAAATCATGTGAGTAAATAGTATTGATTGTGGTAAAATGCCTTGCCCAAGGACAAGAATCACCGACTCTTGGACGGGACACTGCGTGTCAGTCATAGAGTTATATTTAAATTGTATGCGTACTGTACTGTTCGCCTTCGCGCACGGAGTACACACTACTTATTTCTCCTGAATGTGCACCATCAGGCATGAGTCGGCATTCAAATACATTCAAATTAAACTTGCGATGGTCTCCAAGACTAATCCCTGTCCCCAATAACTTCGGTCATTCGAAATACGCAGTGGATGGACCGGGAACCAGTCTAGGTCACCCCAACTCTCCTTTTTTTTTGGCCGTTGAAGAGGTACTAGTGCACAGAGCCATTCTGGAGGCAAACATTTGACGGCAAACTGTATCAATTGAGTACATTTTACAGATTGTGGTAAAATGCCTTGCTAAAAGACACTAAGGTAAGTTGTTGCGGTAGGACACTTAACACCCAGCCTGAATACGGTTCAATAATAGCCTTTTATGAGGTAAATATGTGACAGCAAACTGTATCGAGTGAATCCACTACAGTGGAACACCGCTATAACGAACATCGCGGGATCCAAAGAAAATTTTCGTAATAGTGATCGTTCGGTAAAGCGATTTTAAGCTGCCGGTGCTCTGGTACTCACTTTTCAATAAATAGCGCCCTTCAGAACTTCACCCTGCACACCATGGTAGTTACTGACTATTGAATTATGAAATTACACAGTTTTGAGCTTACAATCGGGAGCCAAGGATGATGTTCAGTATAGCCGAATGTTCGTACAGCAGTGTTCGGTATAGCGACATTCCACTGTATATTGATTGTGGTAAAATGCCTTGCTTAAGGACACTAAACACCCACCTTGCATAGTTTGCTGAGTACATCCAGACATATCTTGATGTTTCTACGGAGCATGGGTCGGTCGGCGGTGTTACGTTTCCTGCTGAGTTGTCCCATCATGCAAGACTTGTAGGTCGTCAGGATACGATTCAAATGACGCGGTTGTAGCGTCGACCACCACTGGGCTGCAAATGTAAATCCAAAACATTTCAATTACGCAAAGGGACTTTAAGTTTGCATTACTTTACTCTGTTAACGTTACTTGTTTTTACTTTTTTGGCCCAGGTTCAAATCCAACCCAGTGCCATAAATGGTAAATTTCACAAGCAGACAATTCCCAAAAAAACCCCGTAGAAATGTGTTTGTGTACAAATACAAATATGGGAGGTCACATAACACCTGATGAAATCATCATGATGTCACTGAAATTTACATCTATATTTTCCTTTCTATGTTCTAACTACTGATTCAACCCAATCTGAATTTTGTACTTAAAAATTAGATATACTGGTAGGGCTTTGAAAAATGAACCTGTAATGTGATGCAACATAACACCTGATTAGGTCATTGTGGCGAAAATCTTCGACATACACATGACATACATCTTCAGGTGGGTGGCCTAAGTGTGTGCCAAGTTTGAAGTCAATTGGATTTATGAAAGTGCCAAAGTGTATAGGGAGAAGGAAAGGAGTCTGAAAAAAACAGGGAAAAAGGGGGGGGGGAGGGTGAAAAAGACTTTAAAGAAAACAAGAGCTGATTCGGAGTACTCTGAAACAGCTTAATAAAAAAAATCTCCACTTACAAATGACTTTGGCCCCTGCACTGGTGACGTTGCATAAGGCCTGTCCAAACTGAACCACGGTGGTCCCATAGCGCTCAGGGGAGGGGTCGGTGAAAACGGGTGATTCCATTAGCAGTAGGTAGAGTCTGAGTGCCTCGATGTCTGGAGGGGACGAGGGCAGGGTGGGAATGAGATAGGTGCCCAGGATTTCTGCCATCTGTGTTGAAAAAAAAAAGAAAAAATAGAAAATACAGTTAAGTGTACAACACATACATGTACACTGTACCTAAATCTTGTTTCTAAAAAGGGGTGGGGTTTGTTGGGGTGGGGTTTGTGGGGGGTTGGGGTGCGTGTGTTTGTTTCTGCATTCAAAAGGGGACGTTTAACAATAGAGGACAATAAGGTCTCCAATTCCCAAAGGTCCCCAATTTACGATCCTGTACAAAACGAGACTCAACTTGGATTCCAGTCCTCCAGCACTTGCGTACGGTGGGGGGTTGGGGACAAGCCAATGTATACGTATGCCGAGTGATAGTTTGCCTTTAATCATTTTTCATGAAATCAATGTACATTCTCATATTTAATACCTATACCGGGACCATGAATTGAGCCCATGGAGCCCATTGCCAGGAACAAAACTGACAAATAAAAAAACAATTGTACGAGAGCCTGTCCTCAATCCAATATACCGTTGCAAGATACGGTGGTTGGTAACTACGCAACAGAACAGCAAAATTGCCTATCACAGCCTATCACCATGGTAACGATACACAATACCCAAGGCCACATACATGTACATGTAACCTCAAAGCTGATGTAATTATACATGTACCGGTATATACATGTATGTGGTTGGGGATTTCATGTACCTGTGTGATATACACGTAATGGCATATAGAAATGGCAGGCCAAAGAGATTGTACATAATGAACCAATGTGCATGCCTTGCCACATCTTTACCACAATGTGTCCATTGTTATTTTGAATCACATACATTTGTACGTGTTCTACATACCGGTAATACCCCCCGAGGACCGACACACAAAGGGAGAACAACAGATCCTCTCCTCAGGTGTTGGGTCTTTTATTGAAAACGGTCCTCTATCGTACCGTAATGTGCTTACATTGTAGTCTATGGGAGAGTGATATATTACAGGGACAAAGAGCAACACAAAGCATTGTCCTCGGGAGTATAGTAAAACACAACTGTCTGTACTTGCATGTACACTGCACCTGGCAACACCTGTTATCAGGAAATTCAGGTTTAAAGAGGTTGTGGAATGCTGAAAGTCGTTTTGTTTTTGTATTTTTTTATTGTAGAGTAGACCCATTTATATCATAATGACAAACTACCATTCTTTTGTAATGTGCGTTTATATGTTTATAAAACTGAAATTCATCGAGTAATTTGTTGGTCGGCCAGCACATAATTGAAATCAACAGTCGTTGGGTTCTTCATAAAATCAGAAAAATCGTGACGTACGTGTAATAAACAGGACTCGTTTATACTACGCTGCATCTATAGGGAGTCCTGTTTATTACGTCATGATTTACTATGTTTTGTTTGCTGCCCCCAACAACGACTTTTACACTAATTGCACATTCGGGTCAAAACAGGACCTGAAAAACGGCTCTCAAAAGTACCTTTTGTACTCATTTCATGACAGACACAATAGTCGTTTTTATTTCATCACACCTCAGGATACATATACCCGAAAAATGACGGAAATGTCTTCGAGCATTTCACAACCTCTTTAAGGTTTTCAATAATATAAGATGTGCAGTATTAGTATTGTTTCCATACAAAATGGATTAGTTTTAAAGATCTTCAAAAGGGGGATCGACCAAAACAAAATTACATTTGCATCACTGAGAGCAGAAAAAAGGGTAACAGGACCCCATAATTCAGGGCTCCAGATCGGTTCTTCATTGCAATATATTGTTCTTAATCTTAAATTTCAATCAACTTACAATCATATTATAATTTTTTGAGGTTTCTATTAATAAATTATTTTAGTACTTTGTTAACATTGCTTTATACTGGGTCCCTCATATCAGGGTCTGTGCATTTTCTTGAAAATTGTGCTTGATGATGTGAAAAGTAAACCAAACCAAGCCAAACCAAACCACAAAGAAATTCACTAAGCCATGATTTACTTACAATGTTATGCAAATTGCTGCATTATTAAGATAATGTGACCATTGTTTTTGCGATGCAGGGTTATGCAGTGATGTAGCGGAACATTTTCCATGGGGGAGTTTACTATTTCTTCCTCCAAAGTTTCAGTTTGCCGTCGACAAACATCATGCCCAGCGCAAGTGGTCTATGTGCAGAGAGTGCACTCAGATCAGATGTACTGTTACTATACCTCATACATATTCATGATTGAGAGCCAAACTCTCACTGGTCAATTCACCATCACGTACCAGATGTTATTTTTGCTGTTTACCAAGCGCGCACGCGAGGATTCACGCGCAGGGTAAATACGCATGCGTAGTAGACTGTCGCACGGGTTACCCGAGCGACAGTCTACTACGCATGCGCTTTACAAAGCAATCGAGGAACTGTCGCACGGGTGTAGTACGCATGCGCGAGCATCGCCCAAACGAGCTACACACGAAGAGATGGTTAAGGTTGCACGGTGCGTTATTTTCCCGAGCTCAATGATGCCGAACTAGAGAATATTTATGGCAATATACATGATATAGATGCCTCCTGTACAAAAGAATATTGTACACAAACTATTTACAGCTGCACTGTATGATAAATGAACTGAACTAGTGAAGTTGAGCAATATGATTCTTTTAGAGAATTGTACAAGTTTTTCAAAAAAAAAGTTGTTTGAGGTTCCTTCATGCAACGGAAAAAAACAAAACAAATGGCGCTGAATATGTATGAGGTATAGTAAAACAAATATAACATGGTTTATTTCGGGTGGACAGCCGATATTCGCTCCCCTCGGTATTGGAAGTTGACAAACTAGTTCCCTCAGCTTCGCCTCGGGAACTAGTTTGTCAACTTCCAATACCTCGGGGAGCGAATATCGACTGTCCACCCTCAAACCATGTTATATTTGTATACTAGCCTACATTTTCCCGCTGCGTTTTCTACACTGTTTGCATTGTAGTCCAATACCATGTTTTTTTACACCCCCCCCCCCCCTTTTTGCTATGCCACTAGTCTATGTCCAAGGGCGGATCCAGAACACAATTTTTGGGGGGCAAAAAAAAATTTGGGATTCTAGATGCTCTGTGGTGCGATCTGAGGCAATTTCTGACCACTTTAACCAATGTTTTTTTTTAGGAAAAGATGTTGGTGTACTCATTGCCTGCCTTTATTGCGATGTCACATAAAAAAAAAAAAAAAATTGGTCTCGTTTTTTTTGGGGGGGGGGCATGGCCCCCTTTGGCCCCCCCCCTGGATCCGCCCTTGTCTATGTCTCAGTACATGTAGATATGTTATGAATGATGTACAGTAATCAATAGACATACCAGCAATATAGTGGTACGATCTTGTGTGGAGCATAAAAATTATTGATGCGGCACGAGCAGTCTTAATGCGCAATTACATTACACTGTTACGAGCTATTAATGAGAATATAAAACAGCATACCGGTACATCTTGACAATGCCTGTGCACTTGTCTGAGCATGAGCAAGTCAGCTAGCACTGTATTCAACACGTTATTTCGTGGTGTCAAATATATTATGCAAATTCCTGTTGACCTATGATGTCCCTTCCTGGAAAAATTATATCTTTTATATTTTACAATGTACATGTAAAAGCAAAGTGTAAAGGAGAAGACTTTTTATTTATGTTGTCCATATACACCTTAATTAGCTCTTTATGGACTTAACTATGTCTAAGGGAAACAATGTTGGCAAATTTGTAGACGACGTCACGTGAAACGTCATCACGACATGTATGCGAACAAGATCATGTAATTTTTAATC
This sequence comes from Patiria miniata, assembly GCF_015706575.1. NCBI lineage: Eukaryota > Metazoa > Echinodermata > Asteroidea > Valvatida > Asterinidae > Patiria > Patiria miniata. The sequence continues at coordinate 512,419 of NW_024037062.1, forward strand.
GTCTACAAAAACTAACCAATCACAAAATTGCCTCACAATTAAATATGAATTAATTGCGCAAGAGACATGATAGGGTACTCTATAAAAGACAGACGTGGTCTTCCATTTAGTGGATTCTGCCGACAGTTTGGCGCTGTGTTTGTCACATTCCTTTGTTTGATAAGCTTCATTTGCATGTATTGCAACCGCCACATGCTACCACTTCATTGACATATAGTGTAAAAACTGTACACTGCGACAGGAGAATAATGCTACCAAGCTGATTGATGATTCCTACACATAGCGAATGTCTCTTCTGGATGTGTTGTGATAAGGGACATTGTTAATTACTACATCTCATCTGTAAGTATTAATGTTAACTTCTAACACTAAATTATGTCAATATTTCTGTTGTTCAACTTCTTTGTACATGTTGTACATGTACTTCAAGTTATACTTGTTGAGAGATGATGAGGTTAGGATCATTACAGAGAAGATGAAGGACTAGTTCTTCAAAGAACTGTGACTTGTGAGTCACAAAGGAATTTCTTTATTTGTTTTCTTTTCCTTCGAAATTCCCGTAGGTGTAGAATTTTCTGAAATTACCTTAAAATAAGGAAATTATATTAAAAGTGGCAGCGCAGCACCGCGTGCGATGGACTGCCGCAGCAAGGTTTTATTGCTATTCTGGATGCTATTCAGGTGTAATTTGGGTACTCGGCCAAAACCAGCCCAACAACTAAATGCATTTTCAGATGTTGAATACATGTACGAGTGCCTAATTTGAAACTTGCGGATGTTTATGTCGAAATAAATGCAATTGAATCGTAAAGCTGTATTTTCAGTTTGTGTAACATTTCATTCGGTTGTGGGAAACGCATTCGATTCATAAAAATACATGTATGTTACGTTTTTGTTACGTTTGTGTATTACGTTTGTGTTACAGTTACATTGTGTTCCATTTGCTTTCAGCCACTGAAAAAGCCAAATATCTCAAGCTCTATTACTTTCATAAGCCCAACACCCTCAAAATGGTGTATCTCTTCAACACAACCAACCTTATAGAACTGAAAAAACTCGTTAAATTTTGCTCTCAAATCATGGACAAGTTTAAGAATATTTCATGTTGTTGTTACTGGTGCCTAGTTGTATACTGTATTTCTTCTCTTTCTTTCTTTTATTTGTCTTGTAGTAAATTATGTGTCTTAATTAAATTCCTAGTTTATATTAAATTATTTTTATTTTTGTAACTGTGTATTGTAATTTAGCTAAATATTTTAAATTGTAATTTAGAAGTTCTCTTTTGCCTCAGTAGTGGCCGTACAGGGGAATAAAATTCAATACATTGTCATTCAATTCAATTCATCCATTGTGTAAATTTCATTTGGTTTTGGAAAATGCATTGGATTTATACAGAAGTACTCTCGGTTTTTAAATTTCATAAGGTCTATTTTGACAATGCATTCAATTTGCAAAGATGTACATGTACATGTATGTTCGGTTTTGAAAAATGCATTTGGGTGGTGAATACACATTTGATGTTTTGAAATATCTTCTGTTTCAAAATGCATTTGATTTAAAGACATTCGTTCGATTTTTAAAGTGCTTTCGTTTTTGGAATATACCGTATGCATTCCGTTTTCAGAAATAACGAATAGATCTTGAAGTCTGCACATTTGATTTTCAAACACACATTCGGTTTGTTCAAAATATATGTTCCAATCTTTTTTACTCTAAATCTACTTCGTAGAAATACCAGAATGGCTTTTCTGTTCTGGCATCATCTCCTAATTCTTACAAAGTCTCCATTTATCTTTCAGATCAACAATTGACTCAGTTGGTATTAAAGACAGATGACGGTTTCTGTCCACTGAACAGCTACACACTAGTAGGGTTGATATTCTAGGGTCTACAGCAAGATTAGAACCAGAAAATGGCAATCACTGTGATCCTGCAAGCACGTGCACTCCTGCTTCTCAGTCTGTGCTGCTTGGCCTGGGGAACACTAGATCTTCCTACAGTTGTGCAAGTCCATGCAGGCCAGAAAACCCACATTCTGTGTACCTACACATGTCAAGAAGCAGATAGTTGTAACGTCCAACTGAGCTGGAAGAATCGGCCTCCCGAGTTCCGCAGTTTGGAAGGATACTACAATGCCACTCATCACTCCCTGAAGATGACTGTCAAAGCTGGCAGTCAAGAAGTGAAAACTTCTCAGATCATCACCTGCATTGCCATGACGACTAATGGAACCATTTTGGAGGAAGTGTCAACCCATCTAGAAATCTGCCGAACTGAAACAATGATGTGCAGATTCCACAAGGAGCCACTACAAACGTCACCCACTGTCCGTATATGTGCCTGTCATTACCAATCCGACTGTGCGACACTACTGAAATGCCAAAGTTATGAAGAAAGGTCGCCAAGATATCTTGGTTATAATGACACCGGCTCATGGAAGGTGGAGGTGTATGAATTCATTGCTCTGAAGCCAGGAGACAATGTGACTTGTCGTCTTGATTCGCATTCAATTGAGGAGCATCTCCAGACAACAGTTGAGCTCACGCTGCCAGAAGAATCCTCACCAAAGACGACAACCCAGGCAACGACAACAAAAACACTGACAACCTCACCCACACTGACACCAAATCAGTGTCCCGGGAACTCATGTGACTGTGCACTTCCTTGGGGTTTGTTTGCCATGATCGTCTTGATTGCTGTATTAAGTATCGGAGTCGGTTTGGGAATTGTGTACCAGAAAAAATGGTCAAGTTCCAGCAGGTCTACCCGATGTTCCCCAATGTCTATGGTCCCCAATGCTGGTGTTCCCCAAAATCCTTAGGATTGGGGAACATCAGCAGTGGCGTAGCCACCGGGGGGGCGACCGCCCCCCATGAAACCTTGTCGCCCCCCCCAGTCGCCCCCCCCCCCCCCCCCCCCCCCCCACTGAGATTTTGAGTTTCTAAAAAGTTATCATTGATCTACATGACGGCACGGGCCCTATTATGTACTACAATGTATCTTTTGCTTAAAAAATATTGGTTAAAGTGGTCAGAAATTGCCTCAGATAGCACCACAGACCATTTAGAATCCAAAAATTTTTCGGGGCCCTTAAGCGGGCCCCGAACCCACGCATATAGCTCAGAATTCTGGTAGCTGATTCAATGACTCCAACCTCAAAAACAATGTTCACAAAATTTTCTTACACGTATGCCTTTAGCTGAGAAAACCTCGAAAATTATGTTTAAATTATTATCTTTTGTGCTAAGATAATTATTGGTTAAGGTGGTAAGAAATTGCCTCAGATCACGACACAGAGCATCGAAAATCCATCAGTATTGGGGAATATAAGTAATGGGGAACATGGGTGTATACATCCATGTCTTTGCCACTTAAGGTAGAGTTGCAAATTGTAAGGTCACCAAAATGTGCAGACAAACAATGAGCTCTTTCAAGACAACCAATGAGCTCTTTCAAGACCATTTTCTTTAAATATAGCAGCGTCTTTTGATAAATAACACAGGAGGGTTTGGGCATTTATTTTATGGCCATCATTATTTTGTCATCCCTGTTCATCTAAAGGGCGATTCTTCAGAAATTGAAATAAATTAATTGTTAGGCGGAAAAAAGGTTTTCATACAATTGGGCAATTCCAGGCAAACAGGGACATGGCCCCAAAAAATCAAATTCATGCCTGAACTTCATTTTCATTTTTAAGTTATTGCTAAAAGATGTATTAAAGGACCAGGATATAACCTATTTTAGTCAAATCTTCATCGTTTTCTATGAAATATGTCACGTTCATTCCTGGTGATGTTTGGCTTATAAAATGTACTACTTTATGTGCATTTTCATTGTTTCTATCATTTGTTTCTATATGAAATGCGAGTGACGAAAAGATCCCTTTCTTATTTTTATTTTAAACTGGCAGTGATTATATTGCTGACAATTGATAATTTGCTTCTCCCATATATAGCCTACCAAGTATAAAACCAACAAGTATTAAAACCAAAAACCCAGCACATTATAATAGAGAGAGACCTTTGAAATTTGAAATGTGAGTGACAAATGAAATACGAGTGACAAATGAAATGCGACTGACGATATCACTTTCTATTATAAGAATGCAGACAGAGAAGCTCTAGATGGCAATATTGAGGGAAGTGCATGCACTATGTATGCCTACTGTCTTAGACCTTTAGAAGGTAGGCATCATTTGTGGTACCCATGATGCAGTGCATCTCCATAGGAACAGTTCCAAGTTTTATTTCTATGTGAACAGTCTGACCCTACATGAATAACACTGTTGAAAGTCAATTTTGGTGAAATAATTCATGCTCCTGCTGCTAAGGTTGTGAGTTCATTCAAATAGTACACGAATGCATGAAAACAATTCATTTTTTTTACAACTTAAGCATGGGACTGCAGAAACTAAAGAGCGTAGTGCCTTTGCGGCTGCGGATTATTAAATTACAGAACATTTGTAAATATTTCAGAAAATACTTTTTTGTCATTGTAATGAATATTTTGAGTCTTTTTAAACAACTTTGTAGATTGTTTAAAAAGGCAAAGCCCAGATTTGATGAGGATTGTGGAGGAAAAGCTTCATTTTGTTCACAACTCAATTAATTGACAACCTGAAATGCGAGTGACGGAAATGCAAGTGACGGCATTTTCCCCCTGCAACTTAAATTACTTCTTTCATTGCAATTAGCATTTTGAGCACATTGAAAAGGTTTATAAAGGTTGTTTGAAAAGACTTAGCTAAGACTTGATAACAAGTGTGGAGGAAAAGCTTCATTTTGATCATAACTTAATGAACGGACAAACTGAAATGTGAGTGACGGAAATGCGAGTGACGGCACTTTTCCCTTTTAAGTTAAATACAGTTAGTTGTTGAAGATATTTTGTTACCCTCATTTACACTTCAGTATGGTACATGTAGGTATCTTGTACACACATGTATGACTGGAAAGCCAATTTCATAAGGTACTTTAAAATGAAAAAAAAAACCTGAAATTGCTCAATCTATCAAAGATTATCACCAATTAAACGCAATGACCTTAAAACCTACCGTACCGATATATATCGTCCAAAAATAAAAGAACTGTGTATTAACTGGGACTGTTTGGAACAATAAAGGAAATGACACAGAATACCTGTTTCAACCACTGTATTTCACAATATCTTTATTAACAACCCTGGTTGGGCAAACAATATGTACGGCTTTCCAGTCATTATTATTGTTGGTGCTTCATATTTTTTTAAATATGAAATATAATTTTGGGGTTTGGGGTTTTGCTTTTTGACTCACCCTGTATGTCAGATGTACAGTGTAGTTAACAAGGCGTAAAGCTTCAAAAATCAGAGCCCAATATTATGTCACACAGTGACCAAAGAATGGCTCTAAAGAGAAAAATAAATCATTGCATAGATCTGGAATATCTGCTCATAACTGTAATTTGATCTCACATAAAGTAAGGTGAAAAAATCTGAATATTAACCTCATAAACTGTCTTTGTACTAGTCTGTATTACAACATTGAACAAGCAACTTATATAGCATATTGTGCATTTGACAATTGGACAAAATGCCAACAATTGATGGCTTCAGTTACAAGCTTGGAAAAACCAAGAAAAACAATCATGTTCCTGTAGTCTGGTTCCCTAGCTGACCCCACTTAAGATGAAACAGAGCAATTTATAGACGTCAGTTATCCGTCGTTGGTTGTATATTTTGGACGCATATAGAGTTGCTGGATGTATTAGTCCCGGTTGCACCCAAAAGCGCCCAGCCTATTACTCACTGTTGAGCCCAAAATCAGTGCTACAGACCCATATGAGCAGCGATAGTCATATTGGCGTTTAGTTTGGGACTTTCAGATGCTATCACAGCGTGTATACATGTACATGCGTTATATGGTGTAAATCGAGGAAATACATCATCGGTTAAACAAGGACAGGAACCAAATCGAGGACAACCTCAATTATGTTACCCCGACCCAAAAAGAGGTCTGTTTTATAATATCATTTTATACTTTATATGACTATGTTTTGCATTTGCATTAATTTCCCTTTTCTAATCTTTTATGGTGTTTCATATTTTTCTTACTGGTGACTTGTGTATGTTCCAGTAAACTTTGATCTTTTCCTACTTTTGTTGGAGCCAGTCTCTGATCTTTCCTACTTCCTGGAAGATTGGAGGATAATGTCAAATAAAATAGTTCTAATCTGCACCCCTTCACCATGTCTGCCTCTCGGTAAAATTATTATTGATATCTCCTAAATGGTAATCTTCAAAATTTCCTGACCACCCATTCTAAAATTTGTATCCTTGTGGAGACATTTCTTTGTTCTTGTGTAGTAAAGTGTTCAATTTTGAAAGGGACGGCTCTTATTTTAACCAGAATTAATTTCCTTGGCTGAAATTCGGACTTAATATCCTTTTTTAAAACTCTTCCATTTGCGACGAATCAACCCACCTCGGAAATTCCTAGTTTTTGAGTAAAACCCCTATTTCGTGAAAACCTTGTGGAGACCTATTCATCTATAGAAATTGCCCTGTGGAGACCTTTACAATGTTTTGTTCTCAATTGTGTGCGGGTCTCCACAAGGATACAATTTTGTGGTCACCCCCCACACACAAACACACACTTCATCCTTCTCCCTTTTGTTTATTTCTGTTGAAAAGTGCTTACTTAATTGTCTGCTGAAGTTTTGTCAGTTTTCCTGCAAACTTTGGTTTTTTTTTACTTTTCCCTTTTTTCATTTTGATCTAGTAAGCTTAGTTATATTCTATTCACATTTCAATTGATCAGATTTGGTTTTTGCCTTCCAGCTTATGTACTTGTTTTGGTACCGGTACTATAAATGGAAATTTATTCATTTCTTTAATGCAGGGCCAAATGAAAATCAGTTTCTGTTTGGATTTGCCCTGAGGAGGAAAGGAATGAATGAACAAATAAAATTGTTCCGATCAGACATATTTTTGTTATGTTGTGAAGGTCCATTGACTGTCTTCTATAGCCTTCACGAATAAGCCATATACCGGTACATGTAAATGTTCTGAAGTTCAATGACAATATCCATGCTACAAATAGACCCCTGGTTGCTATGGCAATGACCTCTGTAGCGAGCATCCATGCAAATAAGTTCACTGAATGCAGGAAGCACGAATAGGCACTGTATTGTGGCCTGTATTTCCCACCAGAAGACTGTTCATGAAACATTTCCTCATTGTGACTGCTACAAGTACCAGTACGGTATACATCTCACAGCGAGTATCAATGTTCATGGCATGAAACAATCTTGTGCAATTGACTATCATTCTGTCTGCATTTCTCTTGGACAAATTGGACAACTTTCAGTGGCAGTACTGTAGTCACCTTGTTACCAACCCAATCCAGACAAAACTTGTTATATATTTTATCTTAGGTCTGGTTTTTGGCAGTCACTTTCACAATGGCTGTACACTCATTCTCCTTCATAACTCTCATGGTTATGAGCCTTTGCTGTGTGGCTGATGGGAACCTCAATGTTCCTATTAAAGTGGTTGTTCCTATCGGAAGGTCAACTCATGTAACATGTGCGTATACTGAGAACGACGCAGACAACGTGTGCCTAAGTTGGAACCAGCCACCTACAGAACTGATTAACTACACTGAGGTCTACAACACGACTGGCCGCTTCTTGACCATGGAAATACAAACTAGTCAAGAAGCCACAGAAACGCTAACCTGTACTGCTCGGGACACCAATGGAAACAGAATCACTGAGGCTTCAACCAGACTTGTCAGCTGCCCAAATGAAGAGCTGCACTGCGAGCTAGATACCGGTAAAGCCGAGGAAAATGCCTGCCTGTTCAAAATCAGGTGTCGGTATATTCCGAAATGCCACACAGTGCTGAGGTGCGAAGTCGGCGGATTGGTACTACCCTTCCCGGGGTTGACGGAAGCAGATGACTGGTACATGACAGAGTACTGCGAAATCAGCCTCAAACACGGTGACACCGTGCTGTGCTATCTTTACACACCCACCATGTCGGCGGATCTTAAGACAAAGGTCGTCATTCCGGTACCCTCTTCAACGACAACCGTGGCTCCCACCACAGACCAAGAACATGTAACTCCAGCAACAGCAACTACTGAACCACCACTCCAACCGCGCCAACCAGAAAAGTGCCACTGTGACAATTGCTGGTTTGTCTTGTTAGGTGCTATCCCAATCGGATTTGCAGTGGCAGTCATATGTCATAAATACTTGAAAAAATCAACAAAGACAACAGCCGACACTTAGGTTTCTGTTATCCTTTTTCGTATAATCCCTTTGTTTTTGGAAACCTTAGTTGTTAAATATCCATGCTCAAAACAAAGGTAGACATAGTCACTTATTTTTAGCAAAATGGAATTTTAAAGTAGAACCAACACCGTAGTTTCCAAGATTTGCCTATATATTGCTAATTTTGACCTTTGTTTTAATACATTAATAATACCATGATTTGCACGTAATTTCTAATTTGCATGTGACCTTTGCACTTTTGGCGTGAAGTTGTACAGTTTGTGGCCATTTTCATTCAAGTGATGTTAAGCCCTTTTTTTAACCATCTTTTACCTGACACTAGATTATGTCAATATTTATGTTGTTATACATGTACTTCTTTATACTTGAAGTTATACTTTTTGAGAGCTAACGGAGCTAGATCATTACAAAGTCATCTGAATGAAAGAATAGTTCTTCATAGAACTGTGACTATCCAGTAAGAGGTGAAGGAGCTAGATCAAGTTTCAGTTGTGCTTAGAGGGCTTATACGCATGTTATATGTGATGCGATCAAGCTAAATGAGTCGTTTGTTGACCCTTTTTACAGATTTGAAAAGAGCACAATCTTTGCATTACTGCTGTGAAAACCGCATGCTGATACCATCTTTAGTTTAAAAAAATTGTGGAAGTTGGAAAACCAAGACATGTGATGAAGTGATGCGATGAAGTGGCCCTATTTTGGCCTGAATCTCCAAATGAAAGTTCCCGACAAACGACTCATTTAGCTTGATCGCATCACATATGTGAATTCAACCACCCTGCAAACTACATGCACTATGATGAGAAAAATGTTGGTTTCAATATATGTTGGTAATAATTGAGTGGTCGGGCACTGCAACACGACCACTGTTTAGAATTGTTCTGATAAATCTTCTTTCTTTCTTTTTTCCGGACAATGATTCTCCGCGGGTTTTATACGCAAAATTTATCAATTTATCAAGTCTGTTTATTTTATTTTTTTTTATGACGGTAATGCGCATTTGAACATATTTTAAATGGAAGTTGCGCACTATAAATTAATAAATTATTATTAATATTATTATTTTCTCCTCAACAATTTAAAGCCAGAGTCCATCATTTGCAGCTATCCAAAAATTGTTGAAAAACATACTTGGTTGAAAGATAGTAAGGGGACTGAACTCCCTGAGAAATTATTCTTTCTGGCAAGAAAATGGTGCTTCTTAAGAAGCACCATAGCAAATTAGTAGTTTGTTTTGTTATTCGGTGAAGCACGCGCGAGCACACAGGCGCCCGCAGTTGCTATAATTTGTCAGATCGGTGCGCGACATCGCGTAGCTGCAATCGGCTCAGTGAGAACATGTCTTGGACGCTGAATTCAGGCCCAATTCAAAACATGATTCAGCAACTTTTGATTTGAAATCGAGATCCTAGAATGTTCTTTTTCTCGAAATATACTCCTAAAGATAAGCTGAAACTTCATCAGGTTAGTTGTTCAGCACCCTTCTTTAGATCTTGAGCACTTTTGTTGCTTCAACGAACAAAATGCACAAATTACAAATGATGGACTATACACGTACCTTCAACCTAACATTTATGCTTATTAAAAATTGAAGAGCTAAGTTAGATGATTAACCTATGCAAACATACATTCTGTGCCAAGTTATCTTTTCAGTCAAAATCAGTCAAGTGACTGTACTTAACACCTATCGTAATAGCTCCCAGGCAACATAGAGCAGGATTGACTGGCTTTGACTTTTTATGTAACTTGATACAGTTATGCTTTGACTGTAGGTGATTGGTAGGGTGCATACATGTACCGATGTTCCCCAATACCAATGTTCCCCGAAATCCCTACCCAAAACCCTAACCCTAACCCTAGCCCTAACCCTAGCCCTAACCCTAGCCCTAATCCTAAGGATTTCGGGGAACATCGGTAGTGGGGAACATCGGTAGTGGGGAACATCAGGTAGACCTCGATTGATATGCCAGCTGTGCCTACCACTTGACTGCTTTTGTCGGTTGACTGAATTTGACTAGTCTCAGTGCTTGCTTGAAATATGATCTGACTGTTGGTGACTATTTATAGCCTGTGTAAAAGGCAAGTGAAGAGGATTGACATTTTGACTGTCTGTGACTGTTCAGACAGCAAAAAGGTTAAAGAGAAAATACCGGTAGTTACGGAAGAACTGCTGTGAAATCACAATAAAACTGTGATTTGTGAGACACAAAGGAGCGATCAAGTGGGTAAACTTTTTGGTTTTGCGGCAGAAACATAAGCTTTTCATTTGATCGCGTAAAGATTAGGACAAGGCTGTTAAATGTAAATACAATATCCTGCAAAGCACGTGCACTATATGATGAAAAAAACTGTTGTTTTCAATATTGTGCAAATAATGTTACTTTTGTTAGTTTGTGCAGTATTCATGCTAAATCTAAGAAATTATAAGATGGAATGAGTTATTATAAGATGGAAAATCTAAGAAACAAAATAAACACATGCGTATAAAAACAACATGTTGCATGAGTAGGTAGTATATATTTTCTGTGCATTAACAATCAAACAAATACTACTCTATATATGCTTTTGAAAAATGCCTTCAATGAAAAATGTCATGGCCCTTTTGTTGTGGCTTTCCATGTATTGGAGTCAACATCAGACCTGACTACATTCTCTACGTACCTTTTCAAAAAAATAAACGAACAAACAACCAACCCAACACCCCAAGAAACAAAGCACAGAAAAAATTCTATATTAAACTTGCAACTTCACATTTACAAGTTCTTTGAGTGGAAAAAATGCTGCATGCAGCCTGGATGCAACGTACGTTCACACAATTGAATACATACGCTTTGTGTATCTGAGTAAACACGTATTCTTTGTGTACCTGTGTACACAAAGCTGGTATTACAGGCGTAAAGAGCACCATTTCCACAGTTGCCGATTCTTGCAAGCTGGAAAACAGGTTTTCCCCCCTGTATATTACCCAACATCCTGATGCAGCCGATTGCGCAATAGTGGGAAAAAAGGAGTGTTTTTCTTTTCTTTCACAATACCCTTCGGGGCCTATCAAAATGTTCATTTTCACGTACGTGTTTATTTTATTAAGAATATTGACTTTTTTATCTGGCAACTGAAATACACGTGAATGCATGATCATGGTGTAAATCAAGGATTTTCTATTGTTCCTCATCATCGATCTTTTGTTTATATACCCTTGACTTTTTTGCAACAGCTCCCATTGGTTTTGTACACGTTTTCTAATCGAGGTCGTCCTCGATTTGTCTCTTGTCCTCAATGAACCTATAGAATTGCTGTAGAATTGAGTCAACGAAGCTTGTGAAATATACAAATGAATGCAGAAAGCGTAAACTCTGAGACAAACAAAACTTAACACACACCTTGGAAATAATCATAAGTGGATTTTGCCTATTTGGTAGGCTAATGATTGTGCTTATGAAATAATGATAGAAAGTTCATTAATTTGGTGATGATTTTCAGCCACCATTTTGATGTGATCAAACTGCCGTTTTGATGTCATTTGTGAGAGTCTGAGATCATATGTGATTAACTGAATGAAGCTGAACTCATTTCTAAGAAAGTTAAAATCGGCTTGAAGACTTCATCTCAAATATAAACTGATAACTCGATTTATACATTCCAATTTGGAACCATGTATATTTAATTCGGGTTTGCAAACTGTTGTGCACACACCCAGGCTAAAACTTTATATACAGACATGAAGCCACGTCAACGCCCATGGGGAGTCGTTGACTCAACAATCTAACATCGATTTTGGAACTCAAATTGCAAAATATTAATTGAGAATTTAAGACGTGCACTTCTCATTTGACCGGGAGTCTGGACAAATGGTTGAACGAATGTTCTATCTCTCAACCACGTCAGCAAGACAAGTTGCAATTTCTGGCAGCTTGCCAAAACGTCACAGATAGATTCCACACTGGCCCATGTTTGTAAACTTATTTTACATGGAGAATGGGTGTCAATATCAGAGCCTACATTGTAATTTGCCCCATGAATGTAACAGGTCAGGTGTGCGATACTTGAAAACCCCTCAAATCATGTACAAATGTAACAACCAGCTGTCATCTATTGTTGACTAGCCCACAGTAATTGTTGTTAATCGGCAGGGTAAACTGCCTTTTGACCCTCAAATTGTATGGAAAACAAACATCGACATACAAGCACTTAAGTTATAATGTTAACAAGCACTTTAGAAACCGGGCTGGATCTGTTGAAGTACCCTCAAGTCAGGTCAGCGCTATAGTGCTTTACAAAGTGGATACCTACCAGCAATTGTGATCAATTTCTCTTTTGTGTTAAACAAGGCAATCATTTTTAATCTAATGCTGACTATAAACCCGCTACTTGACATTTACCGTATCTCCTGGGTAAATCAAATGCCTTTAGAACCAGTAAATGCACAGACAACAAACACAACAATGCCACAGTGCTCAATGTTGCAATATTATGAAGAAGGTCGCCATTCCTGCACCATCTGCACAACCATCTGCACACCACAACAATCAAGACATATATGCAGCAGGACAACTACTGGAAAATGGCAACCACTGTGATCCTGCAAGCACGTATGCTCCTGCTTCTCAGTCTGTGCTGTATGGCCTGGGGAAAACTAGATCTTCCTACATTTGTGCAAGTCCATGCTGGGCAGAAAACAAACATTGTGTGTACCTACACATGTCAAGAAGCTGATAGTTGTAACGTCCAACTGAGCTGGAAGAATCAGCCTCCTGAGTTCCGCAGTTTGGAAGGATACTACAATGCTACTCATCACTCACTGAAGATGAATGTCCAAGCAGGCAGTCAAGAAGTGAAAACTTCTCAAATCATCACCTGTGTTGCCATGACGACTAATGGAACCATTTTGGAGGAAGGGTCAACCTATCTAGAAATCTGCCCCACTGAAACACTGATCTGTAGTTTCCAGGAGCCACAACAAACATCACCCGCTGTCCGTATATGTGCCTGTCAGTACCAATCCGACTGTGCGACACTACTGAAATGCCAAAGTTATAAAGAAAAGTTACCAAGATTTCTTGATTATACTGACACTCCCTCATGGGACGTGGCTCGGTATGAGTTCACTGCGCTGAAGCCAGGAGACAGTGTGACTTGTCGTCTTGATTCGCCTTCAATTGAGGAGCATCTCCAGACAACAGTTGAGCTCACGCTGCCGGAAGAATCCTCATCAAAGCTGACAACCAAGGCACCGACAACGCAAGCCCTGATGAACCAAGCGCTGACAACACAAGTGCCGGACAAACAAACTCAGACATACCCTACGCCTTCAGAAACTTCAACCAAACCTCCACCGAATCAGAGTCCTGTGAACTCATGTGACTGTACAGTTCCTTGGGTTCTGTTTGCCCTCACCTTGATTGGTCTTTGCTCTATGATTGTTCTTATTGGGGTCTGTGTGGGAATTGTCTGCAAGAAAAAACGCCAGAGGGAACAGGCACATGCAATCTAATTATGCCTATTTTTATCAAGGATATGTTGATTAAAGGAAAGCAATGAGAATCTTGTTTACAACCACTTTATGAATCTAAAAGCTGCTCTTTGATTAGTAACAGAGGCAGGTATGGGGATTTTATTGTGGTCGTCTTTTGAAGTTTTCTCATCCTTTTCAACTACTAAAGAGAAATAAATCCATGCAGAGCTGGAAAAAAAGCTTTTGAACTGTAAAAATCTTTCTCAATAACCTGACAAATTTTCTTTGTGCTAGTGTGTACTATACTTTGAAACAGTTGACAATGGTAAAGCAAGTATTTAAGATTTCAATCTTTTTTTCTATTTCAAAAACACAAGCATGTACATGACTAAAAAAAAAAAAAAATTACAAATGAACTGTTGGCACTACAAGTACAATTTTTTTTGTTCGGACGGGTTTTACAGACGCAACAAAATGTTCTGTTTATGAAAAGAATCATTGGTCGAGCACAGTAAATCGTGACGTAATAAACAGGACTCCCGATGCAGAGTAGCATACACGAGTCCTGTTTATTACGTCACGATTTACTGTGATTTGTTTGCTGCCCGCAACGACGACTTTTACACAGTTGCACGTTCGGGTCGAAACTGGACCTGAAAAACAGCTCTCAAAAGTACCTTTTGTACTCATTTCATGACAGAAACAATAGTGGTTTTTATTTCATCACACCTTAGGCTACATATACCCGAAAATGACGGAAATGTCTTCGAGCATTCCACAACCTCTTTAAGATTAACTTAAAAGCACTATCAGGTGTGCTGATCACGGAAGTGAGCCTTGAGATCGGCTAGAAAAAAAACCATACGTTCATTGAATGGAAATAACTGTCTTTGAATTGAATACATTGCAGAGCTTGGCACTACCCCAATTCTGTAATGCTGGTGCTCTTAATTATTATTGTGTTTTTTTAAAAGGAAACTGAAGAACGACCAAAAAAGACTAAGAGTGCAAAATGTCGCCAGGAAACACAATTTGCAGAAGATTTGGTGTATTCCTGGATAGGCTATATGTAAAGGGCATTTAAAGTTTGTTTTCAAATGCCAGTAGTGCAATTTAACATTGCACTTTTTATGTTTGAAGCAAAGAAATTGTAGCAAAAAAAACTGAGAAAGGTGATTCACATCCAACTTGTTAAAGTTTCAGCTCATTATGTCATACATCCATTTTAAAGGCAACATGTAGAGAATATTACTCAGATCAGACGTACAGGTATTTTTGTTATATTGCTTAATTTTTCAAGCTATTCCTGCCAATATTTTCGTTTTGATCTACGCTTGGTCATTTCTATTCACATTTCAATTGGTCAGATTTTGTTAAATTTGCCTTCAGCTTTATATATTTGTACTTTTTTCGTCAAGATCTTATCAAGATTGACATTATTGAATAAAATTACTCAGATCAGACGTATTTTTGTTATATTGCTTAGTTTTTCAAGCTATTCCTGCCAATATTTTCATTTTGATCTACGCTTAGTAATTTCTATTCACATTTCAATTGATCAGATTTTGTTCAATTTGCTTTCAGCTTAATATATTTGTACTTTTTTGTCGAGATCATATCAAGATTTGCATAATTGAATAAAATTACTCAGATCAGACCTATTTTTGTTATATTGCTTAATTTTTCAAGCTATTCCTGCCAATATTTTCACTTTGATCTACGCTTAGATTTCTATTCACATTTCAATTAATCAGATTTTGTTAAATTTGCCTTCATCTTTATATATTTGTGCTTTTTTTGTCAAGATCTTATCAAGATTGACATAACTGAATAAAATTACTCAGATCAGACGTATTTGTGTTATGTTGTGGAGTTCCATTGACTGTATTTGTCTTCCCAGCCTTAATAAACAGGCCAAATAAATGTTCTCAAGTTCAATGGCAGTGTCAATATACAATGTACAACAACAATCGTGGCTCCTACGCAGACCAAAAACATGTATCTCCAGCAACAGTGTTTCTACCAGCTCTACACAGCAGATTTTCAACAACTGTTTTCATTGTACGTCAAATTTATTTCACATTTTAGTTCTACTTCATATTCGCAAAAGGACTTTGCACTGCGATTCAGGCCATTTCTTTGTAAGATTTAAGGCTTCGGTTGAATTTCTTCAGTCACTTACATTTTAAAGAGCACAATTTTTCTTTTGTCATTAGACAATTGGTTTATTTCTGATGAACTGAAATCGAAAAAAAAGAGAATTTGACTGCAGTAGTTTTAGACAGCTGCATGGCCTAATTTTTCTCTTTTTTTAGGTATTTTGACAAGATTATTTTCAGGCCTGAGGTCCAAGATTGCCATATTTAAAAAAAAAAAAAAAAGGTTTTAGGATCCCATATTGCATTTGTTATACAGGCTGTACTGATTGAGCCAAAAAAAGGTACATTCTGTGTTCTGGAGCTAGTACATGGGTCTTTTTACTGTGCGATAACGCAGCGTGAAATGATAGTCATTGTAGTCGTGTTTGCCCTGTCGGGGTTATGAGGTCGACACGCTGCACCTGCCGCGTGGCAGTCCCTTGACACTCAGCCATAATCGGCACACACTTTGAAAATAATCATGAGTGGGTTGGGCTTATTTGGTAATCATTAATTGTCAAGGGCATAAATCGGGGGGGGGGGGGGATTTATCCCCCCCCCCCACCTTTTGGCAGGGGGGGATGGGCTATTGAATCATCCCCCACTTTTTCATGATGAGAAAAAAAAGGTTAATTTTGAGGTAATTTTTCAACAACCCAACAACCAAAATGTATTCAATTGCACTAAAAAGTGGAGAAACAAAGTACAAAAGCTTTTAAAATGCGCCTATTCGATGCAAGAATATACATATTGATACAAGAATATACATGTAGCCCCCTAGTGTAATGTGGTGTCAAGCCCCATCCCCCCCCCCCCCCCACTTTTTGAATTTCCACGGCCGAGAAATTATTAGACTTTGGCCATTGCCAATCCCCCCCCCCCCCACTCGCCGGCACTGACTTACCGGTAGGCAACTGTTAATTGTGCTTATGAAATACATAGAAAGCACATTGGTGATGATTTTCAGCCACCATTTTGATGTGATCAAACTGCCGTTTTGATGACGTCATTTAAATGGACAAAGCTGAACATATTTCTAGGAAAGTTAAAATCGGCTTGAAGTCTTCACGACCACATCTCAAATATACAATGATAATCTCAGTTACATTTTCATTTCGGGAACCGTGTATATTTAATTTAGGTTTGCAAACTGTTGTGAACACACCCAGGCTAATACTACAGACATACCACGATGCCACGTCAGCAATGGGGAGTCCCTGACTTGACAATCTGACAATACTTCCTATGAAGAATGGGCGTCAATTTCAGAGCCTAATTTGCCCCATGAATGGACTGAATAGAAGCTGTAACAGGTGTGCGGTTCATGAAAACTCCTCAAATCAATGTACAACCAGCTGCCCCTTGTGCCTTTTGAGTGACAAGTCCATTTTTTGGTCACCTATTGTTGAGTAACACACAGTAATATTGTTGTTAATCGGCAGGGTAAACTTGTACCTTTTGACCCTCAAATTGTATGAAAACAAACATATGACAATAAATACAAGCACTTGTAATGTTAACAAGCACTTTAGAAATCCGGCTGGATCTAAAGTGCAGTACCCTGAAGTCAGCGCTATACTACTTTATAAAGTGGATACCTACCAGCAATTGTGGGAAGTTTCTCTTTTGTGTTAAACAAGGCAATCTTTTTAATCTAATGCTGACTAAACCCGCTACTTGACATAACTCTCCTATGGGTAAATCAAATGCCTTTTGAACCAGTAAATGCACAGACAACAAACACAACAATCCCACAGTGCTCAAAAATGCAATATTCACACAATGTAAATGGAAATACTTTCATGAGTGTTCACATTTAATAATAATCATCTTGAAATCCCATCTGAACTAGGTGGACACTAAGAGTTATGTACGGAAATAGTGACCTTAGTTTCATAACAGAAATAGGTAAAATCAACGTAGAATTGCTGTGTTGCTATGGTATAAGTTTAAGGCTGATTTTTGTAAAAAAAAATCATAAGAGGTTCAAAGTCTGATGTTTTTAGGGCAAAAAACAGTGTCCCTGCATTTTTGGTCGTCTCCGTCACAATATATTGGAGCACCATATCTGGTAGACCTAAGTTAGACTTGGATCAGTCCATTGGGTGCATGGAAGCATTTACAGTACGAAACAATCCGCCCTATCAGTCTTCAATAACACTGCATAAATGTGCAATAACAAAATGCTGAAACAGCCATGTACTGGTACGAGTCTAAAGGTGGTGTCATCAGATAACAGATTGCACAACTTTTCATACAGGTGAGACGCTCAATTTTCATTCGGATATTTTGATCTAGATTTTCGAGAGGACACGATAATTATCTAGACCTGGTATTATTTCCAGTTTATCTGTTTATGTCCATAGATCAAGGATGTCATTCATTTTGTGTAAAACCTATTGTCAAAAAGTGCGATTTTGGAGTTTGAAAACTTGTTACGTGTCAAAGATTTAGTCATGACAGTTGACGTGCACAACACAGGTGTGGTGTATCTTATAACTTCTGAACTAGTAACTCAGTTGAATCAGCTGTGTGTAGGAACTTTAATTAGATTTTATTGCATTGTTGTTTGTGGCGAGTTGCATGGATATCAGTAGTTATATGCTGGACTTTGGGGGAATATTGTAGTGTGTATTTGCTGTGAATGAAAGAGTGATGCTGGGCTCAGTGCTGTGTGTTCGTGTCCCATATCCTTTTTGCTTAGCGTTTTTGTGACATCAGTGCAACCTACACACTCTGTTTAGGCTCCCCAAAAAGATACTCAGTCTCTGGTCAGCGCGCGCGTCGATATTAATCATGGCATCAACCTTCTTTTTTTTCAAATTAACACGGAAGCTACAACAGTGCCCTCAATTGCCGCACCTCCTCAAATTTTTGTACCAAGGAGCACCAAAGAATGGGGAAATTGCACCAAGGCAATTGCACCAAGGCAAATGATAAAGGGCACCAAGGCAAATTATGGAAGAAACCAATGTATAATGATGACACAAAAAAGCAAAATAGAACCCAACTTGTCTGTACAATTCAAGCTTGAGAAAAAAAAAACACAAAAAAAAAAAAACGCGTCACCGCATCAATTCCGGATCGTCAGTCTGACCAGAGACCGATTATTTAATTTTTTTGGACTTAAATTAAGAATTTACAGGCCTGTTCTCTTTTAGATATTTTAGGTGTGTTTAATAAAGATTGGATTTATTGAAAGGAAGGCTTATTGCAAAATGAGACCAGTTCAGACAAATTAAGGCACCAGGAGTTTGAGGCAGCTTTTCCAACCGTCACTTTTAGTTCATTTTAGTTTATTAATTACATTCAAATATATGGAAATAGTGTAATGTCAGTCATATTTGCATAAAAAAATTTCTAATCAATAATTTTTTGTACTCTTACTGCACCATCTTTCACAGCTTGTGCAGGCTACACACACACATGTAGTTGAGGCTGCAATAAAACCATCCCACACCAGAGAGACCTGAAGAGACCCAAGAAAGAACCTGCTGCCCAGCGAGTTTTCCTTTTGAGGAGGTCTTAATTTTTGCTTCCCCCACCCTCCACACAGTAACATCTCCAGAAAAGCTCCAGAAAATGGCAACACATGTGACATGTGTAAAGAGGCATGCATGTACATGTATGCTCCTGCTTCTCTGTCTCTGCTGCATGGCCTGGGGAAAACTAGATCTTCCTACATTTGTGCAAGTCCACGCAGGCCAGAAAACAAACATTCTGTGCACCTACACGTGTCAAGAATCTGATAGTTGTAACGTCCAACTGAGCTGGAAGAATCAGCCTCCTGAGTTCCTCAGTTTGGAAGGACAATACAATGCTACTCATCACTCACTGAAGATGTATGTCCAAGCAGGTAGTGAAGAAAAGAAAACTTCTCAAATCATCACCTGCGTTGCCATGACAAATAATGGAACCATTTTGGAGGAAGGATCGACCTATCTAGAAATCTGCCCCACTGAAACACTGGTGTGCAGATTCCAGAAGGAGTCAAGTCAAACCTCACCCACTGTCCATCATGTATGTGCATGTCAGTACAAATCGGACTGTGCGACACTACTGAAATGCCAAAGTCATAAGGAAAAGTCGCCAAGATTTCTTGATTATAACAACAACGGCTCATGGAAGGTGGCTCGGTATGAATTCATTGCTCTGATGCCAGGAGACAGTGTGGCTTGTCGTCTTGATTCGCCTTCAATTGAGGAGCATCTCCAGACAACAGTTGAGCTCACGCTGCCGGAAGAATCCCCACCCGAGCAGACAACCCAAGCAATGACAACAGAAACACTGACAACCCCTGGCCAAGCACCATCACACACCGAAACTAAGATATGCCCAACACCCGTGGAATCTTCATCCACACCGCCACTGAATCAGTGTCCCGTGAACTCATGTGACACTGTACTTCCTTGGGTTCTGTTTTCAATCACCTTCATTGTTCTTATTGGCGTGGTTGGTGTATATATATACAAAGTGCTACAAGAAAAAAAACGCAAGAACAAACGCACATCGGTATGAACAGTATTTCGCCATCTCCGAGTATGCATTCTGACCAGGACACCAACGATCAAGGACAACCAGTGAGCTCTTTCCAGACTTCTTCTTGTTGATAACAAAGAAGGATTTGAGGATTTTATTGCAGCCATTCTTTTCATCTTGAAGAGAAAAAAAATCTGTTCAGAGACCTGGAAGTAAGCTCTTGAACTGTGATATGAACTCAAATAAAGTAAAGAAAACAATCTACGTATTATCCTAAAATTAATGTGGCCTGACGTTGCGAACTTAGCAAGTTCTTCTTCAGAGGCTAAAACAGAAAATCGTATTATCCTGGTAAACTTATTCGTATTAAATCGTATTATCCTGGTAAACGTATTATCCTGGTAAACTTTCTTTGTATAAATCTATTTTTATACTACCGGTATGCAACAATTTAGCAACTTAAATTGAATATTGTGTTAATTGAGTTAACACAATATGTCTGACAATTGAGTGACAATTGAGTTAATTGAGAATAATAAATGGCTTACAAGTAAACATTTTTTTTTATTACCAGAACATACATGTACATGTAGTGTATTCATATAATCTATCTCTTGTCAAGCTTTCAGTAACAACTTGTTTAATGCACAGTAATGTAATGTACTTTGCAAAATATCCAAGCCGTTTAACGGCATATAGCAAGTTGCATATGACATCACAAGACCACAAAAAGTGAAGAGCTACATGTACATCTGGCATGCTAATCATATCTGCTCACTTGAGAAACCTTTTTGTTACAGCATTTCATGCATACATACTAAACAGTCTTTCTAAGCAAGTTAATATGTGTTTTTTTTATGATTGGCACATGTACCCGGTCTGACGGACCTCATAATATAGCCTCAAACAGAGCTACCTACATGCATGTGAGTGAGACCAAAAAAATATATTTATACACTGTATGCATACATACCGGTCCATGTACCGGTACATGTTTGGTGTTCTTCAGTTCTTGCAAAATTTCTTGATTTTTCAGATTACATTTTCAAAAATAGAAGTATCAGTCGTAGGGTATTTTTATTATTTCTTTTTTGTATATTTGGTAGTAGTATTTTTAGTTTTTGGTATTATTTTCACTTTTTGGTATGTACATGTAAGTGTAGGGCATTTTGTGTATTATTTTGTTCTTTTTGGTGCATGTGTGTAGTTTTGGTGGTATTACTTTTACCTTTTGGCATTAGTTTTACTTTTTGGTATGTAAACATGGTAAACTTATGTAAGTGTAGGGAATTTTGTGTATTACTTTTTTCTTTTTAGTGCATTATTGTATTTTTGGTGGTATTAGTTTTACTTTTTGGTATTAGTTTTACTTTTTGGTGTGTAAATTTATGTAAATGCACGGCATATTGTGTATTATTATTTCTTTTTGGTGCATGTTTGTAGTTTTGGTGCATGTTGGTATTATTTTTACTTGTTGGTAATATAGTACAGAATGCAAGTAATGTTTATGTACATAGATCAACTTTAATTTTCATTTTCATGAAAGGATAGACATCTTAACTACTTAATGGTGGCTACTTACCAACATATTACTGGTAATTAGTGGGGTCACATATAAGTATACCTTTCAAAGAATCATGTCAAGCATTTGTACCTGTACTGCATAAAATTATTGCAACATGCATTGTCTTTTTCAGATTTCTTAAACGTGTTAAAT
This sequence comes from Patiria miniata, assembly GCF_015706575.1. NCBI lineage: Eukaryota > Metazoa > Echinodermata > Asteroidea > Valvatida > Asterinidae > Patiria > Patiria miniata. Next base: position 534,481 of record NW_024037062.1, read on the forward strand.
TGAGAAACTTCACTAGCCATTTTCTCAAAAACTTGTTTCTCATCAAAATTGAAACACCTGTCTCTTTTTGTAAAAAGAAAAGCGATGAATGTATGTATGTCTGGATGCATTACAAAATTAATTTTAAAAAGTACCGGTACTTAACATATCTGTGAAGGAATGCATGGTCACATTTTAAGAGGCGCAGCGGCTGTATATCAGGACATTACGTAAAATTTGCTGTAAGCTAATTACAGAAAATTCAAAAATTTGATAATGTTGTAAATCTGTGGAAAAAAAAATCTAAATTTGGGATATCTTTTTAACAGGATCTATAAACAGCCTTTGATCTAAAATGAAACTTGATTGTAATGACTTTGGTTTTGATATTGTGTGCTACACAAACAGACCAGCATGATTCAACAACGTTTTAACAGGCATGTAAATATGCTGTGATTACTATAACCAGACAATGAGAAGTTCAAAGTCCAAGAGTTTCATAGAAAATAAGTCAATTATTATTAACTACTTAAGGTTTAACAATGCAGGACAAAACAATGTTAGAGGTAGATATATATGTACCTGTAGGATCCTTTGCAGTTTATGCAGGTTTTTTGTTTAAAGCAACAAAATCTGACATGAAAAAGTTGACAAAGAAACCATGCAATATGTAGGTTTGTGACCTTTTCTGATAATGTCTGTTTTTGGCAGGGTTGGCTGATTTAAATCACGTTAGTTTAAATCACTGATTTAAATCGCGATTTAAATCCACACACAACGTATCTCAGCTGTATTAATCAAGCAATGCACCTTTAAAGTGTCTTCAGTATTATACCATTGAACCAATGATGTAGACTACATGTAGAAAAAATCAAGTGATTTTTTTAAATCACTGATTCAACACAATTTTTTTCAAAAGCATTTATCAATTTATTGAGTTTTGTGGATGATGGGTATTATAGGAACCTGTAAACTCCTTTGTGATGGGTATGAGGGAGCATGAGGAGATTTAGACACATGTTTAGACATATCAATATTTTGAAAGTTAAAACAATCAAAAAAATCTGATTTCAATAAAATAAATCCGATTTTTTTTTTATTTTAAAAAAAAAAATCAAAAAAATCGCCAACCCTGGTTTTTGGAAACTTTAATCGTCAATATCCATGCTCAAAACAAAAGTAGAAATAGTCACTTATTTTATCACAAAAAAAACCTTGTGTATTTGTTGAAGTTTTAAAGTAAAAGCACTCCCAAGATTGCTCTGCGTAAATTTTGACATTTGTATATAAATAATACCAGGATTTGTAAAACGTTTTACCTCAAGTTCTACAATTTGCATACCATGGGCAATACTGAATGATTTTCGTTCGCCTGGTTTTCGAACAATCTTTTACTTAATACTAAATAATGTCAATGTTTTGGTTGTTATACTTCTTTATACTTGAAGTTATACTTTTTTAGAGCTGATGAAGTTAGATTATTACAGAGAAGTTAGTCATCAGAACGAAAGCATTATAGTTCTTCATAGAGTTGTGACATGTAAGACACTCATAGTTCAAAGTTCTTGTTTGGGTATGGACTATTAGACGGTTTATAGGCCTACCGGTGTGTGAATATAACTATCAAGCAAACAATATGCACTATGATGAGAAAAATATGGGTTTCAATATTTTGCTAACAATTTGAATCCTTGTTTTATTTATTGTCAGTTTTGTGCAACTCTAAAAAAAAATAAAAATAAACATGAGATCTATGGAAAACAACTTGTAGCAAGTGTCAAGTTATGCATGCAGTGCCTCAAAACAAAATAAAATATGCTAAGACTACTCGATTAATGCTTTCAGAAAATAATTTGCATGAAAATTATTTTTACAAGGACACCAACAAGTGAAGACAACCAGTGAGCTATTTCAAGACTTCTTTTTAAGTAACTGACAGCTGGTCTTTGATAACAAAGGAAGGATTTGGGACGTTATTGCAACCATCCTTCATCTGAAGAGAAAACAAATATGTGCAGATCAAGACCTTGAAGTATTAAGCTCTGGGACTGTGATGTGAATTCAAATAAAGTGAGGAAAACAATCTTAATATTAACCCGATCAACTTTATTTGTACTAGTCCATGGAGCAATTCCTCCATGATTATATTACGCAACAGCTAAGAAATTTAAATTGCATGCACTTGACAATTGGACAAAATGAGAACAAGATGGCTTACAAGTAAAAACAACTTTTTTGACTAGCAAATCATGTATTCATAAAATCTATCACTTGTCCAGCTTTCAGTAACAACTACTGTAGTTTCAATTATGAAATTAGACAAAGACTTGTGTACATGTATATGAATGTATATTGCGAAATATCCCTGCTGTTACATGTAAATGTGCGTACATTTGTAGCGTGAATATCCGACTCCATGAAATGTGGACTCATTGGTAGTACTGCGCAGGCGTGAGTACGATACTATGCTATTTTTAGGATCGTTTCGGGAGAGTGACCTGTCACGTGCGGAGATCAACCAATAATAGGGAAATAGGGGTCCGATTTTCATAGGAGTCGGAAATTCATGTGACACCGGTAGCGGATAGCAAGTTGCACACATCACAAGACTACACAAAGTAATGACCTATATGGCATGCTACCGGTAACCATACACTTGAGAAACCTTTCTATTACAGAATTTTGAATGCAAATTACTATACTCACCAGTCTTTCTAAGCAAGTTAAAATGTGGGTTAATTTTTTTTATGATGGGTACATGTACAAAATTTACAGTATATACATGTATGGTGTTCTTCGATTCTTGCAAAATTTCATGATTTTCCAGTAACACTGTCAAAAGAAGTGTTGGTAGGTAAGGCATTTTTTGAATTATTATTATGTACGCAGTAGTATACATGTGCATATTGAAGAACAACTGGACAAGAAGACATGTATGTACATAGCCTGAAATTTACATGTACTTGTTGCATACTTAATTACATGTACATGTACTTTATAAATCCGGTATTTACAATAATTTTCACCTCCAAAGTACAAATATGTTCAAAGTTCAAATAGCTGAGCCAACACCCAAAATGTTGCAGTTGGTTGTGGAAAACACAGCAGCACAGTATGTTTTTAATTTTTTTTTTGCCTAAGGAGAACAACTGCTGAATGCTGTATACATGTAGTTCATCTAGAAAAGAAAATGGGCCCCAATGTACGTCTTTAGTCAAGCATAGAGCTGAATGTTGTATGAAGATTGAATGACATACATATGTGTACCGTACATGTACTTGTAATAAAGGCAGAAAAATATTGCGGCAAATGTTGTATAATTAGTCACAGTTGTAATTTAGAAAAATAACAGAGAAAACCTATGCACAACTTTTGGTCTTGTTTAAGTGGATTCCGTTGCTAGAACTTCTGATCAAAAGATGCGGACATTTCAAACTTTGAATCAAAGCTTCTTGTGTTCAATCCCTAAAGTAGCACTTGGGATATGATTCTCATTCAGCCTGTTAAGGGTATGTGACGTCAAGGTCCCCGTGGATGGGTAATCCTTGCAGTATTTAATGAATATCACCAATTTTTAAAAAAAACTGGGCCAGTGGGCACACTTTTTGAAACCACCTTCAATGTCTGTTTTCTTCCAAACGACACGATTTCAGGCGGAATAAATTCCCAGGGTATTTATTACCAGTCTTCCTTCAATTTGAGGAAAGTTATTCTCACTGAAATAATCGGCTCTTCCTAAGTATTTTCCAATGTTCACTACATGACTTTAAAAAGAGGATATAATGGGGGAAATAGCCCTTCAAATTTACTGCCGTTTGATTGCACATTTTTTTTTTCATTTTATTTTGTAGTGTACACAAACAGACAGATGTATGCATGTACATGATCAATTTGCTTTTAGTTTTACTTTAAAGCTATAGTCCATCATTTGTAATTTGTGCATTTTTTTTTGTTTGAAGCAACAAAAGTACTCAAAATCTAAAGAAGGGTACTGAACAACTAACCTAATGAAGTTTCAGCTCAGCTTCAGCTGTATATTCCGAGAAAAACAGCATTCTAGGATCTCAATTTCAAATCAAAAGTTGCTGAATCATGTTTTGAATTGCGCTTGAATTCAGCGTCCGAGACACATTCTCGCTGAGCCGATTGCAGCTACGCGATGTTGCGCAGCGATCCGATGAATTATAGCAGCCGCGCGCGCGTGTGCGTCATGCCAATGATTGCACGCGCTTCGCCGAATAACAAAACGAACTACAAATTTAAATTTTCCTACTGTGCGTTTTAAGAAGCACCATTGGAAAGGCCTTCTTTCGTTGATTACATCAAAATGACAGCTTGCCAGAAAAAATCATTTCACAGGGAGTTTAGTCCCCTTACTATCTTTCAACCAAGTATGTTTTCCAACAATAATTACGCCAGCTACTTTTCGGATAGCTGCAAATGATGGACTAGAGCTTTAAACACGCTTCCATGATAAATGGTTAAACAGGTTAACCCTAACAATCCCCATCCAATTAAACTCGAACACCAGGGTTTGTTTGAATCTGTTAGAGTACTAAACTGATGGGGTTAGGCATACCACCAAAATCAGAGTCCAGCAACATGCCATTCTCGCCAAGGCCATTGGCATCTTTTGCTGCTGGTCCTTATCAGTGGCAACTATTTTTTCATCCCTACCGAAGCTCAGCAGCCTTCAACAACCGCATACATATGCTTCCAGCCCCGCCCTCCGAGCTTCACAGCGTCAGCAAGGACAGTAATGGACCAGCAACAGCCACTAGAACTTAGGGACTGGGAACACTGTCAAGGCCACCCTTCACCTTCGCAAGGAGTACAAGGTAGATTAATTACCGGTACCTGCTTAGATTATTGGAAGAATTGTTTGAAGGCTAGTGAATTTGTGATTGATGTGATTGAGTCAGGCTATAAGATTATGGAGCACTTTATACGGGTTTACAAGGTACCGCGGCGCATATTGCAGCCACTGCCAGAAACACCGGGGCAAACCCCTTCTCTTAGCGATAAATGTTACTGGGTTCTTTAACGTTCACAACACAACACACGGGAACCTATGGCTTTACGTCCCATCCAAAGGACGAAGCAATAATGGTAAAGTGCCTTGCTCAAGAGTTCAGATCAAAAAGCCCCCTTATCGCTGTAACCCACTATAAGGCTTGTTCTCGGCCTGCGCCATCCAAACAAGTTTGTTTTATAAACTAAGCACGAAAACCTCCAGCACATTTCATAAGTGCGCCACTTCAACTAGCACTATTTTAGTTTCAATTTAGAATCTGGTTATCACATACAGGTACACGTAGATATATATTTCCAATCTGCCATAAATATATCGTTTTTTCATGGAAATTTCTCCAATTCAATACCGGTTACTATGTTTTTCGTGTGCTTCCATCTGGCCTATCTAGCGCCTCTTATTTATTCCCATGCTTACAAAACCCCTCATGTATTCCTGGCGCGCACTCGGTATATCTTGTTTTGCGTACATCGATGATGGCTCACATGTAGAACGTATATCCCCGATCATCAGTCTGCATTATACTCTACCGTCGTTAAGGGCCCGTGACCATTCAGCCCCGGTATGAAAAGGGCCCCCCAGTAAGCTCGTCCCCTCCCAAGAAGTCCTCTCGTACCCTCCCAGCTACCAGCCCAGCAGCTGGTCCGGTTGCTAATCAGGAACTCCTCTATCCTGGGTCCATTGTTTGCAAGTATTGACACATGTTATATATCCCAGAAGAAACCCGCTTGTGGTTTTCATCTCTCAGCGCGAAACAATAGAACACTTTTGTCGGCATGATCAAAACCCCTGCCATGCGGTTTCGTGCACAATGGGACTGTAAATTACCTAGGCGTTATGGCATTAAGTCTGCTATTGTTCTGCTGTGGACGTTCTCTGAAGGGCAATAAATTGATGCGCCTGACTGACTTCAAAACTTCTGGTCAGACAGGACCATGACCTCACCATGTACCCGACGAGACTGGGCTGAAGACCGGAGTGGCTTTGGACCGGAGGAGGTACCGGGGGGCCCTTTTCATACCAGGGCTGAATGGTCACGGTCCCTAAAGACTCGCTTATTCAGAGCGGCTTTGTTCCAAGCACAACCAAATGTCTTTGGCACCCGCAGACCAACATCAAATACTTAGGTCTCTTTTCGACTCCCATTCTTTGACATTCTGTTCCTCCGTGAAATATATCTAAGCTACAATCCTGGCCAAATCTCACTGCCCCCCCCCCCCCATACATGTGGATTGTTTTCCTGCAGCACTCGGGAAGTAAAAAGTATACCCTGCTTACCATCCATACGTGTTAGGGAAAACACGACAAAATATAATTTCTTATTTAAATTTTACTATCAATAATAATTATCTTGCCTAAATGTGTGTTCTTTCATTCAACCCTCGGCCGCCATTTCATATTTTGGAAACAAAACTCAAGAAAACAGCCCTCCAAACGGCATATCATGTACATTTTGCTATGAATAAATTCAGACAATCCTGGCCAAATCTCTCAATCACCTCTTCAAAAACAAATCAAGAAAAACAAACAACTACCGGTAAATGTAGTTCAATATTAAACCCGCAACTTCCTCTTTGAGTGGAATAATGCTGTATGGGGCCTGGGTGCAGTGACCTGTCAACTAACTTTAATGTACTTTCACATTGTACGTACACAAAGCTGACACAAGGCGGCCTAGCAGCACCATTTCCTTGTTGATCAGGGTTTTCTCATACCACCCTCACATGTATGCCGACAGCCTGATTTCAAGGGATTGTGCAATAGGGGAATATATGGTTTTTTGGTTCTTGCGTCAGACCCTTTGGGGACTGAAAAAGTGTTGATGTACATGTATCCTACAGTTCCAAAATTGAATCATTTAGTAAAGACGACAGTTTCTGTCCACTGAACAGCTACATGTACACATGTACGTAAATGTACATGCAGCAGGAGAGTTTTTATGCTAGTGTCTACAGACTACATTAGGACCAGAAAATGGCAACCACTGTGATCATGCAAGCACATGCACTCTTGCTGCTCAGTCTGTGCTGCATGGCCTGGGGAACTCTAGATCTTCCTACATTTGTGCAAGTCCATGCAGGCCAGAAAACCCACATTCTGTGCACCTACTCATGTCAAGAGGCCGATAGTTGCAACGTCCAACTGGACTGGAAGGATCGGCCTTCTGAGTTCCTCAGTTTCAAGAGGTGTTACAATGGTTCTCATCATTCACTGAGGATGAATGTCCAAGCAGGCAGTCAAGAAGTGAAAACTTCTCAAATCATCACCTGCGTTGCCATGATGACTAATGGAACCATTTTGGAGGAAGGGTCAACCTATCTAGAAATCTGCCCCACTGAAACAATGATGTGCAGATTCTACAAGGAGCCACTACAAACATCACCCACTGTCCGTATATGTGCCTGTCAGTACCAATCCGAATGTGCGACACTACTGAAATGCCAAAGTTATAAAGAAAGGTCACCAAGATTTCTTGGTAATAATGTCACCGGCCCATGGGATGTGGCTGCGTATGAATTCATTGCTCTGAAGCCAGGAGACAATGTGACTTGTCGTCTTGATTCGCATTCAATTGAGGAGCATCTCCAGACAACAGTTGAGCTCGCGCTACCGGAAGAATCCTCACCCGAGCAGACAACCCAAACATCGACGACGCAAGCCAGGACCAACCCAGCAATGAAAACGCAAGCCCAAACGAATCAAGCCCCAACAACACAAGTGCCGGTCAAAGAAACTCAGACATACCCAACGCCTGCAGAAACTTCAACCAAACCTCCACCAAATCAGTGTCCTGTGAACTCATGCAACTGTGCAAAACCTTGGGTTCTGTTTGCCTTCACCTTGATTGTTCTTATTGGGATCTGTGTGGGAATTGTCTGCAAGAAAAAATGCAAGACCAACCAGGCACGTACTTTGACATTTCTACCGCACCGGTATGTTTGCAAGGATACCGATTAAAGAACACCACTGAAAATCTTGTTCAAGACCACTTTATGAATCTAAAAGCTGCTCCGATTAGTAACAGAGGAAGGCATTTTGGAAAAAAAAAATATTTTCAGATTTATTTACTGATCTTATGCTCTGTCACGGACATACCGGTACATACGTATGTAACATAAGGCTGGAACTACCCCTATTCAAAAAGAAAAAACTTTTAATATGGAAAGTGATACAAATAGTTTATCCAAGATTTAAAGGGAAAATACAACATTTGCAAACATCAAAAAATAAAACTACCAAATCATTTTGAAATACCTTGCTGGACTGTTAGTGAATGAAGGGGTAAAGCATCCTGTAAAATCATGGCACCTGGTATACTGTCATTTTCAAGAAAAGTGGTATTTTTGAATCAATTTCCAACGCTGATCGGCCGATCAGCGTTGGAAAAAACTGGCTTTTTTTTTCAAATACTGGCCCCAATTGACCATCGCACTTGTTTGCAATCGATTACAAACCTATGAACAGGTACGAGCCAGCTAGACTGGTTCCCTGACCTTACAATTCCCCAATGTATGTAAACTGCTCGTTTCTTCTTATATGGAGTCAGGGAACCGGACTACAGGAAAATGATTGTTTTTCTTGGTTTTTATAGCATTTTCGAACCCAAAACCTCAAAAAAGTCAGTGTAACTATATAATTTGCTATATATTTCCAACCCCCCAATTCCATCCATTTCTGAAAATTACAGCAAAAGCAAATGATGTAATATTCCCTTTAAAGGGCCGTGAAATGAATTTGTCTTAAGAGAATATTTTGTGCAACTTTTTACTGCTCTTAAAAGTATGGAAACTATTTCATACGGTGGCCCACAACTGTCACGGCAAAAGCAAAAGCGCAACGGCCAGCGCAAAAGCGCCGCGGCAAGCGCAAAAGCGCCGCGGCAAGCGCAACAGCGCCACGGCAAGCGCAACAGCGCCACGGCAAGCGCAAAAGCGCCACGGCAAAACAAAAAGCGCCGCGGCAAAACAAAAAGCGCCGCGGCAAGCGCAAAAGCGCCACGGCAAGCGCAAAAGCGCCACGGCAAGCGCAAAAGCGCCACGGAAAAAGCGCCACGGCGAAAGCAAAAGCGCCACGGGTTTATTGGGAAGGGGCGTAATCATACATGCCGCTACTACATCAAAAACTAAAATGGGAAGGAGAATGGCCGCCACCAGGAATTCTTATTAAGCACAGAATTTAATTCTTTGAGAAGTGATTTTATGGCTGAGAAAATAGCAAGGAAAACCGGTCAGTGAAGCAACGTTCAGGGACTGACTGATAAATCGTCGATATTAATTTGTTGTAGGATGATTCCAAGATTATTCCAAGAGAGTTTCTGCCGTGAATCAGAGTTTATAAAGGAGAGGGAAAGTAGGACTCGCTATATCAGCACCATCAGGGCCGTTTCTCATTTCTTTACATTTCGTGGGATGCAAACAATTACGAGGACGGGAGGCTCTATGAGCTGATGCATTTTTGAAGACATTTTTTTTCCCTTCCGACGAGCAAGCAGAGAAGAGTTCCGTTAATTTGAGCCTTTTTTTTCACAGGTGTGTATACCAGTGTAGGCACGCAAGTGAGCTGCCCAGAGTGTATGAGTTAAGTTTTTTTTCTTTTTCAGTGTATCATACAAATCTAGGAAGTCGATTAAGGCTCTCCTGCAGGGCTGCGGCAGTGGGTGGGTAAGGCTTGTCAACACGTAACTCGCCCGCGGGCCCGTTAGGTTAGAAATTCCCAGAGAGCGGGAATTTCAAAACTCTTCCCTGAACGTTGCTTGCACTGACCGGTTTTCCTTGCTATTTTCTCAGCCATAAAATCACTTCTCAATTCATGGTGGCGGCCATACTCCTTTCCATTTAATTTTAGATGTAGTGGCGGCATGTATGATTACGCCCCTTCCCAATAAACACGACTGAGTTGAAGATAACTCACAAATCGAGAAATGGATCGTTCTATTAGACAGTTGCAACGCTTTCGACAGAGTAGGTTAGGTCGTGGATTTCATGTAAGGAAAGTAACACAGGCGAAGACTTTGGATATAGAATAAGAAATAAATAAATTAACTTAAAAAAGGGGGGGGGGAGGTAAGGTAGAGACACGAAACAAAGGAGAAGTGTTATCGTTCAGATGCACAGTTCTAAGCTCTTCTATGAAAATTTGGTGGCTCTGAAAAGAGCCGTTTGCTTTGTTTCGAGTGAATACAGAACTATTTGATGCCAGAAACAAGCCCTCTTTCTGCCCTGCAGGCTGATTCTGCGATGATGTGGAAGACTGTCCACAGGGCAACTCTTCATCACTATCGCTAAGCATCATGAGGTCTTGTTCGGCTTCTTGGTTTCTTGAGCCGGGGCTGGGTGGGCCAATGAGTTCTAGGTTCTAAGTTAATTTCTTTCTTTCTTATTCTATATCCAAACTCTGGGCAGCTCAATTGTGTGCCTACACTGGTATACACACCGGTGAACTCATGGGCGTCGCCAGGATTTTTTCTAGAGGGGGCAAAACATATTTTTCCCAAAAAATTCTTGCATTTCTGAACAAATTCTCGATTTCTCAGTTTTAGACGGGGGCAGGGACATTTTCCCTCCCCCCCCCCCAACTCATTCAATTTACACCACTATGACTTCGCGCCTCTTTTTCTTTTCTTTTTTTCTCTTTTTTTTCCCTTCCTTTTTTGTGTGCTATTCCGGGGGGGGGGGGGGGGGGGGGAAAGCGCCCCCTTTCCCCCCCTCGCGACGCCCATGGGTGAACTAAGTCTCAAATTAACGGAACTCTTCTCTGCATGCTAGTCGGAAGGAAAAAAACTCTTCAAAAAAATGCATCAGCTCACAGAGCCTCCCGTCCTCCCTAATTGTTTACATCCCACGAAATGTAAAGAAATGAGGAACGGCCCTGATGGTGCTGATAGTGAGTCCCACTCCTTTATAAACTCTGATTCACGGCAGAAACTCTCTTGGAATAATAATTATCCTACAACAAATTAATATCGACGATTTATTTCCTGAACGTTGCTTGCACTGACCGGTTTTCCTTGGCCTTGCTATTTTCTCAGCCATAAAATCACTTCTCAAAGAATTAAATTCTGTGCTTAATAAGAATTCCTGGTGGCGGCCATTCTCCTTCCCATTTTATTTTTTGATGTAGTAGCGGCATGTATGATTACGCCCCTTCCCAATAAACCCGTGGCGCTTTTGCTTTCGCCGTGGCGCTTTTGCTTTCGCCGTGGCGCTTTTGCGCTTGCCGTGGCGCTTTTGCGCTTGCCGCGGCGCTTTTTCTTTTGCCGTGGCGCTTTTTCTTTTGCCGCGGCGCTTTTTGTTTTGCCGTGGCACTTTTTCTTTTGCCGCGGCGCTTTTTGTTTTGCCGCGGCGCTTTTTCTTTTGCCGTGGCGCTTTTGCGCTTGCCGTGGCGCTGTTGCGCTTGCCGCGGCGCTGTTGCGCTTGCCGCGGCGCTTTTGCGCTGGCCGTGGCGCTTTTGCTTTTGCCGTGACAGTTGTGGGCCACCGTAATTTCACTTCCCTTTTTGGTTAATGTATATTGAAAATGACACTTCTAAACATTTAAAATTGTCCGTGCTTTTCCATCCAACCGTGGGCGCTGTTGCTGTGATGTCATTTCAGGAAGACGCTGATCAGTTTAGGGGTTTCCTGTTCAAATTGTGAACCAAACAAATTTACTCATTGAAAACATCTCTGAGAAAACTTTGCTCACCAGCTTATTGCCTTGTACTGACATAATGTGAGCGAATCACCACGGAAAAGAAAATTTAGGGCAGGAAAATCTCTAAAATTCTGGCCACTTTTTTTGCTGCACTAGCATTACTAGCTGTAACTTTGAGGCTTCTGCCTGAAATGACATCACACTTTTGTTCATGAATACAGAAATTGGGATTAGCATAAAAAACAAAAAGCCACCAAAACACCCTTGAAAATAAGGTTTAATGGAATACAAAGGTGCTTTTTCAAGGATTGCATTTAAAAAATCACATTACAGGGGCCATTTAAAGCTATAGTCCATCATTTGTAATTAGTGCATTTTGTTCGTTTGAAGCAACAAAAGTGTTCAAAATCTAATGAAAGATACTGAACAACTTACTTGATGAAGTTTCAGCTCAGCTTCAGCTTCATATTCCGAGAAAAACAGCATTCTAGGATCTCAATTTAAAATCAAAAGTTGCTAAATCATGTTTCGAATTGTTTTGAATTGCAGCTTTACGCCATGTTGCGCACTGATCCAACGAATTATAGCAACCGCGCGCGCCTGTGCCTCGTTCCAATGCTTGTGCGCGCTGCGCAGAATAACAAAACGAACAACTAATTTAAATTTTTCTACGGTGCTTCTTAAGAAATGCCTTCTTTTGTTGATTTCTTCAAAATGAGAGCTTGCCAGAAAGGATAATTTCACAGGGAGTTTAGTCCCCTTACTATCTTTCAACCAGTATGTTTTTCAACAATAATTACGCCGGTTACTTTTTTTGATAGCTGCAAATGATGGACTCGGGCTTTAAATTTCACAAAGATTCCACCATGTTCTGCACACAAAAATATTTGCACCCCTTCCCTATAGGCTCCGTTCACAAGTACCCCTTCAACGGCCAGGAAAGGAGAGTTGGGGGTGACCTAGACTGGTTTCCGGTCCGTCCACTGCGTATTTCAAATGATCCAAAGTTATTGGGGGCGGAGATTAGTCTTCGAGACCATCGCAAGTTAAATTTGAACTTATTCATGCACTGACGAAGCCACCTGACGCGCGTAGACGCTACAGCTTTGCTTTGTGCACATTCAGAATAAACAGTTGTGCATATTCGCACGAGAAACAGTCTGGTACGCACACGCGGTGTCCCGTCCAAGAGGTTCTTGAAAGTGGTAAAAACGCGCCCTCTTTGGTTTGCGCACAGTATCACAGAAGGGCAGTAATTTTCATATTTATGAAAGGGCAGGCATCTTTACTTATTAATATTTGCCAATTACCAACATTTTACTGATAATTTGTGGGGTAACACAAGTTTACCTCTCAAAGAATCATGTGTGGCATTTAGCATAAAATTAATGCAACATTGTCATTTTTGTAATTCTTAAACATGTGTTAAATTTGAGAAACTTCACTTGCGATTTTCTCAAGAGATTGTTTCTCTTCAAGTATGTCTGGACGCATTTGTATATTATTAATTTGAGTGCTTAAAAAAGGGATCTGTGAGGGAATAAACGGTCAAATAAAAATAAAAAAACACTGAAGAAATAATTCAATTGCAAACTTATGAATGTGTTTATTTACTTTTGAAAGATAAAAAGTGAACAGTTAAAACAAACTTATACATGTACTTTGTACAGTATCAATGTAATTTACATGTAATTATGTCCAAAGGTGGGCATTTTCAGGTGTGGCTGTACATCAGCCTGATAACTGCCAATTGACTGCACAGATTTATACCCGACTCATTTTCAACTGAAATACATGTACATTGTACATGTACACATACTTCTACATAGAACCCATACATGAACGTACATGCTGCAGGACAGTTTTCATGGTACGGTAGTGTCTTCAGAAGTTCCAGAAAATGGCAACAAATGTGAAGATGCATACATGTATGCTCTTGCTTCTCATCAGTCTGTGCTGCATGGCCTGGGGAAAACTAGATCTTCCTACAGTTGTGCAAGTCCATGCTGGCCAGAAAACCCACATTCTGTGCACCTACACATGTCAAGAAGCTGATAGTTACAACATCCGGCTGAGCTGGAAGAATCCTCCTCCTGAGTTCCGTAGTTTGGAAGGATTCGACAATGCCACTCATCACTCACTGAGGATGAATGTCCAAGCAGGTAGTGAAGAAAAGAAAACTTCTCAAATCACCTGCGTTGCCATGACAACTAATGGAACCATTTTGGAGGAAGGATCGACCCATCTAGAAATCTGCCCAACTGAAACACTGGTGTGCAGATTCCAGAAGGAGCCACAGCAAACATCACCAACTGTCCATCATGTATGTGCATGTCAGTACAAATCCAACTGTACGACAGCACTGCAATGTCAAAGCAGTAATGAAGAGTCGCCAAGATTTCTTGGTAACAATGTCACCGACTCATGGTACGTGGCTCGGTATGAATTTACTGCTCTGAAGCCAGGAGACAATGTGACTTGTCATCTTCATTCGCCTTCAATCGAGGAGCATCTCCAGACAACAGTTGAGCTCAGGCTGCCGGAAGAATCTTCACCTGAGCAGACGACCCAAACATCGACGACGCAAGCCCGGACCAACCCAGCGCTGATAACACAAGTGCCGGACAAAGAAACTCAGAGATACCCAACGCCTGCAGAAACCTCAACCAAATCTCCACGGAATAAGAATATTGCGACGTGCGATTGTAGCTGTACAACTCCTTGGGTTCTGTTTTGCATCGCCTCTTTTCTTTTCATAATCTTTGTCTGTTTGGCTCTCAAGGGGTGTTGCAACAATGAAATTGAGCCCGAGTGAAATGAACTTCATGAACTCATGGACTTTGATGAATGTTCATGTTCTAATCATGAACGTTCGTCAGTTGAAGAGGACAACCTGTGAGCTCTTTCAAGACCTTTTTTTTTTAATCTAAAAGCTGTTACATGATTAATAACGGAGGGGGGTTTGGGTATTTTATTGCTGCCATCCTTTTAATCTGATGAGAAAAGAAATCTGTGCAGAGACCTGGAAATACGCTCTTGAACTGTAATATGAAGTATTCCTTCCCTTTTTTGACTAATGACGTGATCAAACAGGAAATAACTTGTACGTGTACCTAAAATGTAAACTGAAATTTATCATACCGGTAGTACTCTAAAAGATGCATTTTTTTAAACAAAAGAATTGGTTGTACTAGAAAGGTTCAAGTCTGTGATGCTTTGTTCTGACATACAAATATTCATAACTTAACTGGGCTGTGTCTAATGAAATAGTTGTCTGCCCGACCGCTCTGCGTTTGTAACTCAACAAACGCAAACCTCTAGTGATATATGTTACACTTAAGGTTGACCTTTTGCTTCCTAATATTGTGATGTCATCAAACCGAAAGTTTTGATAAAAACAAACTACATTAGCGTACGGCGCGCACATGCGTACTGCTGTATTATTTCAAGGTACCGCAGGACTGTTACTATATTTTGACCAATCATTGGCTTGCATGGGGCTGAACGGTGCTGGATCAATGCTGGTTCAAGGGCCATTTATTCACTTGATCTTTGAAGCCGGTCCATTATCACCGTTAATGCCCGGCCACGTGATCGAGTCTCGACCAATCAGAAACCATAAATTCTCCAAGGTATTTATTAATGTCAATAAATTATGTCCAAAGGTTGGCATTTTAAGGTGTGGCTGTACAATGTACATCAGCCTGATAACTGCCAATTGACTGCACATATTTATACATGTACCCGACTCATTTTCAACTGAAATACAACATACTTCTACAGCTCCACAATAGAACCCATACATGAATGTACATGTCCTGACAGTTTTAAAAGTACGTACGTAGTGTCTTCAGAAAAGTTCAAGAAAATGGCAACACATGTGATAAGGCATGCATGTATGCTCCTGCTTCTCATCAGTCTGGGCTGCTTGGCCTGGGGAAAACTAGATCTTCCTACAGCTGTGCAAGTCCATGCAGGCCAGAAAACACACATTGTGTGTACCTACATGTACACATGTCAAGAAGCTGATAGTTACAACATCCGGCTGAGCTGGACAAATCGGCCTCCTGAGTTCCTCAGTTTGGAAGGATACTACAATGCCACTCATCACTCACTGAAGATGAATGTCCAAGCAGGTAGTGAAGAAAAGAAAACTTCTCAAATCATCACCTGTGTTGCCATGACAATTAATGGAACCATTTTGGAGGAAGGATCAACCTATCTAGAAATCTGCCCTACTGAAACACTGGTGTGCAGATTCTACAAGGAGCCACTACAAACGTCACCCACTGTCCGTATATGTGCCTGTCATTACCAATCCGACTGTGCGACACTACTGAAATGTCAAAGTTATGAAGAAAGGTCGCCAAGATATCTTGGTAATAATGACATCGGCTCATGGAAGGTGGTTCGGTATGAATTCACTGCGCTGAAGCCAGGAGACAATGTGACTTGTCGTCTTCATTCGCCTTCAATTGAGGAGCATCTCCAGACAACAGTTGAGCTCACGCTGCCGGAAGAATCCTCACCCGAGCAGACAACCCAAACATCGACGACGCAAGCCCGGACCAACCCATGGCTGGTAACACAAGTGCCGGACAAAGAAACTCAGACATACTCAAAGCCTGCAGAAACCTCAACCAAATCTCGACGGAATAAGCGGTCTGTGACGTGCGAATGTGACTGTACAACTCCTTGGGCTGTGCTTATCAGCGTTGTGGTTATTTTTGTCTGTGTTTGTGCTGGTATCCTAGGGTACTGTTGTTGCAAGCTAATTGATTAATAACGGAAGAAGGTTTAGGTATTTGAATTCCGCCATCTGTTTCATATGGTGAGAAAAGAAATCTGTGATGAGAAAAGAAATCTGTGCAGAGACCTGGAAATCTCTTTAACTGTAATATGTTATATCAACGGCTAAGAAATTCAAATTGCATGCATTTGACAATTGGACAAAATGAGAACAATTGATGGCTTTCAAGTAAAAACAACTTTTTTAATAGCAAATCATGTAGTCATAAAATCTATCACTTGTCCAGCTTTCAGTAACAACTACCGTAGTTTTCAATTATGAAATTTGACAAAATCCTGCATCCATGTATGAATGTACATTGTGTATTTTGCAAAATATCCGTGCTGTTAAACGTGCGTAGCGGATAGCGAGTTGCATACATCATAAAACCACACAAAGTGATAACCTACCCTGTATATGGCGTGCTTACCAGATCTGCTCACTTGAGAAACCTTTCCATTACAGCATTTCGTGCATACTCATAAGGTCCCATACTAAATAGTTTTCCTAGCAAGTTAAAATATCTTTAGTTTTTTCATGATGGATAATGTACATAAATTTACGGTTCATGTATGGTGTTCTTCAGTTCTTGCAAAATTTCATGATTTTCCGGTTACATTCTCAAAAGAAGTGTCGGTAGGTTAGGTAGCTTTTGTATTATTATTACTTTTACGTATGTACTTGTAAATTATATAAATGTATGCACGGGCACTTGTGCATATTGAAAAATTAACAACTGGACAAGTAGACATGAACATTTATGTCCATGTACTTGTTGCATACCTACAATGTACTTAAATTTAATCCAGACCTGTATTTACAATATTTTCACCAAAGTACAAAGTTCAACTAGCTTTCTTTTTTTGGCTTAAGGAGAAACAACTGCTGAATACTGGTATATAGTTTATCTACAGGTAGAAAAGAAAATGTGCCTCTATTTTGTATGCCTTTGGTCAAGCATAGAGCTGTAGCGGTATGTTGTATGAAGATTGAATGACATACTTGTACAATGTAATAAAGGTAGCAATTTTACATTGCGAAAAATAAAATTGTAATTACAATAAGTCACAGATTTATAAAGGAGACAGTCAAGTAAAGGTGACTTTTTTCGCCCTCAATTTTGAGATTTTCAATATGTTGTGTTGCACTCCCAAAGATGTCACCAAGATGATGTATTGAGAGGTCCTACTTTATCTTTATGGATAGCTTCCACGAGCAAATCTGAATTAATTTCTTAATTACATGTACATTAATGAGGAAACATGAAAAAAGGGACAAACATCACTGCTATTGCGTTTATGTGATAACATAGAGATGCCGGCAGTAATGTACAAGTACCGGTACATCTGTAAAATTCTTGCAAAATATTCGTAATTTTTACATGTGTTAAATTTGAGGAACTTCACTTGCGATTTTCTCAAACGCTAGTTTCGCTTAAACATTGACACGCTGTCTCTTCTTGAAAACAATGACGAGTTTAAGTATTTCTGGATGTACCGTATATAACTTTTCAAAAGTGTTTAATATGTGGTGCTATGAAGGAATGCAGTCAGATTTTTAAAAGCTTTTGTCAATTTATACATTTATGCTGTGCTGTTTTTTTATGCAAGTCTTCTTTTCTTCTCTCGTATGCTACCATCGTCTCTTCATCACACCTGCAACTTGGTGGAGAAAAGCCATGTCTTTGTGTCATCGTCCAGGGTGATAATGCCATGTTCGCCGTGGGGTGGCCGGTGCTGTGGACAGGACTCGATGATATGGTCAACTGACTGCTCTGGGTGGCCACAGTCGCATGCGGCGGAGTCCCTGAGCCCCCAGCCTTTCATAGTCGCGGCGAAGCGGCCTACGCCGGTTCTGAGGCGGTTCAGCATCGTCCATTGTTTGCGTGGCAGGTCTTCGCCGAGCGGCTCGCCTGGCTCGTCCACGAAACGGTGCAGCCTGGAATGGTCTGCTGCTTGCCACTCTTCTGTCCAGCGCCGTTTGAGCCACAGCCTTTTGGAAATGTCAGGTGGTACGGAGCACAGAAGCTGGTAGGCATGCTCCTTGAAAGGACGTCGTGACTTAAGGCGGGCGCGGTGTGGGATCTCTGTGGCAGTTTTGTGGAGAAGATGGTTGTCGTCATTGGTGGCCTTACGCGACAGTGCCAGGACGGCGGCTTCCTCGACGTAGAGATGGTGGGGCAATGCCTGCGAGGATCGGTAGTTGGTTGACGGTGTGGTGCGCAGGCAGCCGGAGACCATGCGCAGGGCGTTGTTGAGTGTAATGTCCAGCTTCTTGGTGTGGGTGCTCCTACACCAGACTGGGGCGCAATACTCAGCGGCGGAGAAGACCAGCGCTTGGGTGGAGATGCGCAGTGTCTTAGTCGATGCACCCCACGTTGTGCCAGCTAGCCGTCGTATGAGGGCAACGCGGGCTGATGTCTTTGCTGACACATTTCCCAGGTGTTGGCGGTACGTCAGGGTGCGATCGAGCTTGACCCCTAGGTATGTCGGAGTGGCCTGGAACTGGAGTCTGTTGTTGTTGACGATGATTTTGAGCTCTCGGCTTGCCTCTCTGTTGTTGAGATGGAATGCGGAGGACATGGTTTTGGCCACAGAGAGCTTCAAGCACCAGTTCGACAGATACGTGGAAAAGGTGTCCATGTCGGCCGTGAGCCCCGATTCGATTGTCTCCCAGCACTTGTCGGCGAACATGATGGTAAGGTCGACTGCATATCCATACTTGCTCGACAGGGTGTCTGGGAGGTCGTGGATGTAGATATTAAACAACATCGGGGCTAGTACCGAGCCTTGGGTGACACCATTCTTGAGTCTTCTCAGCCTGCTGTGTTGGCCATCGCTGGTGTGGAGGGTGAAGCTGCGGTTGCTCAGCATCTCCATGATGAAGCCCACCATGTGTCGGTCCGGAATCGTCTGTAGGAGCTTAAGATGGAGTCTGCGGAGCCAGACTGTGTCGTACGCCGCCGTTAGATCGAGGAGGACGACGCCCGCCTTCTCACCTTTCTGGAAAGTGTCCTCGATATCCTGAGTGAGAAGGGTCACCTGGTCTACCGTGGACTTCCCGCGGCGGAAACCGGCTTGCTCCTTTGGCAGTATTGGGTCGATCACCGGATTGAGGCGTGCATGCAGGAGGCGTTCCATGATTTTGTACAGCACGCACAAGAGAGCGATGGGCCGGTATCCCTTTGGGTCATCCATCGGCTTGTTCGACTTTGGGAGGGCAATGACCTTTGCGTGGCGCCAGATCTTCGGGAGCTTGGAGGAGCGGTAGCAGACAGAGCAGAAGGATCTCAGCCACTCAGTGGCTTGGCTGCCCTGATGTAGAATGAACTCTGGGTGGATGTTGTCGATCCCGGCTGCTTTGTTTGGCTTCAGATGTTTGAAAGCCGACACCATCTCGTCGTTGGTGAAGTCTCCCGAGAGGTAGCGGTCGGCATACGGGGCCCTCCGTAGGTCGTTCACCTCGCCGGTGATCTTCCTGGTGAAGGCCTTGTCTGCGTTGGGGAACCTGCCATTGCTGATGAGCTGTGCTGCGATGGCGTCTGCAGTGATGGGGCATGGTTTTGGTTTGGTTCCCTGGCCAGTCAGCTTGTTGATGGTCTGCCTTGCGGTAGGCCTCGTATGCGTCGTCGATGTTGGTGGCGGTAGGCACTGGCAGGGCTTCGGCAGCGGTGTTGACATCTCGTGCGAAGTTTGCCCAGTTCGCCTTGCAGAAGTTCCACCTCCGGACTGGTTTTCCCTCCGTCGACTGGATCAGTGATGGTGTTGTGATTATTGACGGGCAATGTTGAGAGCGAGGGAATCGGTCCAAGATGCGCCGAAGTGGCAGTGGTTCTTGCCTGGAAACTTTGGCAAAGGCCAGGTCTGGGTTGGACTTGGTGTTCCAGCGCCCGGAGATGAACGAGTGGGGCTCCTTCGGGTCGAAGAGGAGCACTGCAAGTCTATACTTTGGAATAACCAGTTTAATTTAGGATATAATGGGCTCCGTGCACACGTACTCCTTCAACAGCCAGAAAAAGAGAGTTGGGGATGACCTAGACTGGTTCCCGGTCCATCCACTGCGTATCTCGAATGATCCAAAGTTATTGGGGGATTAGTCTGGGAGACCATCACAAGTTTAATTTGAACGTATTCACACATCGACGACGCCTGACGCTCACATGCGAAGACGTAATGGCTTAGCTTTGTGCACATTCAGGTAAAAAAAGTTTTGCGTACATCACGAACTAACCCGTACAGTGTGCACATGCGATGTCCTGTCCAAGGGGCTATCAAAAGTAGTAAAATCACGCCCTCTTTTGTTGGTGCATGGAGCCCATAGGAGGTACTTGTACATACAATAGCTCTTCAAATTATGGAAGCTTATTTGTAACAATTTTATAGTGTTTGTGTGCTCTACAAACAGACTAACATGATTTAAAATGTTATTTCTTTGTACAATGCCTCCACGGCAATTGTTTAAAGAGGCTTTGTAAATATGCAGTGCTTACCGGTACTGTTCAAAGTAAACCAGTTATGGAGAAATTACGTCAATCATCTATTCAATTTTTCACACACAGTTTTAGAAAAACAAATTTTAAAGGTACAATTTTGTTTGCAGCTTACTCAGTTATTTTTGTTTGGTTTTACTAAAGCATGCTTCCAGGATAAATGGTTAAACATGTTAACCCTAACAATGAGGGCGTGAACAAGTTTTTCTGTTGCTCACAAGGTGCCAAGGAGAATGTCAATAATGATGATATCCCAATCACGATGACAACAGAGGTGCAATCACAATGATTGTGGACAGGGCAATGAAATTCATGACAATGGTAAATTCTAGGATGAAGAATTGCAAATCACCCCCTACCGGGTAAATATCAATGGCTACGCAGTCGAAGGAGATAAGAAAAAGTGGGCTATACAAACAGACTAACATGATTTATAATGTTATTTCTTTATACAATGCCTCCACGGCAATTGTCTAAAGAGGCTTTGTAAATATGCAGTGCTTACCGGTACTGTTCAAAGTAAACCAGTTATGGAGAAATTACGTCAATCATCTATTCACTTTTTCACACACAGTTTAAAAAAAACACATTTTAAAGGTACAAATTAATAAGCTGATTATAAATGCTTTACAAGGGGTCAGGCACGCCACCATAATCAGAGTCCAACAGTTTAGTTTGGGTGTTGATTTTGCGAGGTGAGGAAGGTTCCTAGTAAATCTCTCAAGGGGGTGGGGTTAAAGATGCTTTGTAAATAAGCTGTTTACTGCACCAAGCAACATATTTGTTTTAAGTACAATAGCTTTAGAGAGATTAAGTCAAGTATTTCTTTCGATTGTAACACTTTAGAAAAAAAAAAAAATACTTTTTTTTTTTCAAATTCCTTCCAGCAGTGATTCATATTTTATTGGAATACGACAAGATTTAAGATTCAAATTTTCACATGAATGTGTTGATTGTGAATGACAATAAAACAGAGATGATGATGGAAATGATTATAAAGTTCATCATAATTTTGATGTCACTGTATAAAGATGACAAGGATGCCTGTGGCAATAAGGATGTTACCAATAACAATACAAATAGTGACAATAGAGGTAGCATGTAGTCAGGATGGTTGTTAAAACAATAAAATATATGATGTCATTGACAACAATGACAATGAACAGTGACAAGGTGATAAGGGGAATGGTAACAGTGACAATGTCACACATGCAGTGACAACAAATGTGCTGTCATGATGACCGTGGAAGGATAATGAAATTCATAGCAATGTTGATATCTAGGATGAAGATGACAATGAATTGTGACACAATAATAATAATAATAACAACGGAAATTTATACCGCGCCATTATCCGCCATAAATGATGCTCATGGCGCAAACAAAAATTATATCAAATCAGAAATAACAAAACAATTAAATTTAACTAAACAACAATATTCTGAGTGGTCTGAAACAAATAGGTCTTTAGGGCAACTTTAAATTCAGAAAGCGATGAGATATTGTGAATGGCGAGGGGTAGTTTGTTCCAAAGATGAGGGCCTGCGTAAGAAAATGATCGATCACCCCAAGATTTGTGAGTGTGAGGGACAAGCAGCAAAGAAGCATCAGAAGATCTCAATCGCCTGGATGGATTATATGGAGTTAATAGGTCTATGTTGTATTCAGGAGCTGAATCGTGAAGGCAATGAAAAACAAGCAGTAACAGTTTGTACTTAATCCGGTCAGCAACAGGGAGCCAATGCCAGAGTTGTAATGACTCGAGTCAATGACTCGACTCGAGTCCGACTCGAGTCACATTTTTTGGCGACTCGACTCGACTCCAGTCCCGACGGGTAAATGACTCGACTCGACTCGAGTCACTGCGAGCAAATGACTCGACTCGACTCGAGTCCCTCATCAGAATGACTCGACTCGACTCGAGGAAGGCTGCGCCGTTCGCATAGCCAGTTTTTGTTCACGTCACGTTAATGTTCGCGAATAATGTACGTTTATATACAGCGGCAGTCTGTTTCCTTCCTCCATAATGAAACAACAAACATACACCGTGTCGCGGACTCCCACCTTGTGGTTCTATAGCATGTAATGCTAAACCCGGAACCAGACTTAAAACGCATTTCTCAATCCGTGGTTTCATCATTGGTTTCGGGCGATTTTGAAGTTCTTGGTGGAACGCTGGCTAAATTCATGTCCCGATTTCACACACAACAATGGATACGGACGGGCCCACCTTTAAATAATCAGAAACAGTTTTGTAAAATGCAATTAGGTTTTAAAGTTGTCAGCGATCAGCGAACAACAAAATCTAGACCCGAAGCCAAACCAGTTATAAGACCGAAGTTTCACATCTTCTTATCTGTGACGTGAGCTAGCAATGGAAACTGTTGGTTGGGTACCATACAGCATACTTTATGTCTTTGGATTTCCGTAATAGACTGGTGCCTTGTATTGTTTCTCTCTTGTGTTTGTTGCTTTTTATTGTAATTAAGTGTTCAAATATTTGTGACTCGAATTGACTCGAGCTAAATACTTGACTCGACTCGACTCGACCACACTCTGTGACTCGACTCGACTCGACTCGACCTTGCTGACCTAATGACTCGACTCGACTCGAGTCACTTCTTTAAAATGACTCGACTCGACTCGAGTCACAAAATTCAGTGACTCGTTACAACTCTGGCCAATGCAGAGACTGCAAAATCGGGGGATATGGGTTCTAGAGGGTGTCAGGGTCACAATTCGAGCGGCAGAATTTTGGAGTCTTTGTAGGCGAGCAAGTTGGTTACGGGGTAGCTGATGCAACAGGGAATTACAACCGAGATGAAATGAGGGCGTGAACAAGTTTTTCTGTTGCTGACATTGCAAGGTGCCAAGGAGAATGTCAATAATGATGATATCCCAATCACGATGACAACAGAGGTGCAATCACACCTCTGTTGCTTTTTATTGTAATTAAGTGTTCAAATATTTGTGACTCGAATTGACTCGAGCTAAATACTTGACTCGACTCGACTCGACTCGACCACACTCTGTGACTCGACTCGACTCGACTCGACCTTGCTGACCTAATGACTCGACTCGACTCGAGTCACTTCTTTAAAATGACTCGACTCGACTCGAGTCACAAAATTCAGTGACTCGTTACAACTCTGGCCAATGCAGAGACTGCAAAATCGGGGGATATGGGTTCTAGAGGGTGTCAGGGTCACAATTCGAGCGGCAGAATTTTGGAGTCTTTGTAGGCGAGCAAGTTGGTTACGGGGTAGCTGATACAACAGGGAATTACAACCGAGATGAAATGAGGGCGTGAACAAGTTTTTCTGTTGCTGACATTGCAAGGTGCCAAGGAGAATGTCAATAATGATGATATCCCAATCACGATGACAACAGAGGTGCAATCACAATGATTGTGGACAGGGCAATGAAATTCATGACAATGGTAAATTCTAGGATGAAGAATTGCAAATCACCCCCTACCGGGTAAATATCAATGGCTACGCAGTCGAAGGAGATAAGAAAAAGTGGGCTATACAAACAGACTAACATGATTTATAATGTTATTTCTTTGTACAATGCCTCCACGGCAATTGTCTAAAGAGGCTTTGTAAATATGCAGTGTTTACCAGTACTGTTCAAAGTAAACCAGTTATGGAGAAATTACGTCAATCATCTATTCACTTTTTCACACACAGTTTTAGAAAAACAAATTTTAAAGGTACAAATTAAGAATCGTTTGCAGTTTACTCAGTTATTTTTGGTTATTTTTTAAACATGTTAAAGCAACAAAATAGCTGAAAATCTTAAGTAGGGTGCACATCAACTAACCTGTTGGACTTCCATATCATTTTTGGTCTTGTAAGTGGATTCTGTTGTTAGAGCTTCTGATCAAAATATACTGACATTTATTGGGGATCAACTTTTGCTTACAAAAATAAGTAATTACATTGTAAGTGAAACGCGCAGGTAGCAGGAGATGACTAGTTAAAGAACAATGGTATACATCACTTTGGGGTTTGAGGCTGAAGATGGAATTGAATCTTTTAAGGTCACATATCTTGTACAATTGAGCACTTTTAAACTAAACCATGAAACTTCGCATGTTGGTGCTTTAAGCCATGAAAAAAAAATCAGATGCGGAGGTGAAAAAAGTCAGCATTAATGCGAGCAAAAAGCATGAAGCCCTAACGGTGTGGGGTCCGAAAAACTTTTGGATTTTAGTAGACACTCTGTGGTGCGATCTGAGGCAATTTGTGATCACTTCAACCAACTGTTGTGAGCAAAAATTCATCTTTTAAACATTATCTGTTCAAGTTTGGAGTCATTGAATCAGCTATTCTGAGCTTATGTTGGCTCCCAAGAAATTTTGAACCCCACCCCCTCCCGGGCCAATAGACATGATAGAAAATGACCTTGCTATGCTCCTGTTCCCCTTTCAGGGCTTAAACTTTCAAGGCAGCACCTCAAGCTAAGCATCTTTCTGAGTTCTTTCCATATGCTGCTGTGACTAGGTGTAATTCTAATTTGAAATAATAAGTCGTTATTCATCTTTACTACAACAGGACTAGTCAGGTTATAATCGGCAGAATAGCCAGAAAAGGCCATTTGGGGGTTAATTTGGAATTTCAAGGGGTGGGGTTATTTAAGAGATACAGCATTAGTTTTGGTGTCAACAGTCTTGTATTGATGGTGTTAACCATTTCCCAGATGGGCGTCTTCAAATTTTGACACTGGACTTTACCACCCCCTACTGATGTTATCAATGTAACATCAGTCCAAAGGTGGCACTTTAAGGTGTGGCTGTACATCAGCCTGACAACTGCCAATTGACTGCACAGATTTATACCCGACTCATTTTCAACTGAAATACAACATACTTCTACAGCTCCACAATAGAACCCATACATGAACGTACATGTCCTGACAGTTTTCACGGTACGGTAGTGTCTTCAGAAAAGTTCCAAAAAATGGCAACACATGTGAAGAGGCATGCATGTATGCTCCTGCTTCTCATCAGTCTGGGCTGTTTGGCCTGGGGAAAACTAGATCTTCCTACAGTTGTGGGAGTCCACGCAGGCCAGAAAACCCACATTCGGTGTATCTACACATGTCAAGAAGCTGATGATTGTGACGTCCAACTGAGCTGGAAGAATCGGCCTCCTGAGTTCCTCAGTTTGGAAGGATTCGACAATGCCACTCATCACTCCCTGAAGATGAATGTCCTAGCAGGTAGTGAAGAAAAGAAAACTTCTCAAATCATCACCTGCGTTGCCATGACAACTAATGGAACCATTTTGGAGGAAGGATCAACCCATCTAGAAATCTGCCCAACTGAAACACTGGTGTGCAGATTCTACAAGGAGCCACTACAAACGTCACCCACTGTCCGTATATGTGCCTGTCATTACCAATCCGACTGTGCGACACTACTGAAATGTCAAAGTTATGAAGAAAGGTCGCCAAGATATCTTGGTAATAATGACATCGGCTCATGGAAGGTGGTTCGGTATGAATTCACTGCGCTGAAGCCAGGAGACAATGTGACTTGTCGTCTTCATTCACCTTCAATTGAGGAGCATCTCCAGACATCAGTTGAGCTCACGCTGCCGGAAGAATCCTCACCCGAGCAGACAACCCAAACATCGACGACGCAAGCCCGGACCAACCCATGGCTGGTAACACAAGTGCCGGACAAAGAAATTCAGACATACTCAAAGCCTGCAGAAACCTCAACCAAATCTCGACGGAATAAGCGGTCTGTGACGTGCGAATGTGACTGTACAACTCCTTGGGCTGTGCTTATCAGCGTTGTGGTTATTTTTGTCTGTGTTTGTGCTGGTCTCCTAGGGTACTGTTGTTGCAAGCTAGTTGATTAATAACGGAAGAAGGTTTAGGTATTTGATTTCCGCCATCCGTTTCATATGGTGAGAAAAGAAATCTGTGATGAGAAAAGAAATCTGTGCAGAGACCTGGAAATCTCTTTAACTGTAATATGTTATATTATGCAACGGCTAAGAAATTCAATTTGCATGCATTTGACAATTGGACAAAATGAGAACAATTGATGGCTTACAAGTACAACCGACTTTTTTTTAATAGCAAATCATGTACATGTAGTCATAAAATCTATCACTTGTCCAGCTTTCAGTAACAACTATCGTAGTTTTCAATTATGAAATCTGACAAAGACCTGCATCCATGTATGAATGTATTTTGCAAAATATCCGTGCTGTTAAACGTGCGTAGCGGATAGCGAGTTGCATACATCACAAAACCACACAAAGTGATGACCTACCCTGTACATGGCGTGCTTACCACATCTGCTCACTTGAGAAACCTTTCCATTACAGCATTTCATGCATACTCATGAGGTTCCATACTAAACAGTCTTCCTAGCAAGTTAAAATATCTTTATTTTTTTCATGATGGATACATACGTGTACATAAATTTACGGTTCATGTATGGTGTTCTTCAGTTCTTGCAAAATTTCATGATTTTCCGGTTACATTCTCAAAAGAAGTGTCGGTAGGTTAGGTAGTTTTTGTATTATTATTACTTTTATGTATGTACTTGTAAATTATATAAATGTATGCATGTGAACTTCTGCATATTAAAAAATTAACAACTGGACAAGTAGACATGAACATTTATACATGTACATGTACTTGTTGCACACTTACAATGTACTTAAATGAAATCCAGACCTGTATTTACAATATTTTCACCAAAGTACAAAGTTCAACTAGCTGAGCCGACGCCCAAAATGTTACAGTTGGTTTGGTAACTGTAAACACAGCAACACAACATTGGTTCTGTTTTCTTTCTTTTTTTTGGCCTAAGGAGAAACAACTGCTGAATACTGGTACATTTGTAAAGTTTATCTAGCGGTAGAAAAGAAAATGTGCCTCTATTTTGTACGCCTTTGGTCAAGCATAGAGCTGTAGTGGTATGTTGTACGAAGATTGAATGACATACTTGTACAATGTAATAAAGGTAGCAATTTTACATTGCGAAAAATTACAATTAGTCACAGATTTCAAAAGGAGACAGTCAAGTAAAGGTGACTTTTTTTCGCCCTCAATTTTGAGATTTTCAATATGTTGTGTTGCACGCCCTAAGATGTCACCATGATGATGTACATGTATTGAGAGGTCCTACTTTATCTTTATGGATAGCTTCCACGAGCAAATCTGAATTAATTTCTTAATTACATGTACATTAATGAGGAAACATGAAAAAAGGGACAAACATCACTATTGCATTTTATGTGATAACACAGAGATGCCGGCAGTAATGTACAAGTACCGGTACATCTGGCAAATTGAGCATGGAAGTTCATTTCCTGTCCCATTATTATATCAATTAAATAAAAGATACCGCACTCTACAGACGCGATACAGAGAACACACCAGTAGGTCAGCCCCCCTGACAGCAGTTGGTGAACATATATCCACCCCAGGACATACGGTAGCATCTCCGTGGACGATGTTAAGATCATCGCCAGGGAGGACGACCTCTGGAAACGCAAAATCCGTGAGGCCGTGGAAATCCGCAGACACCACCCCCATATGAACAGAGATGGAGGGTACGAGCTGGCCCACATGTACGACCGCCTCCTGTCGCGCGACCAAGCTTGGTCACGTGAGGGCCTCAACAACACCAGTTGACAAAGACACCGTGATGGTGTCGCAAGCTCCTGATATGAGTTCTTGCGATCAAAGTCCCAAAAAGGTATCTTTTATTTAATTGATCTGTAAAATTCTTGCAAAATATTGGTAATTTTTCCATGTGTTAAATTTGAGGAACTTCACTTGTGATGTTCTCAAACGCTAGTTTCGCTTAAACATTGACACGCTGTCTCTTCTTGAAAACAATGACGAGTTTAAGTATTTCTGGATGTACTGTATATAACTTTTCAAAAGTGTTTAATATGTGGGGCTGTGAAGGAATACAGTCAGATTTTAAAAGGCTTTGTAAATTTAATACACTGATTATGCTACATGTAAATGGAGTCAGACATACATCATAATCAGAGTTTACCATATGGTGTTGGATTTTGCAAAAGTGAGGAAGCTTCCTAGTAAATCTTTCAAGGGGGTTACCGATAAAGATGTTTTGTAAATATGCTGTTTACTGTAACAAGCAACATTTGTTTAAAGTTTAATAACTTTAGAGAGATTAAGTCAAGTATTTATTTTGATTGTAACACTTGAAAAAAAAACAATTCTGATTTTTTTTAAATAATACATAATTTCTTCCAGCAGTGATTCATATTGCATTGGCATACAATGACAAGATTCAAGATTCAGATTTGTATATGAATGTGTTGATTGTGAATGACAATAAAACAGAGATGATGATGGAAATGATTATGAAGTTCATCATAATTTTAATGTCACTGATAGAGATGACAATTTGATGCTTGTGGCAATAAGGATGGTACCGGTACCTATGACAACACAAATACAGTCGTCTGCAGGACCTAGTCAAAATGTTCTTTATATCCGAATTTTGTATTATCTGATGAATGGTTTCCAACCCATTGTTCCTTTTTGTGTAAGCCCTATGAACATGCATGATGTTCACGTGCATAATCAAAATAAAATAGAACATCGTGTCGGGTGAACATGTAAATTTTCGTCTTTATCGTCACAATGCATGCATTTGTTTTAAATCGTGCCAAGTTTCCCTGACTGAATTGTGTGCTAATGTCTTTCAGTTATTTTGAAACCAATTTTACAAAAACAGAGCACACTTTCGTCGCAAAATGTCCATTTTTTTCAAAACAGGTAGGCCTGAATGTTAACTTTTCTCATAACGGTGACCATGTTTTATGTCCATGAGAATGCGCATGAGAGTGCTGACTTTAAATGACAACAAAACATGTTAACAGGTTGAATTGAAACTTCACAGATGTACTATACAGATGTCCAGTGGTCCTTTTATTAGGAATATTCAACTTTTGCTTTCAAAAATAAGTAATTACATTGTAAGTGAAACGCACAGGTAGCAGGAGATGCATGACTAGTTAAAGAACAATAGTATACATCACTTTGGGGCTTAAAGCTGAAGATGGAATTGAATCTTTTAAGGTCAAATATCTTGTGCAAGTGAGCACTTTTTAACTAAACCATGAAATTTCGCATGTTGGTTCTTCATGCCATGAAAAAAAAATCAGATGCGGAGGCTAAAAAAACCCATAGCCTTTTATAATCTGTTAGATCTCTGGTTTGGATGAACGGATTTCCATGGCAATTTTACTGAATTTACACACGAGTATAATTGATATGCTCCATCAAAATAAAATACTCATGTTAAGTAGTTTTTGAGAAATTAAAGGATATCTGCTTGCACAACTTTATTGGGGACACTTAAGTTTATACTTGGAGTTATAGGCCTACTTGTTGAGAGCCAAGTTAGATCATTACAGAGGAGTTACTCATCTCAGTCATCTGAATGAAGGAATAGTTCTTCATAGAACTGTGACAACGACTTTTCTTTCTAAAAAGAACCGGAGGGACTCAACGTTTCGAACAGTATGCTCTGCCCGTCGTCAGGAGAATGAGGGATTCCAACGATGATGCGATGTTATAAGGATGGGTGCGGTGAGGCATGAGAAGGATGCAAACTGGTGAGACTTTCAATATTTTGCTAATAATTGTAATCATTGCACAGTTTTGTGCCTCAACTCTGAATCAAAATAAACATGTGATCTATGGAAAGCAATATGTTACACGAATATAGTTATAAAGTGACCCAAGATTTAAAGAAAATGCAACTCTATAAATAACTTTCAGAGAATGCCTTCAATGAAAAATCCATGTTATCCCTTAGTTTTGGGTATTTTTTTACATGAACATTTACTGGAATCTACAGACTCTGTGGCGACACTCTCTATCAGCTCTTCAAAAACAGAACAAGAAAAGCAAATAACTAATTCAATATTAGGCCAAAAAAAATAATAAGTCGGTCTCTGGTCAGCGCGCGCATCGATTTTAATCATGCACGTCAATCTTTTTTTTTTCCAAAATGTTCCGCGAAAGCTCGGACAGCGCCCTCTTTTGCCGCACCTCCTCAATCTTTTATATCAAAGAGCACCAAGGAATGGGAAATTGCACCAAGGCAAATGATTGAGGGCACCAAGGCAAATTATGAAGGAGACCAATGTACATGTACATGAAGACACCAAAAAAGCAAAATAGTTCCCCACCTTGTCTGTACAATCCAAGCTTGGAAAAAAAAAAAAGCCACGTCGCCGCTTCAATTCCAGAACTTTGGTCTGACCAGAGACCGAATATATTTTATTTCTGGCCTTAGACCTGCAACTTCACATTTTCTTTGAAAGAGAAAAATCCTTTGAGTGGAATAATACTGTCTGGGGCCTGGGTACAGTGATCTGTCAACAAACTTGAATGTATTTTACTTTGTACGTACACAAAGCCATCAGACGGGCCAGCAGCACCATTCCCTTGTGGATCAGCTAGGGAGTTCTCATACCACCGTTACATGTATACCAACAGCCTGATTTCAAAGGACTGTGCAATAGGGGAATAGTGTTTTCTTGGTTCTTGCGTCAGACCCTTTGGCCTAAAAAAGTCTTGATGTACATGAACCGTACAATCTAAAATTGATTAATTTAGTAAAGACGTGGGTGACGGTTTCTGTCCACTGAACAGCTGTAGACTACAGTACATGTAAATGTACATGCAGCAGGACAAGTTTTATGCAAGTATCCACGGCAAGATTACAACTAGAAAATGGCAACACATGTGAAGAGGCAAGCATGTATGCTCATGTTTCTCAGTCTCTGCTGCATGGCCTGGGGAACACTAGAACTTCCTACGGTTGTGCGAGTCCACGCAGGCCAGAAAACCCACATTCTGTGTACCTACACATGTCAAGAGGCCGATAGTTGTAATGTCACACTGGCTTGGAAGGATCAGCCTCCTGAGTTCCGCAGTTTAGAAAGGTATGACAACGCCACGCATCACTCACTGAAGATGAACGTCGAAGCAGGCAGCCAACAAAGGGATACTTATCGCTACATCACCTGTGTTGCCACGACAACTGACGGGTACGTCTTCGAGGAAAATTCAACCCGGCTAGAAATCTGCCCTGTTGAAATACTGAGGTGCAGACTTCATGCGGAACATCACTACGCATCATCGAACATTGTCAGTTACGTGTTTGCGTGTGAGTACGGCTCCACATGTGGTACAGCACTGCGCTGTCATGGAACCAGAGAGGAGTCCTCATCAAGCTATCTTGTTTTTAATCTCGATACATGGTATGTAAAGCTGTATGAAACCGTCGGTCCGAAGCCAGGAGACAATGTGACTTGTCGTCTTCATTCGCCTTCAATTGAGGAGCATCTCCAGACAACGGTTGAGCTCACGCTGCCGGAGGAATCCCCTCCCGCACAGACAACCCAAACATCGACCACGCAAGCCCGGACCAACCCAGTGATGACAACGAAAGTGCCGGACAAAGAAACTAAGCCAAACTCAATGCCTGCAGTTCCTTGGGTTCTGTTGCCCTCACCTTGACTGTTCTGATTGGGGTCTGTGTGGGAATTGTCTACGAGAAAAAATGCAAGAACAAACAGGAACGTACTTTTGACATTCTACCAAGGTACCGGTACGTTTGCAAGGATACCGATTAAAGAAAACCACAGTTGTCAGTTTTGTCCAAGACTGAATCTAAAAGCTGCTCTTTGATTAGTAACAGAGAAAGGTATGGGGAATGTATTGTGGTCATCTTTTTTCATAATTTTCATCTACTAAAGAGAAACAAATCTGTGCAGAGCTGGAAATCAGCTTTTGAACTGTAAAAATCTTTCTCAATAACCTGACAAACTTTCTTTGTGCTAGTGTGTACTATACTTTGAAGCATTATGCAAATTTGCATCTGATGAAATATTCAATTTGGCAAAATGAGTACAATCATGCAAATTTCGCCAGTCTTCGTTCACGTTTATGTGAATGTCTTCTTACCAAACACTGACTAGTCTGATCACACACCCCCCGACTGAATATACCCAATTATTGAGTGGTCGGGCACAACCCAACCACTCTTTGGAGTTGTTACGATTAATCTTTCTTTCTTTCTTTTTTTCTGCACAGCACGTTTCCGCGGGTTTTCTCCTAAACAGTTTATGATATGAACTTGTAACTTTCAATGTATCGACCCTCATCTCAAGTGGTGCATATTACTCTGACGTCATTATGACATCATCGGGTGTCAAATAACAAGCAATTTTAGCTGAAAAAGTGACCAATTACATTTATATATAACTCTTGAACAAAGTAATCAAATCAGTATTCACCTCCTGTTTTGACTAATGACATTATCAAGCCAGAAATAACTTGTATGTGTACGTAGAATGTTTACTGAAATTTATCACACCGTTCAAGACGCATTCAAAACAGTTTTACATCGTAACCAATTTCTCGATTGTGATGATCTTGGCACTCTTGGTTGACTGCTCAGGTCGTTTCGACAACCTGTTTTGTTTGTCTGGATGATCTGGGTGGCCGCCCTTGAGCATATTGAGTGTCAGGGTTATCCTGATGATAACTTAAATGCTGTTGTTTTTTAGCATGTATGTTGCTGTATTTTGACTTACTTTTATACATATTGCTGTTGTACGTTATCCTCTCCTTTTTATGGAGGTTTTGATGGAAATAAAACAAAAACAAAAAAATTACCGGGCACAAAACCGCTTATAAATCTTCACTTTTGGACCCAATTTCATAGAGCTGCTTAAGCAGAAAATTTGCTTAAGCACGAAAAAACATTGCATAGTAAAATTAGGTTACCGGCCAAAACTCCATGTGATGTACATTGCTTGTGACTGGTATTAAGCTGTTGTTTACTTAGCATAACAATCGCATGGAGTTTTGGCCGGTAACCTGATTTTATTAAGCAAGATGTTTTTGTGCTTTAAAAGCAAATTTTGTGCTTAAGCAGCTCTATGAAATTGGCCCATGTGTTACTGGAAAAGCAGTAGAAATTTAATCAAACTCAAAAACAGAAGCATTTTACTACAGAAAAATACCTTATGGAAGTGTAATAAGTGAGGAATGCTCAAAACACAAAAACAGGATGATGATGTCATCCTCCGAAAGGGCGGCCTCTAGTGGCACATCAAAAAGAGTTTACCTTTTTTTAAATTTTAAAACCGTCAATCAAATTTTTACCAAATTGACCCTATATATTCTGTGAGCAACCACAAATAATTTGGCAAGGTTTCATGACGTCCAATTTGACAATTTTTTTATTTTTTAAATTTAAATCCATCATTTGATCCCCGTCTCATGACTTTGCTCCTAGCCCAAATAATGACATCTGTTTTAATACACCTAATGTTGACTGTTTGCTTCCAAATACTGTGACGTCATCAAACTGGAAGTTGGATGTTATTAAAGCTACAGTCCATCACTTGCAGCTTTCCAAAAAGCAACTGACGAAATTATTGT
The DNA here is from genome assembly GCF_015706575.1 of Patiria miniata. Lineage (NCBI taxonomy): Eukaryota > Metazoa > Echinodermata > Asteroidea > Valvatida > Asterinidae > Patiria > Patiria miniata. Next base: position 568,878 of record NW_024037062.1, read on the forward strand.
TGAAAACTACATTCAGTTTAAAGATAACAAGTGGACTAAACTCCCTGTGAAAATAATCTTTCTGGCATGCAGTCATTTTTTCAGAAATCAATGAAAGAAGGCCATTTCCATGCATCTAAAGACACATTCTTGGCAATTTCTGCTAGTAGTTTATATTTAAATCGGTGAAGCTCGCAAGTGTTGACACGACGCACACGTGCGGCATCGCGTAGATGCAATCGGCTGAATGAGAATGTGTCCCAGACGCTAAATTCGGGCGCAATACAAAACATGACTCAGCAACTTTTGATTGAAATCGAGAACCTAGAATGCTGTTTCTTGGAATAGTCAGCATTCACTGAGCTTAAACTTCATCAGGTTAGTTGTTCAGCACCCTTCTTTAGATTTTGAGCACTTTTGTTGCGTCAAACGAACAAAATGCACAAATTACAAATGATGGACTCTACCTTTAATACATGTATACACAAGTTTATAATTTCTACATTTTCATGCATTATTTTTACTTCATGATAAACAGTTATCCTCTCCAAACTAAGTCAGTATTCCCTTCCCTTTTTTGACTGATGACATCATCAAACCAGAAATCACTTGTACGTGTACCTAAAATGTATTCTGAAATTGATCATCCCAACAGATGAATTTTTTGTCAAAACAAAACCAAATGGTTGCACTGGAAAAGCTTACTTTCTTGATCTTTGTTTCTGATACATGTATACACAACTTAATTAGAACTGGGCTATGTCTAATGAAATAATTGTCTGCCCGACCACTCTACATTTGTAATTTTGGACATTTTATTCCTTGTTTTGTCAGTTTGTGCCTCAATGATGAATCTAGGAAGCAAACTAAACATATGATCTACTTTTTTTTTTTAAATCCTACTCTATTGATGCTTTTAGACAAGTGATCCGCCTTTTTCAGTGGTCAGTCCCTAAATGCTGTGCATCTTTAAACAACAACCTCAAATGACCCCTAGATGACCTTTGACCTCCAATTTCGGAAGATTTGTGATGAACCCCCCACCCAAGGATCACTCCATCCAAGTGACATTAAAATCCATCAAATGACACAGAAATATTTGAAGCACATTTGAACAATGACCTGTAATGACCCCTACATGACCTTTGACCTCAGTATTCCGATGAAGAATCGTGTCTTCCCACCCAAGAATCACTGTATGTCAGTTTCAATAACATCCACGACAGCATATGTTCAATGTTGTAAACTTTCCCACAAAATTGTGTATTACGGTACATCATTATTAACCTCAGTTGACCTTTGACCTATGACATTTGACCGGAAATCCCACATCATCTTTGCTACTCAATGACCCTTGTGTCCAAGTTTTATGGAATTCGGGCAAATATTTATGAAATGACAGCGATTCCCAAAACTTTAATATACAACCAAGGCTATAGTCATATGCTCATACGTGGGATATGGTCATATGGGCCTATAGGGGTATACAGTCATGATTCAGGTACTAGTTAGCTACGGTAGTGTCTCCGAAAACTTCACTTAGGTGACACAAAAAATGCAAAACGTTTGTAGTCCCTCTCATGGTGTGGATTTATTTACATTTTCTGGAATCTACTGACTTTGTGGCAATCACCTTTTCATAAACTAACAAAACAAAACGAAGAAATATTCCTTTAATAAACCTGCAACTTCACTTTACTTTGAACATGTTGAGAGAAAAAACTTCCCCGAGTGGAAAAATCCTGCATGTGCTGGTGTGCAATGACAACACAATTGAGTACATTGTGTACCAGCGTACACAAAGACGGTATTACCGTACAGGTGGCATTGGGCACACCATTTCCTTGCTGATCCTTCCAAAATAAGGTTTTTTCCCCACATTACCCAACAGCTGACTGCAGCTGATTTCGCAATTTAGGGGAAACACTGGGTATCCTTTTATTGCGCCATACCGGTACATGTACATTGTACAGAGCCTACCGGTGCATGTTCGTGTAATAAACAGATCTAAAATTGATTTATTTTCAGCAAAGAAAGAGAACATTGTCTGGCCACAGAAAAAAACATGTACCTCTACAGATCATACTACACAACATGCATGTAAATGCAGCAGGACATTTTTCATACTAGTGTCTACACAAGATTTAGACCCCAAAATGGCAACCACTGTGATCCTGCAAGCACATCTGCTTCTCAGTCTGTGCTGCATGGCGTGGGGAATACTAGATCTTCCTAAAGTCATTCGAGTCCACGCAGGCCAGAAAACACACATTCTGTGCACCCACACATGTCAAGAAGCTGATAGTTGCAACGTCCAACTGGACTGGATTGATCGGCCTCCTGAGTTCCGCAGTTTGGAAGGATACTACAATACCACTCATCACTCCCTGAAGATGAATGTCCAAGCAGGCAGCCAAGAAACGGATATTTATCGCTACATCACCTGTGTTGCCAAGACAACTGATGGACACGTCATAGAGGAAGACTCAACCCGGCTAGAAATCTGCCCAGCTGAAACACTGAGTTGCAGATTTGATATGAAACGTCATCAAGCATCTAACATTGTCAGTTACGTGTTTGCGTGCGAGTACAAATCCAAATGTGGTACAAAGATGCACTGCCAAAGTAACAGAGAGGGGTTATCATCAAGTTATCTTGGTGTCAATAAGACTGGGTCATGGTATGTGGAGGTGTATGAAATCATCGGTCTGATGCCTGGAGACAATGTGACTTGTCGTCTTCATTCGCCGTCAATTGAGGAGCATCTCCAGACCAGCTTTGAGCTCATGCTGCCGGAAGAATCCTCACCCGAGCTGACAACTCAGGCACTGACAACGCCAGCCCATGCCCTGACCAACCCAGCGCTGACAACGCACGCCCAAATGAATCAAGCCTCGACAACACAAGTGCCAGTCAAAGAAACTAAGACATACCCAACGCCTGCAGAAACTCCAACCAAACCTCCACTGAACCAGTGTCCTGTGAACTCATGTGACTGTGCAGTTCCTTGGGTTCTGTTTGCCCTCACCTGGATTGTTCTTATTGGGGTCTCTGTGGGAATTGTCTACAATAAATATTGCAAGAACGAACAGGGTTGTACTTTACCTTCTCTACCGAGATATTGTTGCAAGGATACTGATTAAAGAAAACCCCTGAGAATCTTGTTCAAGATCACTTTATGAATCTAAAAGCTGTTCTTTGAGTAACAGAGGAGGGTATGGGGATTTTATTGTGGTCATCATTTTTCCCATCTTTTTCAACTACTATAAGAGAAAACAATCTGTGCAGAGCTGGACATAAGCTTTTGAACTGTAAAAATATACCTATAAATGCAATGTTGTAGATCTATATACCTTATGGTGTCTGGATGTACTGTCTCGGTACATGTATTCCCATGTGGGGTTCGGAGCACACTAGTCGTACATACGAGGTAGGCCTATATTTGTTAGTTCGAAACTGCCAACCTCGTACATGTACGAGGTTATGTTCATACTTAAAATCGCCAAACCTTGTACATGTACGAGGTAGAGTAAGCATGTTATCACAAGGGGGTGCTCTCGCTCTTTCTAATAATATCATTTTCATTCAGGTATGACCTGTATTTATTTGTTCATTCGAGTTCTTGCGAGAGGGCGCAGCACTGACACTTGTATTTTCTGCTAAAAGTGCGGAATTTCCCTGTGTGCAGGACAGTGTTTCAGGGTGTATCACTATGTACGTCACTACTATTGACTTTCCAATATACCAAGGATATACCAGAGAGCAACAACAACAAATTTAGTGAGTAAAACTTATTTACTTTTTTTTTTAGAGAATTTTGAACAATTAACAAAAACGCTCAAAGTTGGGCACTTTAGGGTTAAACTGTTCAAATTTCACGGGCACTGAAAGAGTGAAGGGCCCGTAAAATTTTTGGATTTTAGACCCTCTGTGGTGTGATCTGAGGCAATTTCAGAACACTTTAACCTGTTTTGTTTTTAGCTATCATTTAAACATCATTTTTGAGTTTGGAGTCAATATTTTTTTGTATTCGTTTTTTAGTGTGAGAAATCCCATTTTCCACTACCCCCCCCCCCCCCCCACCCAGTCTACCATTGCTGCATAGTTAAGTTGAAATAATGCATCGAGTGTATTCTATTGTACAGTGCACAGCCCCACGGAACTCTTGCAGTGGTACGGCTTCAATGTCGTGCATATGTGCATTTTGATCATACAAGCATCAGAAATGATAGGCGTTTTTGGTAAGGATTTTGCATGGTAAAATGAAATCATAGCATGTTCATGGCATGTGCAATACATTGTAATTTTACTGTGCGTATCAGGGGATGAAAAATTTGATCAGCAATTTTTCTCTGTGCATCGGGCTGCAAGTCCAGCATATCGGGCCTATACACACTTTCAGTATGTACGTGATCCCTGAAGATCTTTGGTAATCTCTGGAAGAATTTTAAGCCTTGATGATTTCATTTTGGATGCATGGACTTGTATTTTGTCTTTCCTCTCTCCAACCACTTTTTTTACGGTTGGGGTCTTCTACAGCTTTTATGTAGAGCACTTGCTCTAGATGACCCTCTGATTCATCAGCATCTCCACACAATGCAAGGCCCTGTCTACGTAAAAAAAAGAAAAAAAGAGGCCTTTTATTAATGGTACGGCTATAGCTGTACCTGCCGTACCGCTTCCTATGACGACAAAAGTGAAACTAAATTTGTGACTGGGCGTCACAAACTTGTCTGTAAAGTTACTATACCGGTAGCATGTCATGCATATTCATGAGGATCCCAACTGGTCACAAAACTGTCCCTGGCAAGTTATTACCGTAGATTGTTACAAAATTTCAAATTGGACTTATGCTGGACCTCATAATCTAATATTGCCATCAAACAGAGCTAAGATAAAACATTTAAAAATGTGTTTCTGGTTAAATATTGACAAAACAGGAAGAGTCGAATGGGGTATTTTTTTGTATTTTGTAAATACCAGCACATATGTACAGTATAAATGTGTACATGTAGTAGACAAGGTATTTTTGTGTACAGTATACATACACAATAGTTCAGTGCCAGTTTGGAACGAGCAAATTGCTTGGCCTCTGGTAGACCCACAAACATGGCGGTCTAGTGCCTGGTATTAAGTGCAGTCTAGAGTGGGTGTGTAATATGTGGTCTGGATATCAGTTGATGTACTTGTAGTTCGTGGGACAAGGCTATTTTTTTCCCCGCTTTCCAGGCAATCTGGTTTGCCGAAGGTTTTCTAATATCCTGTATTTCAAGGCAGAAAAATAAAAAGTGACAATGAACCACTTTCCCGCATTCGTGTTTTGATTAGGACTTCACACAAAAACTTTATTAGGTTAATATTCGAAGATATACATGTCCAGCCATTTCGTTTGACAACATGAAAATGAGAGAGGCTGAAAATCGAACAATAAGCAAGGTCGGTGTACAGCCTCAAAAAGAGCTAATCAAATTGCATGCTTTTAGCGTACCGTGAGAGTCCAAGATGGCGACATTACCGGAGCCCACCTTCGCGAGACTGACGTTGAAAGTGCTCCAAATATCATCCTTCCATCTTTCAGAATCATTTGAGTGTGTCACACACTTTCCAAATGGCACATATATTGTGCAGTCTTTCAGGGATCACAGCATTTCTCAGATTACACCAAATCTGGCTGAAATGAGGACCGCAACTTTACGCATACGTGTAAGCCACGTGTACTGCAACGCGTAAGCCGGGGTTACGTATATCAGGACGTTATGTCAAGACGGCTTACATGTATGTCACGACAACTTACAAGCAGCTGCGTAGCCATGGTTCTTATACCAATATTGGGGGGGGGGAGGAGTGGGGGGGAGGAGGGGGGGGGAGTGGGGGGTCTGATGTTACAGTGGAGGGGTGGCTATTTTCGTAAACAGGTTGTTTTCACCGCACACCCAGCCTCAATAAATCATAAAGTGAGGGGGGGGGGGGGAGGGAGAGGGGCTGGACACCATCTACCTATTCAAAACATAAATCACAGTCAATGTTTGACAATAGGTGGCGCTATTCACTTTCAATGGGACGTCAAAATAAACAGCCCATTGGGGGAAAAAAGGGGTTCTCAGGAAAAATAGTGGTAACTTATATACATTTGTAGAACTGTGCTTTTCTCCAGTTGCCAAATTTCCAGTGGGGAGGGGGGGGGGGCGACTTGGGGGCGATGATTTTTCATGGGGGGTCATGCCCCCTGTAGTACGCCGCTACTTACACGTACATGGACATGAATCTACCAACATTTATAAGATGATGGATCTTTCAATTTTTGTGAATATCATATCGTTTGCACAAAGCAAAATCAGACCTTTTAAGTTATCAGCTATATTCCCCGCACTTCCCCCTCACTGATACTGAAAAGTGGAAACTCTGTAAATAACCTGATTAGATGGCCAATCTTCTTTTCAACAAAATTTTTCAAAACAAAATACAAAATTGTGGGAGCAGAACTTATAAGATGTTACCCTGAGGTAAGACCTCACAAAATTATTCTGCTTAGGATTTTACATACAGATCATTTTTTTTGTAGCTAATAAATAACCTTTCATCATTTCTAATTGGACAAAACTGTAATGAAGAATTGTGGACGCGGGAACAAAGTTTTGTCGACAGGGTACACCATTTCCAGTACATGTCTGGAAAGTTTGATAAAACTCGGCGAACAGATTGACTATCTCGAAAACTGAAGTGTTTTTGGCCCTCTAATCCTACGGACTATTGTAAAGAAATATATTGAGACACATTGGATATATTAGCTTTTAAAAAATTTTCATCAACTTGGATTTTCATATTAATGAAAGAACAGGCATCTTTACTAATTAATGTTGGCTAATTACCTACAATATTATTACTGATCCTCACTGAAAATATGATTCTATTGCAAACTTATGAATTTGTGTATTTGCTAAATTGAAAGATAACAAATGAATCAGTTAAAGAAAATTGACACTATTTGCTTTTGCTGTAACTTTCAAAAATGGATGGATTTGGAGTTTAGTAATTTCATGCAAAAATCGTTCCAATGACCTGTTTAAATCCACAAGTGTTCATGGATGGAAGAAAAGGGGGAAAAAGTGTTCTTGTATGGTTCCCTGACCCAACCCTTCAGATGAAATGGTACAATGTATGGCTGTCAGAGAATTGTCAGGACAGGGAACCAGACTAGCTGACTTATGACTGCTTACGGGCATGTAACAGATTTTAAACAAAATATGGACTAACTAAATTTGTTCAACTGGGTGTAGTATTTGAAAAAGAAAACTATTTTTTTCCAGCGATGGTTGGCCGAGTCATCTTTTGAAAATGATTTAAAGTTCCTGTGGAAAATGCCAGCACACTGGCGCAATGATTTCACACAATGTATTAGATAATTACTCACTAGCATTCAAGTATTCAATCTTTAATAACGTGTACTTTGTACACGTACGTACGTCCAAAGATAGCGAGTGCACATTTGACTTGAATGTTAAACTGAAATACAAATCTATACAGTACACGTACACACATGACAGTTTTCATTGTAGTGTAAGGTATTCTTAATGCTTTAGTTTGTTTTTTTGAAAGTGTTATGAGGAGTCGTTCTTATAAGCTGTATTTTATACGTTGTGCGGTGGCGCCCTTTCTCTCATATAATAGTTTGATGACCCCTGGCTCTTACCCAGTGCGTACTAGGTGAGAACATCGATTGGCCTTTAGAATTTTTCAACGAAGATTTTCGGGAGGATATACGGTAATTATATAGACCTAGTATTATTTAGTTTATCCGCTTATGTCTATAGATCATGGATGTTATTTATATTGTGTAAAACTTTTTGTCAAAAAGTGTGATTTTAGTGTGCAACACATGTGTGTTTTAAGCTATCACAACATGGCTGCGGCTGATGGTAATCTGGACTTTGAAACCTGGGTGTTAGGCTATATTTTTGCAGTGTGTAATGCTTGGTGCTGGGTCCAGCGATGTGTGTTTGTGTCCCATATCATCACCGACACCACGAAGTAACACTCTACCATGTTAAACCATATTTTTTTCGATTTGCAGTTTTTTTATTTTTAAATATTATTCATCAAGGCCTACCATTGCACGAAGTTTCAAAGCTTCAAGAACTTTACTTTAATAATTAGGCTAAGTATCCATGGCAACTTTTGCGCAAAAGTGACAATTTCGTTTTCACGAAGTAACACTCAAGTTCCATTTACTATTGCAATGCATGGCGCGCACTCTGCTCATTAGTGAGCAAAAACGTTTTCAAGAAGTAACACTCTTTTTGTAATAAGTTGTATGAGCGCGCGCGCGCTGACCTGAGGTTGCACTTTCCTCGTGTTGTATACATTGAAGAGTGTTACTTCGTGAAAACAAAAATTTACAGTTTTGCGGCTTTTTCGGTTTCACGAACTAACACTCATTTTTTTCTCTTATTTCTTGTTTATTTAATACACAAACGGGTGAAAAACAGCAGATTTAATAAATTCAATTCATCAAGTGTCCACAACGAGGAACCCAACTGAAATACTCTGTCGTTTTGACGCAAAGTGTTGTTTTAGAAGGCGTTCAACTTTAGTTGCCATTTTCTCCGATTGCTGGTTTTTACTGGTACATGTATGTAGATGGGTGTTACTTCGTGGTGTTGCTGACGATATGGGTCATTCTTCAGTAAGTGCATGGGCGTCGCCAGGAGTTTTTCTAGAGGGGGGCAAAACATATTTTTGCCAAAAAATGCCTGTACTTCTCAACACATTCTCGATTTATCAGTTTTAGAGGGGGGCAGGGACATTTTTCCCCCCACCCATTAAATTTACACCACTATGACTTCGCCCCTCTTTTTCTTTTGTTTTTGTTTTTTGTTTTTTGTTTTTGCTTTTCCAAGGGGGGGGGCAAGTGCACCCCCTCGCGATGCCCATGAGTAAGTGTCTACTTTGGGCCTTTTGAAAATTCTGGGAAAAAATGTTTAAATGTTGAATTAGAAGGTGCTATATGAAATTTTTGGTCCAACATCATCATTTTTTTTTTTATTTTGGCCCAAAATTAGATTTTTGTTCATCCAAAATCACACCAATACTTACACAAGGGTTTCAAACACCTAAAAACTCAGTTTAAACAAGAAAACAAAATGACAAAGAGATCATACCGGTATGTAGGTTTACTGTACATGTTGCACCTGAACTCAGAGCATGTCAGTCTGTTACCACCGATGTCAGTCTGTTACTGAGCATACTTTTGATCACGCCATTTTATCCGGCAGTGATTTACGAAAACAACCACCATTTATAAACAGCAAGGACTTAGCTTTATAATATATTCAGTGTACCGGTCCCATCATTTTGTATTTGCCAACTTCACGGAGTTTTTCCACTGAACACACAGCTTAGAAAAGGCAGGATGCACAAGTGTCAGTCTGTTGCCCATGGCAACACATAAGTTTACCAGAACCCCAACAAAGAACAAATTTGGAGAAAAAAAAATCAGCTTATAGGGGCACTTGCAATGAACAAAATGCACTTGAGTTTAGGTGTTAATTATAACTTACTGCAACTTTACAGAAGGGATATCTTGTGAAAACCCCACCCAAAATGTCAGTGGAATTGCCCAACGTTAACAAGGTTTCTACAAAATATCCAAAAATTGGGAGTATGGTATTATTTGTTTGGTTTCTAGCTCATCTCAAAGTTGGCATGTTGCAAACTGTGATATCCCTTTGCAATATGTACATGTACTAGTGAATTTAGGAGCAGTGATGTTCCCTGCAGTGTACTAGTGGATTTAATGCAGGGATTTTTTCTGTCCCTGAAAAGTGCATGCATGTATAGGGATATCACATTTTGCCACACATTTGCCAACTTTGACGTGACCTAATAACAAAACAAAACATATTATACCCCCAATTTATTGATATTTTGTAGAAAACATGTTCAGGTATAATTTCGTCGAAGTTCGTCTCAAGTTCACTTGATCCACAAGGTCAAATTTAAGTTCAAAGTAAAGGTCAAATGGTCATCATACTTTAAATTACTCCGACATGACATATAACGGTAAATTTGGATTCCTTATGATGTTACCTTTCCAAAGCAACCACGGTTAACACATTTGGCCCACAGGTTATGGAAACATGGTCATTTTAAAATTGGCAGCCGCATGCCAATTTTGACTTACATGTACATGTACATGTACATTGCCAAACAATGGTGGGCAGTATCGCAAAAACCATTCGTCCAATGGCGCTAAAACTTAAAATTTCAGCTTTTTCAGCCTAAATTACCCCACACACTAAATATGAGCAAATTTGAAGGAGGTGGGGTTTAACCCATTGGGTGATTTGACACGGAATGACCCAATTTATCCAATTAATAATTTTCTGTATTCTTCCCACCTTTACAATCTTTCATAGCTTGTGCAGGCTACAGACAAGTAAGTGAGGCCGCAATAAAAAAAAACACCAGCTGGAGGGAGACCCAAGAAAGAACCTGCTTCCCACCAAGGTTTCCTTACGTGGAGTTCATACGCTCAGCCCCCCACCCCCCCCCCCCTTCTTTTCACCGTGTCTTCAGGAAAGCTCCAAACAATGGCAAGACATGTGAACAGGCATGCATGTACATGTATGCTCCTGCTTCTCAGTCTATTACATGTATTATGCATGGCCTATGGAAGACTAGATCTTCCCAGAGTTGTGCGAGTCCATGCAGGCAAGAAAAGCCACATTCTGTGTGTCTACACATGTACCGGTACCTACACAGTTCATGGAGAAGCAGAGAGTTGTAACGTCCAACTGGAATGGCAGGATCGGCCTCCTGAGTTCCTCAGTTTGGAAGGATACTACAATGCCACTCATCACTCACTGAAGATGAATGTCCAAGCAGGCAGCCAAGAAATGGATACTTATCGCTACATCACCTGTGTTGCCAAGACAACTGATGGACACGTCATAGAGGAAGAATCAACCCGGCTAGAAATCTGCCCAGCTGAAACAATGAGTTGCAGATTTGATATGGAGCGTCATCAAGCATCAAACATCGTCAGTTACGTGTTTGCGTGTGAGTACAAATCCAAATGTGGTACAAAGATGCACTGCCAAAGTAACAGAGAGGGGTTATCATCAAGCTATCTTGGTTTCCATAAAACTGGGCCATGGAATGTGGAGAAGTATAAAATTGTAGGTTTGATGCCAGGAGACAATGTGACTTGTCGTCTGGATTCGCCGTCAATTGAGGAGCATCTCCAGACAACAGTTGAGCTCACGCTGCCGGAAGAATCCCCACCCGAGCAGACAACCCAAGTGCCGAAAACCCAAGCAGTTACAATGCAAACGCCAGACACAGAGACTAAGACATACTCAATTTCTTTGTCCTCATTGGTACTTGGGATTCTGTTTGCCATCACGTCAATCCCTCTTATCATAATCGGTGTGAGATTTGTCTACAAGAAATATTGCAAAAACAAACACGCATGTATCTGTACTGCGCTACCCTGCCAGTACCAGGATACTTGTGAAAGGCCACTGAGGAGTGGAGACAACCAGCATGACCAGTCAGGGTTCGACAATAGCTGTAGTAGTACACCGCCAAATGCAAATAAATACAGACGAGTAAACTCCTTTCCCTAAACAATCCAGCTGGTTAGTCAAAATTATTGTTTAGGCATGTACATTTATCAGCAGTTATCGCAACAACATTTGCTTTTGCTATACAATTTTCAGAAATGGATATATTTGGGGGTTGGTACCGGTATAATTATTGTACAGCAAGTATGTTACAAATAACCTGTTTAAAGCTTTTAGTTGGTGTACATGTATATATTCCGTGTATGTGATATCAAAAATAATTGCCTAGTCATCACTCTGTAAGTCAAACGATACATGACATTTCTACTGCCCATTTTTCAAGTAAAATATTCAAAAGTGCCTTACAATAAGGAAGTTCATTGAAAGTGAAATTTTTACTGCAGCATTTCATGCATACTCATGAGGTCCCATACTAAACAGTCTTCCTATTAAAGCAAATTAATATGCATATTACGTACTGTGTAACACAGTACAAATGTACAAAGTTCAACAGTTGACACCCAAGGCCAAGTTCGGGCAAGGACCATTAGTCGACTAGTGGTTGATATGTGACATACCTTACGCCTGCGCACTAATAGCAAAGTGCGAACGTCTCTAGTCGAACGCAGGTCAAAATGTCATTGCAAAACGTCTGGCTCCTGGCTCCCTGCTGTACGTTATGAACACGCGCGGCTATGGTTACCAGCAAAGCAACCAACCCCAGTAGGTTGGTTCCAAATAGTCGACTAGCGTAGTTAACCATCGTCGACTAGACAGAGTTCGGGCAAGCGTTAGTCGACCAATGGTTAACTATAGTCCTTGCGCGAACTTGCCCTGTAATGTTACCATATCTTGGAAACAGCAATGCAGCAATAATTTATCATTGTTCACCCAAGGAGAAGCAGCTGATGAATACTGTACACTGGTAGTTCATTTAGAAACGAAATGTACCTCTGTGAACATCTTTGGTCAAGCATAGAGCTAAAAGTTAGTTGTTGTTAACTTATTTCTGTAACGTCACTCTATTGTTAAAGTGTAGATTTCTACGAATCTGCACTGTACAGTGCATTATTTTTCGAATCTACACCTACCGGTAACTGTAGATTATTTTAAGAATTTAAAGTTTTTGTTGTGAATAGCATCTGCAAACAATGTATAAATGGGACTTAGAGGCATTCTGGTAATGGTTCACTTTAAAATGACAAGAATTGGAAATTTCAGTTGTACACTGTACTTAAAAAAAGTTTGTATTCTAATTCTTATTTTATATGTTTTCATATTTATTTTCTATATTTTTATGTTTAAACTTAAACTTAATTCTTTATCGTTTGTCTTAAAATGTACATTATAAAAAATCCAATGGATATCCCTTTGTTAAAGTTTATGTTCAATTAAACCATTAAATTTCAGTTACATGTAATTATTTCCTGTTTTCCAAAGTAATGTATTTTCCGAACAAATATATTTCCTGTGGTGAGTAAGATGGCCATATTGGGATTACATATGTGGGCAAAACTCCTCAGAGCAATCCCGTAAAACATGGCATCGAAAGCATTGAATAGTTTTCAGAATCCAGTATAATCCTCAAATTACCGGTAGGTTTTGCCCTTCACCGATGTTTCTTTAAACACTGAATACTCAGTGTGTTACCTCCCGAGTGAAAGTTGGAAAATATCACTTGGGTGGGACTCGAACCCACGACCTCCTGCTTTCTAGTGCAGATGTCTTACCACTCAACCACTGAGCTAACGGGATCGGTTGGCCGGTTCGAATCTGATGTACATAGCAGCGGGTACCGCATAAACCATTATAAGATGGAACTTTGCGTCGGGGTGATATAAATCAAATTAGGTTTTGTCCTTCACCGACGTTTTTTTAAACACTGAATACTCAGTGTGTTACCTCCCGAGTGAAAGTTGGAAAAAATCCTGTAGTATAATCCTGTATAATCCTGTAGCTGTAACATAGCTGTAAGTGTAAGTGTACAGACAATGACAACAGAGGTGGCATGCAGTCATGATGGTTGTGAAAATTATATTTGTAAATTTATACATTATGTAAGACAATTTCTGCTTTCGAAAATGCTTTCAAAAATAAATGTCTACATGTACTTTCAAAAATGCATTCTTCTGAATGTGTAGGTTTAAGTTTGACAAAAAACCTATTTTGATTTAAGGCGGAAGAAAAAAAACCTATAGATACATGTACATTTTAATAAGGCAAATAATTTGACATTATTTTTAATTAAATATTCTAATTTTAAGGAAGAAAAACAGGCTGAATAAACATGATAAAGATTGAGCTAGACAAAAAAAGTATTGGAAGGGGGGACTTTCTTTTTTGGTTGAGTGTAGTACACAGGCGTAATTCAATTGATTTTCATGACGTTTCACCACAGAAGTTTTCACTAATTTCAAACTTCCGTAGCCCCTCCAGGAATACCCAAGGAAGATGACGGATAACCACGGATGCACTAACCCTAACCCTGCCAGACGCAGCACAGTGCATCAGGTGGAAAAGTCTGGTGCACTTTGATGCATTCAGCTACCAACACCACTGCATACATTACCACTTCTGAGACAATGAGAACTAGCCCCATAGAACAATGCCACAGTTGTATCCTGCTGCGTTGGGGGACCACAGACTCTGAGGCAGTGTGGCCTTGAGACTTTTGCCTGATGGATCTTGCTGCACTGGGCAGGCTTGTCATTTAGACAAGTGTTGCATGTTGCTGCGTTTGGCAGGGTTTCTAGCCAAAATACCCTGGAGGGTTAGGGCTAAGGATGAATACGGTACTCCTACAGTTTATAACGAATTTCAAACCGCAGACATCCGTAGCTCCAAACCGTAAATGTGTGACTAGGGCTTTTAGTTTCATTTGTATCCACCAAGTTGCTTATTTGAGGCAGAGGGTGTCATCTTGTGTGGTTGCTTTTTTCAGAGAGGGAATGCAATCTCACTATCTGTTCATAGAAAGGGCCCCAGAACATGAATAGCAATCTAACCTTAAATTCACCAACAAAACATCCTCGGAAATTTGTCGATGTTTCAACTTTTTGGAACGTTTTGTCAATTGTTCCACATTTTGACCAAAAAAGTATATTGTATGAATGGTAATAAAAACGTGATGGAGCAGTTTCAAACGTCTGGTTTCAAACCAAGTAGGGGCCTGGTCACTGATAATGACTGAAGCCGAAAATATATCGTGACTATGGAAAAATCATTGACAAAAATGACAAAAATACGCCGTGACACAATGACAAGGTGACAAAGAGAATGGTAACTATGACGATGTCCAATTACAACGACAACGGCCATGCAATCATGATGACTGTGGAAAGGACAATGAAATGCATTACCATGGTAAATTCTAGGATGAAGTTGAGAATGGTGACAATTGCGCAATAATAATAATAAGGATGAAATCAATGACAACAATGATGACGATGCAGACAATGAAAATAAAAACAATGTCAATGGCATGTCGTTAAATACTTACATATCTGACCACAGCCTCTTTGCCCGCCAGTCTTCTGAACTGTTCTCTAGCGGCATCAAGGTCCATGCCATGATTCTGCCGACTACTGCCAAAATGCTCATCATTCCTGTCAGGAACAAAAGTAAAACACAGACATAAATCCCGTTTGAATCCAGTAAATTACTGACATCACAGACAACCGAAACACCAAAATCCCAAGTCTGATCAAAAGTAATCTCACAAGTCCATTCTCAAGCCAAGTAACAAATCAATCAAAAGTAAATCACAAGTAAAGGTTAGAAGCAATGCGGTCGGTCAGTCGTGGTGCCTTCCGCTTGCCAGCAGACCTGGACAATCAGAGATCTCCAACCTTGTCTGTTTTGTGCTGCGGTATGAACAATTAAAAATAATAATGTCTTTGTCACAGTATATTTGGGTACTTTGTGACTTGATTTGGGACTGATTGACTTGTGATGAACTTGATTGGTCACCCTCTGGCTTGATAACAAGAATTCAAAAAACAGAAAGTAAAATTGTTGAACAAAATAGTTGGAATTTTTAATTTTTGACTGAAAAGTTTTGATTTTTTGACCAAAAAGTCAAAATTTATGAATGGGAATAAATATGTGCTTGGTCGGTATTAAACACTATGTTTAAGACTGGTTGGAGTCTGAAATACTATTAGTCACCCTCGGTAAGATAAAAGTAGTCCAGACTCCAACCAGTCTTAAAAACAGTGTTTAATACTGACCAAGCACATATTTATTCCCATTCATAAATACCTTTTTGGTCAAAAAATCAAAAACTTTTCGGTCCAAAAGTCAAAACAAGTCAAAAATTAAAAATTCCAACGATTTTGTTCAATAATTTTACTTTCTGTTTTTTTGAAACACCCCTCTAGCTATAAAATAGAGTGTCCAGCTCGAGATTAAGATGTAAACAACTCCTTTTATGGAAATTGGTGCACGCGGCACGTACTTCGCGATGACGCACAGATGCAGCTGTGGTGAGTGTGTTGTGAATCTAGGACTATGAAATACTGACTCACTGGTAGTACTGAGCATGCCTACGTGAGAATTGTGAACGTTCAACCAGTAACACAGTAAAAGGCATAATTTCATAGGAGTCCAAATTTCACGCGACACTGGAAAAGTGATCTGATACACCGTGCCCTCTGGAGACGTGTGTACAATAGGGAACAAAAGATTGTATACGTCTCCACAGGGCAATTTCTATAGATGAATACGTCTCCACAAGGTTATCACGAAATAGATATATGGATTTTACTCAAAAACTAGGAATTTCCAAGGTGGGTTGATCTGTCACAAATGGAAGAGTTTTAGAAAAGGGATCTACAAGTCCAAATTTTAGCCAAGGAAATTTATTCTGGTTAAAATAAGAGCATTTTGAAACGTCACTTTCAAACTCGAAAACTTTACTACACCAGAACAAAGAAATGTCTCCACAAGGATACACATTTCAGTATGTGTGTTTAAGACCAGCCAGCTATGTCTTTATCATCCGTTTAAGACCTGCCATGTGACGAGCTCTCGACCAATGGGAATGGGTAATCTGTCTTAGTTATTTATGAATGGCAGTTTAAACCCACCAATGTGACAGGCTCTCGATCGGTAAGAAAAGGTATTAACCGTCCCAGGTATATATTTATGAATAAAACAGTACATGTGAATTGGGTTATCTCAACATGGCAATTTTTGAAAATCAAAATGTTCTAGAAAACTTTGAGCACATGACCCACTTGACCCAATAACGGAGACAAATTTGACTAACGTTTTGAGGAAGGAAGCGTTCAGGCATGCAGCTGATGAGAAGACTTCTTCTATGGAGCTCATGACGGGCTCTGAGAGACTCTCTGTGGAGGATGCTGCCTCTAAGGTATCCATGAAGACCGCATCAATGGTTGCTATGTGATTATCGATGGGTATCTCTCGATGGTCCACAACATCTTCAGAAGCCTGGAAAGAGAAATCAATAGATCATGTAGATACAGTGGAGCACAGCTATAACGAACATCGTGGGATCCACAGAAAGTGTTCGTAATAACGATCGTTCGGTATAGCGATTTTGAACGGCCGGTACCCTCTGTTGACCAATAGCGAACCGGCATTTGTCACATCCCGCGGCCGCACGAGGAGTCGGAAACTTGAGCAATGGGTGGTGTTCCCTTTTATTCCTTGGGGAAATAATAGCCATCTATCACTCTTCAACATTCAAACACGATGTAACTATGGGTCCTTTGATGTTCGGGAATTAAAAGCGCACAAATAGTGTTAAATACATGTACAACCAGTAGATTTTGTTTAGTTGTTGACTTTATTTCAACAACAATGTTCGGTACTTTTTGTACAATAAAACCGGGAGCCAAGGATGATGTTTGGTATAACCGAATGTTTGGTATAGCGGTGTTCGGTATTGCAGCGTTCCACTGTACATGTAGTATATTGAGAAAACTTTTGAGAGCTCTATTTTTGTTCATGTCCCATCTCCGACCTCATCTGCTGGAGATTGCCTTGCCCCAACAGAGGGAGGAGACCCCTCAACTACGTCGACACTGTATGCAATGATGTGAGCCAGCACGTTGATGTCATCACCACGGCCATGGCGGACAAGAGAGTCTGGAAGAGTTTGGTTTCATCCAACTCGGCTGCGGCCGCCCAATAATAACAAAATCTATACGCACATTCGTGCCAATTGTCTGAAACTGTACCTGGGGGAAGTACCGGTAAATAAACGACGCAACAAAAAAAGTTCTATAGCAACGGTTTAGCCTTAAGTGGGGTGTGTAAGCAACAAATCATTGGAAACCCAAGTCAAACTCATGTCAGAAAACTTTCAATTTTTCAGAGGCAAGCATGAAAGAATGGTGAATGCCGTTTTCATTTTTGTGGGCACACGTAAAAGAAAATCCCCAAAGAAATTTCACAAATTAATTCTATATCATATTTTATGTGGGTCCTACTCAACAACTAAACAATGTGCTCATGAAAAAATGTCACTCAGCAATCAATCATTTCTTTACTATCCCATTTCGAATCAGTAGGAAGCCGGCATAAAATGGAATGCTCAACTAAGCTGTTGGCTTAATGTCCATTGTTCATTACCTGCTCCTGCAAAACCCAGACAAAATTGAGAAGCGTCGTTTTTAGTTTGGCTAATAACTAACAATCCCTTAAAATATATTTCCGTTATGTCTTGCTAAATGAAATCAGTCCTCGGACGAGGATTGGTCTTGAAGCAGGGACTTGTCTGTAACTATAACCCTCCAGGGCATTTTGGTTAGAAACCCTGCCAAACGCAGCAACATGCAACACTTGTCTAAAATGACAAGCCTGCCCAGTGCAGCAAGATCCATCAGGTCAAAAGTCTCAAGGCCAAACTGCCTTACGCCGCGTTTACACTGGATCCTGCAAGGGGGGTTGAAGGAGGATCTAATCTGGCAAGGAGGATCGAAGGGGGTCGACAACAAGTGTAAACGTGAGGTGCATCGAGGTCTGATCCGGATCTGATCCACCTTTCTCAATCCCCCTTTTGGGAAAGATCAGATCCGGCAATTGGTGGATCTGATCCTGCAATGTTCGAGTGTAAGCGCAATGGGTGGATCAGACCCCGAAATATTTGACACAACTATCCAGTCAGCATAGAAAAGGACGTGAAAAATATTTTGCTTATTGATGAGCCGTGAGGGATGCGAATGCTGCGATGGTTCCCAACGCGGTTCTGTGCACAGTACATATGCGCGGTTGGTACTCGGCCGGAATCAATCGGTGTTTCGTCCATGTGCATGAAATTGGAGACTGTGTAAGGACGGGGCCCTGTTTCATTTTAGTCTTTAAAGTGTTTTGGTCACTCTAAAAAGATTTCTGCAACCTTAAGCAGTCTTTAATAAATTCTATGAAACCCTTTTTTGTAAATTTGAATATTACCCTCGGGCATGTCGGGTAGAAAAAAGTGATTTTCTTACACATTTTTCAGTTGATGCCAACGCAATTTAGCATCGCAGTCATTTTCATTTTGCGTTTGTCGTCTTCATCGCTATTTTACCCCCAAAGTTCCCTAAAAAAAAATTTAAGTTTCGTGAAGTTGGCCCCAGGTTTCATTTCAGCTCCTCATATATCCTGACTGGATTACTAGTTTACCTTTGCAAAAGTAGCAGCCAAGAAACAGTGATCTCCACCACTGAAGATCTCTCTCACTCTCCTCTCCTCCTTGGTTTCATCTTGGGTTTCTCCCGTCGTTCTCGTCCTCAATCCCCGACGTAATCTACCAAAGTCTGTATCGACCTCGTGGTTTGCGATATCATCTGTTTCCATTTCTTCAGCGCTGTCTTCGCCCGCCGACACTACCTCGGGTATCGACACTTCTTCGTTTAAGTCACTCTCCAGTTCCAATACGCCATGCTCATCATCAACATTTGATTGGAATTCCTTAAGTTTTTTCCTGTTTTGTTCACTCGGGGATTGTTCCGTGGATTTGTGGTGTTTGGGAGTTTCGTTGGGGAGATTGTTTTGGGTGGATGCCCCCTCCGCCCATGGGCCACTGATGTTGATCGGTGTACTCATGCTTCGTCTGTAGGCAGGCCGAGTAGTTGACTGTTGATGGCTGAGAAGTCCTAATGACAGGACACGGCCAGTCTTGGGGATGAATGCTAAGGTGTGGCATCTGGAGAGAGAAAGTTAGAACAATCAGGCCCATTTTCTCAGACCTATACAGTCATGTGGTTGCTAAGGCAAAGAGTCTGCCGTTGTTAAGCAAATATAATCCGATTACGTACTTAAACGCTATAGC
Source organism: Patiria miniata (assembly GCF_015706575.1). NCBI lineage: Eukaryota > Metazoa > Echinodermata > Asteroidea > Valvatida > Asterinidae > Patiria > Patiria miniata. The sequence continues at coordinate 588,705 of NW_024037062.1, forward strand.
AGAGCAGTGAAATTCATGCACCACCAAAAACATGGCCTTTTGAACATTGTGTTTCTCAGAAAATATGCTCAGCATGATTGAAATGTTAAATTATTAACGAAAGAAGAAATTCTAAACTTCATGTCAGTGAAAAAATCGCCATAATCGATGCTGAAATGTCAATACTGGTTACTAATATAGCTGACCTTCAAGTCTGAAAGAAATCGTTCGAAAACCTCCCCAAATCTATGTATTTATATCCATTTATAGGAATGTTCCAAATTGTTATTTCAGCATAATTTGTGAGAATCACGGCCAATGGAAGCCGGCAAAAAAGGGTGATATTTATCAATAAATAACTCAAGAAGCAGGCTTTTCTCCAAATTTTTACTGCACACCATAATAAGGATAGGAACCTTATTAATATTCGGGAGGCTTGAAAAGATTTACAGATATTGCAAACGCCAGTGTTACAACTTTAAAAAAATGCACGTAGCCAGGCCTATTTTTCCAATTTCAACGATAAGTAATGAACATATCACAACAATTTTTAGCACATACTTGGATCATTATAAGGGAAATAAATCCTGAAAGTTGCATGAAGATACAGTCTTCCAAACTGGAGAAATTAATTTTCAAAGATTAGGACTTTGGAGAGGTGGCTTGGACTCAATGTTTGATGACTCGAATACAAGCTTACCTATGACCTAGACTGAGTCATGATGTTTATTATGGTATGACGTACCTGCCACAGGCAATCTGAGTGACTTCACTCCCCATGAGCTCAAAGACTTTACAAGGGTTGATCTCATTGCTAGATGAACTATGACCTATGACCTAAACTGAGCCATGTTTATTATGGTATGACGTACCTGCCACAGGCAATCTGAGTGACTTCGCTCCCCATGAGCTCAAAGACTTTACGAGGGTTGATCTCGTTGCTAGATGAACTATGACCTAGCTGACGGTCCGCAGCTGCACCAAACGTAAACACACCTCCATCCTACAGAAATCACATTGAGAGGAAATTAAACACAAATCGTTTCAATTTTTAGGTTTTAGTAACACGAAAGGCATATAGCATCATATAGGTCGAGTTCAAGCTCAAGATCGGGCCCATTGAGATTGCCCTGATAATATCTGCAGCTGTTTGGCCAAACACAGTCAGCTTCCTGAGTCCTTACATCAGTACGTGGAGTCCCATGCCGCTCTACATTTCACAGACTAAATTACAGGAGCTGATTGCTGAGAGTGTAAGGCCAAAAGTGTAAGATGGTACCATCTTACAATGGGGGCGCTATTCAAATCCGAACAGCATGCACACGACATAGCAACACTATATAGCACAATAGTGCACAAATGCCGTTGAAAGTTGGAAAAAATAACTCGGGTGGGACTCGAACCCACGACCTCCTGCTTTTTAGTGCAGATGTCTTACCACTCGACCAGTCTTACCACTTGAAAGCAGGAGGTCGTGGGTTGAGTCCCACCCGAGTGATTTTTTTCCAACTTTCACTCGGGAGGTAACACACTGAGTATACAGTGTTTAAACGTCGGTAAAGGGCAAAACCTAATTTAACTTGAAAAGTGTTTAAGACCAGCCAGCCGCTCTTTATCAACCATTTAAAACTGGCCACATGACGGTCTCTCGACCAATAGGAATGGGTAAACTGGGTTGATATAGCTCATTAAAGTTTACTCATGAACTTTAACCCTAACTCCCAAGGCCTTTTTGCTAGGATGTTGCCTCAATCCTACAAAATCCTCAAATTGGCCTCATGGAAAAATAGCATATAGCCTCAATCCTGCAAATTCCTCCATTATTTTCAGAATATGGAGGGCTGACCACTGCAAAATCCTGTGGCAGTGACTGTCAATATGTTGAGGCTTGGCCAGTGACATCCTGGTGCAGTGCAGAGGATTTCAAGCTTAATCCAGGTCTATATTTATGTATGGCTGAGCAAAAACAAACAAAATCGGGCCCAAGACCTTGACAAAGTGCATGCTACGAAATCAGTAACACAATTTTGCCATGTTACCTCAATCCTTCAAATTCCTCCACTTTGGCAAAGAGGATTTTGAAGGATTCAGGGCGGTTAGGGTTAAGTATCAAGAATATGTCACTAGTTTTCTTCTGCAGGATCTAGGATTCAGGAACGGTTTATCAAGAGAGTAAAGATTAAACGTACACAATCTAGAACAGATCATCAATGGTAGCATGTACTTACAGCAGTCAGTGCAGCAGTGTGGTTCTTTCCACATGCAATGAACTTGACTTTTTGTGTACGTAGACTTTTCAAAAGTGTGGGCTGCGACCGATCTGTTCATTGGTGAAAAAAAGGAAAAAAAGTAAGAGTGGTTAAAAGCTTTCAAGAAATGGATGACTTTATTACAAATGCACAAATGACAAATGACATTTTCTACCTTCAAGCACGGTTATTCTACCTTCAAGCACGGTTATGATGAACATCCACGTACCTTTTGTGTCACTTACACCCAACTGTCCGCAATGATTGCGCCCCCAGCCGAATACCGTCCCCGAGACCGACACGACAAACGTGTGTGCCCCACCACCGGCGACCCGCATGACTGGTAACCCGTGAAGGGACGTGATCTCTGTGGGCTTTTCTACGTACTTGACCGAGGTGTGACCGAGACCTAGCTGACCGTATGTGTTGTCTCCCCAGACAAATAGCCTGCCTCCTAAAGAGAAAAATTACAAGAAAAAAATCAAAGATGACAAAAATATATGGATAGTTATAAAATGCTAACTGCAAAAGACTCCAGCTGCCCATAATATTGATCGCCGCATTAAAAATTTAACCCACGCGCTTTCTGTTCAACTTTTGACTGGCGCGGCACATAGTTGTAGCGAGTGTGTGTAAAACTTGATCGGCGAGTTTCAAATATTCATGTTCTTGGTCAAATGAAGTAACAAATAATCGAATACTAAATTATTCCAAACTGGACAGCCCTAACCGAGATCTGTATACAACTAATCTTACCGATCCCATAAGCTCGGTGGTCCAGTGGTAAGACGTCTGCACTAGAAAGCAGGAGGTCGTGGGTTCGAGTCCCACCCGAGTGATTTTTTCCAACTTTCACTCAGGAGATAGCACACTGAGTATACAGTGTTTATATGTCGGTGAAGGGCAAAACTAATATTGATTTACATCACCCGACGCAAACTCCTCTTATGAATAACTAATTCTACATCATTACAGAGGTACATTTTACTTGTATTTTAGTCAAATTAATCAGTTATCTTTTAAAATCAAGCAGAATCTGTGGCCGAGGCATTACAAAACAAACATTGACTGCTTTTACCTCGTGGTCTAGTAAAACTAGCCTGTGGAGTGTTCCATCTCCTTGGATATGCCTCGGGAAAACAAACTGTTTTAAAGATCAACTCAGAAGACTAGTTTTACCTCACCACTTGAAGCAGTCAATATTTGTACATTATCCCTCGTTAAAAATCACCCGGACAAAAACAAAAACAAGACTATATCAGATACCAAAGTTTCGACTCTTAACTCACGGCGTTTATACACTGGTACCCTGTACTGGTATTCGTACAAAGTACCAACCAAGAACGCTGTGCATTTTGCTTTTACCTTTGGTCAGGGCGACACAGTGGGCTCCACCACAAGCCACTTGAACGACATGATGCATTGATAATCGTTTCAGGAATCTGCAGGGAATACACCATATTGATAAAAAGAAAAGAAAAGGGCAAATACATTCTCGAGTCATACGCTTACGAAACTACTGACTGGAAACGCTAACAATTTCAAATGTACCGCGCTGCGAATTTGTCGACCATCTCCCACAATGCACTGGGAAAAATGAACTCTCTGGCAAACTCTTGGTGGCGCACTGCATTGTGAATCGCCCGAATTGGGTTAACAAATCTGCGCACGGCTTGTGCAGCATGTTCAGGGGCAGTTCCACCTCAAAATTGGTGGTTACTTTTGTACACCGGATAAGTCTATAATGCAAAATCTTTTATGGTTGTGTTTCCTGTCTTAAATGTCTGGAATGTATTCTTTGGCAATTTTGGGGGACTGGAAATGACTGTTACCCTGGTTACAGGACTCTGATTCATAAAAAAAAGTGGAGTCAGGATTGCAATTCAAAGTTGGAAATCAATTCTACCCGATTCCAACTTGGAGTCTCAATTCCCTGGGGTATGAGCTCCGTGCGCCAACAAAAGAGGGCGCCCTTTTACCTAGCAACGACGTCCCATGGGCGGGACATTTAGCTGGTTGACGCGCACCGTTCCAATTGTGTGTGATGTACGTACACCAGGGGATTTGTACTATGTACACGCAGTGGTACGGCCGTGCGTCGCGGCAAAATTGCAGTCGGGCAAGATGGCATCGGTTGGTCGCCCCCAACTGTACTTTGTTTGCCGGTGAGGGGGTACTTGTGAACGGAGTGGATGCAGCTTAATGCTGCCATAATTGGCGCGACCAGCTAAATCACACACAACCATCATCTCTGCTCTCACAGGCAACAGTCAACTCCTGGGTGAGAAGCAATTCATGACAAAGTGCCTTGCCCAAGGACACACGCAAGGAAACCCCAGGCTGGACTCGAACCCACAACCTGCAGAATTACCAACAAGAATGCATTTTTGTAGATGCCATTTTTGTCTTCAGTTTGTCACCCACCTAGGAGTTCTCTTGGGTTCTCTGTCTTCTGAGCCGCATCCGCACTGTCCACAGCTATCGTCCCCCCAGCTTAGCACGGTTCCATTCTCGGCAGTCACAACCGTGAACGCTTCCCCGCAGGCTACATGTCGGATCACGCAGGTCTCAAGAGCTTTTACTTGCCCTGCCGAAAAAAATTCACAAAAACGTAAATGCTAAATTTCCACAAAAGGCAGTTTCCTAGAGCGAAATTTTATTTTCTTATACAGTCAAATTTTGAGTTGTGAAGTTACTACAGGCCATAAGTTCTAAGCAGCAATTTTTTTAACCCTAACCCCCTGGGCCTTATAACCATCCTCAATCCTCCAAACTCCTCCAAAATGTTGCACTTATGTTCAAATGAAGGATACCCAGTGCCTCAATCCTTCAAAATCGTCAGACAGTCCTGCCTCTCAAAATGCATTCATCCTCAATGCTCCAAAATCCTCCTCTTTTTCAAACATCATTCACCTTCAACCCTACAAAATCCTCATGTGCTTCAACACCATTCACCCTCAATCCTCCAAAATCCTCCTCTTCTTCAAACACCATTCACCTTCAATCCTACAAAATCATCCTCTTCTTCAAACACCACTCATCCTCAATCCTCCAAAATCCTCATGTTTCTCAATCACCGTTCATCCTCAATCCTCCAAAATCCTCCAAAACCGCCGTGAGGATTTTCAAGGATTGAAGGTTAATGCAGGCAAGTTTGGTCTTGAATATTAATTTTATTATTAACCCTCCCTCTCTGGCTGGCAATTTCAACAAGGCCAGCCAAGCAGTCAAAATAAATCAAGTGACTGTTTTGAACAGTTGAATGCTCCCTGCCTTCATAAAGCAGGATTGACTGGCTGTGATTGTTATAAAACCTGATAAGCCTATAGCCATGCTTTGACTGTATGTGATTGATAAGCCAGCTGTGCCTACCAGTCACCTAGTTTTGTCTGTTGATGGAATTTGACTGTCACAGTGCCTATTGAAATATGATCTGACTGTTGGTGACTAGCCTGTGTAAAAAGCATGGCAGGGAAACAGGATTGAAGTTTTGACTGTCTGTGACTGATCAAACAAAGGAGGGTTTTAATGAGACACATGTTTTTCCAAGCAGTTAGAATATTGAGGCCTTACATACATTTTGTAATTATAACAATATACAGGGTGGATAAAAACAAACGAAACCGAGATATTATTGCAAATTGGAACTTATGTAGGGCACATGTGAATCAAAGGGAGATATCCTCTGTTAGGGTTGAATCTCCTCTTTAAAATGACACCCTGGTCATGTCATTACATTCACGGTTGACTGAGCAGTGACCAATTTTATGAAAGGGTCTATTTAGAGACTTGCACCACTTTTCATGGTGAAATCTCTTTTTTTTCCCACCTGGCTTGAGTTGGCAACCATAGCCTTTCACTCTGTGACAATTGACACAACTAAAACCACAACTGAAAAGTGGCGCAAGTCTCTAAATAGACCCTTTCATAAATGTGGTCACTGCTCAGTCAACCGTGAATGTAATGACATGACCAGGGTGTCATTTTAAAGAGGAGATTCAACCCTAACAGAGGATATCTCCCTTTGATTCACATGTGCCCTACTTCTGTTCCAATTAGCAATAATATCTCGGTTTCGGTTTTTTTGATCCACCGTGTACATGTATATGAAGCACTGTAGTATGTTAAAGGCGGAAATTTACCCAAACCACAGGATTGAGGAGATATGTAAATCCCAGGCAATTTTTTTTTTTGGGGGGGGGGTCATTTTCTTCAGATAGTTTTTTTTTGGGGGGGGGGCTGATTTTTTGGGTTGATTAGTAATATTTACATGGTTCTGTAACATTGGACCCTCTCTACATGGCTATAACCTAACCTTACCAAATCCTCCAAAATCATTGTTGCGTAAGTGGAGGATTTTGAAGGATGGAGGTTGTATGGCAAAAATGTTTGGCTGATTTTGGAGGATGCAATGTTGATTTTGGAGGATGTGAAGTGTTCTGAACATCCAATAGCCAACAGCTCAAACTAACAATTGTTTATTCACTTCTAAAAGATCAAATAAATAATAGAAGTTGATGTTGTTGATTTCACCATTCAAGTTAAAGAGGTTGTGGAATGCTGAAAGTCGTTTTGTTTTTTGTACTTTTTTATTGTAGAGTAGACCCATAGGCCCTATATATCATAATGACAAAGTCCCATTCTTTTGTAATGAGCGTTTTATATGTTTATAAAACTGAAATTCATTGAGTAATTTATTGGTCGGCGAGCGCATAATTGAAATCAACAGTCGTCGGGTTCTTCCTAAAATGAGAAAAATTGTGACGTAATAAACAGGACTCGTTTATACTACACTGCATTGGGAGTCCTGTTTATTACGTCATGATTTACTGTTTTGTTTGCTGCCCCAACGACGACTTTTACACAAATTGCACGTTCGGGTCGAAACAGGACCTGAAAAACAGCTCTCAAAAGTACCTTTTGTACCGTAATTTTCGGAATATAAGCCGCGGCTTATACGTTGATTTTGCCCATGAAAATGTTTACTGCGGCTTATACACAGGGCGGCTTATACGCCGAGCCTTGAAGAATAAAAATGAAATTCACATGTGTATTTAATGTTCTGGTATAAGAAGAGATATGTTGCTGAAATGAATTATCAATTAAGAAAGTCATTAACGAACCGAAACCACGTGCCACGTAAAGGTGCCGAGCGGTAAAAAGTACGGTGAAAGCTGTCTTCGATATCGACGCTTGCAACAAGCCGTACGTGATTCTAGTGCTGCATGCAGCATGCTTTCCCCAGCGGACCACACCATTTGAGGTAATATAGGGGTGTACTATCTTGGAAACAATAATTACCAACATTTCCGCTGTTTAAAAAAAGGGGGGAAAAACGACTAATATTTTTTATGGTGTCCGAAACATTTCTTTATTTGATAATCCGTTGTTCAACGTCACAATATAAAATTCTGTACTTGAAATGTATTCAAGAAACGATGTAAACCTCAAAACAGGGACTACATCACCCCTTACACAATTAATGGATTCATCCATGAAAATGGCAGCATCGTTTTGACAATTTTCGAAGAAAGTTACGATCGAAACTTGAATACTGCTCGTTAGTAATCACAAAAATTTGATAAGTTTTGAGATAAAAACGGACCTGTATATTTTTAGGACAAAACAAATCAGCATCTGTTGCCACAAAGCAAGATTTGTACGTAGCGCTCCAGTCAGACAACACACGCAATGGGGGAAAATCACGGTGGGTTGCATACTCTCTCACGTGCTGCAGGAAAATGTTGTCACAGGCCGGCGCGGCGCAGGCTGCCGCGCCGGCTGCCGCGCCGGGCGATGTATTAACTTTTACGGCCGGGGACCGGACGGGGAAGCCGGCAGCAATTCCCGGTGTTTATTTCTCATCATCATTTTCCACATTTGTTTGTGAGAGTATCGATTGTAAATGATTTGATACAACTTTTGTGGCCCATTTTATAGCTTCTGTAGTGTAAATAGAACTGGTTCAGAGCATTTTGGCTAGAATTCTGAGGCCTTACAAAATTGAAACCGCTGCCGTCGGTGCGGCTTATACGCCGGTGCGGCTTGTACGCCGACTTCAAATCTTAATTTGCAGATTTTTGCGTGCTGCGGCTTATACGCCGCGCGGCTTATATTCCGAAAATTACGGTACTCATTTCATGACAGACACAATAGTCGTTTCTATTTCATCACACCTTAGGCTACATATACCCGAAAAATGACGGAAATGTCTTCGAGCATTCCACAACCTCTTTAATAAAAAAAAAATAACAAATTACCTGGAATTCTACCGTGCATTTCATGCCCTAACTGGCCTTTGTCATTGGACCCACACGTATAGACCGTCCCGTCTTTCAGCAAAAACACAGAATGACGCAATCCACACGCGACCGCACAGACGTCCCGCCTTCTGAAGAACCGCACCTCCAGCGGCGTCGAAACCAAATCCCCTTTGTTGCTATCGGGTTCATCGGTATCCGTGTCACTGGTTCCCGCAGTCCTGTCGTCCAGACCTAGCTGACCATGACACTTGGCACCCCAGCAGTACATGAACATTGTTGACGGAGTTTTAACAACTTGTCCAAGGCGAAAAGAAAGTCTACTTAAGTGTAGTATGGATATGTTAGCACATCATAATAATGTTGTCCATGTCCCTCCACCACAAAATCTGAAAAGACATTAAAAATAGAAAGAGATGGTATTTAAGCTTTTCATACTTGCATGAAGAACGTACACTTACTGGGCCAACTCTTTAACATGTTTAAAGAGGTCTTGTTTGTAACGCTAGTGCAGAACCCGTTAAAGGGAATATACATCATTTGCTTTTGCTGTAATTTTCAGAAATGGATGGAATTGGGGGGTTGGAAATATATAGCAAATATAGTTACACTGACTTTTTTGACGTTTTGGGTTCGAAAATGCTATAAAAACCAAGAAAAACAATCGTTTTCCTGTAGCCTGGTTCCCTGACTCCATATAAGAAGAAACAGAGCAGTTTACATACATTGGGAATTGTAAGGTCAGGGAACCAGTCTAGATGGCTTGTACCCGTTCATAGGTGTGTAATCGATTACAAACAAGTGCGATGGTCAATTGGGGCCAGTATTTGAAAAAAGCCAGTTTTTTCCAACGCTGGTCGGCTGGTCGTGCCAGTATAACAGCGCACCATGTACACCTCATCTTTGCGCAATCTTCCTCTTCAAAAAATGGTCGAGGACCACTTGACCGTTGCGTGATCTTCCCCCTTCATGAAATGGTCGAGCCCATACAGCTAACTACCATTTGCACGTGTGTCACCCGTACCCATGGTGGGATATAGAGTGCAGTGCAAGTTAAAAAATGTGCAGCAGTGTGTGCACGTGGCGCGGTCTGTATATCGTCGCGTCAGTGCAACAAGATCGTAACTCTACTCTGCAACAAAGTCTTATCTCGTGCGAATACGCTCCGTGCGACAAGGTCGTTTCTCGACGACCATTGACTTTGTGTGTACATCCGGGTTATTTTAAGTGAGATACGACCTTTTGACATTCTGAAACTCGTGTTTCACGTAAAGCCCATTTTCGGTGATACGACCTTGTTGCATGGACACAACGGTATACACATTTGCAAGATCTAGGCCTCCGAAAATGCAGCTGTTTTGCAGCTTTGAGTTTGAGAACCACTTATTTAAACAACTTCAAACTTGGCACTGCACATTCTGGGGTGCTGATGAGCAATACACCTGCCGAATTTCAACTTCATACAGTTGTTACGCCCCAACTATCGCATCGGTCCAACTATAGTGCGGCAGTTGGGTCGGCCCAACTATAGTTAGGACTGGAGTTGCGCCGGATGCTTCATGCTTGATAGATCTTGTTGGATTAAATGTTCCGCGGCGCTGGCACCGTGTATTCGTCGTGCATGCATGCCGCAAGGCTGGCCGGTCACGTGGTACTGCCTAGTTGGATGAGTTGTCCGGCTGCTGGGTTTTAATGTCCAGCAACATTTTGCAAAATTCAAAGATTGCCATGGCCGGCCAACTATAGATGGGCCCCACCCATAGCTAATGTCAAAGGTCCCAAGTAAAGTCGGACAAGTAACAGAGCTGTAGGGAATGTTTTATAGTCGTACATCAATGTAAACTGTAGTTGGGACCGACAAATAAAAATATTGCGGTGGCCCAACTACAGATGGTCCCCACCCATAGATAATTTCATTGGTCCCAAGTACATGTAGTCAGATGTGTATTAGAGTTGTAGGGAATGTTTTATAATCGTACAACAATGTACACTATAGTTGGGACCGCAAAATAAAAAAATTGGGGTGGCCCAACTATAGATTCGCCCCGTCAATAGCTAATTTCAGTGGTCCCCAGTAAAGTCAGACGTGTATCAGAGCTGTAGGGAACGTTTTATAGTTGTACATCAATGTAAGTTGGGACACCGCAAAATAAAAAGATCGGAGTGGCCCAACTATAGATGGGCCAGCCCAACAGTGGAACTTACAGTTGGGACAGGCCCAACTATAGTTGGGACCGATGCGATAGTTGGGGCGTAACACAGTCATGACAGTGCGCAGCTCTGGAGGTAATCAACATACAGACACCCACACAGACCCACAGACACATAGAATACCTGGAATAATAGTTCTGTTCCACAAAGTATTGACACATTCAGTCCCAGAGTGTATTATTGCAACACAGTAAAGTCCGTTAAAAAGACTGAAACATGACAATACCCAATCTGCAAGCTTATTCCGTGCATTATATGAATGTTATTGCAGTGAGCTTGGGAAACCCCAATTTCAATACAAAGCTGGGAAATCCCCAAAAAAATTGGCAAACACCATTGGTTGCTTAGCTACCATGTTTAGTTGCCAGGTATTCATAGTGAGGCCAATTTTATGTTGCGTTTATGGTATCCATCCATCCCTAAAAATTTGCATGTGAAAAAGTTAGACAGTGGATTTTTCTTTTCATTATTATTTGGTAGTGGATATTTTGCCGGAGGTAACGCCGGCAAACTAACGTTTACTAAAGGTTTGCCGGCGGCAATCCATATCAACAGAGGGCGCTGTACTCTTTAAGATAGGGCTGAATTATAACATGTATTAAATTCCCATCGAAGTTGTGTAGCACAGCTGGTGTAGTGGTTAAGCAAAGGCTCTAGTAAGCGGGATGACTCGGGTTCGATTCCGACCGCAGCACATTTTTAAGTTTTTTTTTCTCATCCCCAAATAAATAAGAATATTCTTCTTTTATTATTTTAACATGTCTCAAACATCTTTTTGCAGAGTATTACATTTTCTTTTTCAGATTTGTGGCTCTGGAGGATTTTTTTTAAAAGGGAAATAAAGTCCGAAATTATAAAATGGTCTGAATCCCATCTTGTGAATACGAGGTTACAATGATAATTTTGGCATGGAGCCAGACTAAAATTTGTCACCGGAAAATGTTTAAGTAAAAAAAAACAGTAACTGCGCATGTTCAGTGCATATCCGGCAAACTAACGTTTACTAATGGTTTGCCGTCTCCGGCAAAATATACACTGCCTTGAAATAATGTCACTGCGCAGCATCCATAGCCAGCAGCAGCACTATCACCTGACTATGCCTATGGATGGTGTTACACTCTACCTCAGATTGTATGAATTCTTTCCAACTAACCTCTTCTGTATTCTTCAAACCGATGATAAAGTTAGAAACCAGGAGTGGCCGTGTGAATATACTAGTATTTTGTTATGCATCAATGATGAGTGACCGTGTGTATTTTGTTACGCATCAATGAACTTGTAAAGTTGTAGTCTGTCCTTTCTGTCGACGAAGCGCAGGCCGCCATGGTTAAATACTGCCCTCAACGGTCATACATTTTTCCGATGTCGAATATCTCGGGGGGGGGGGGGACCGGGGGAGTTTTTAGTCTGAGTATCACCCGTTCTACGGAGCGAGCCGTGTGCTCCGTACGTCTTCAACGAGCGTCTTTTACATAGACTAGGGAGTTTTGGGGGGAAATTGTAATATTTGGGATTAGAAACTGGGCCAACTTCTGCATTAAAGCAGTAATTCAGCGGGGGGGGGGGGGGGGGGGATAAATAAAGGAAAGAATGTAGCAACCTGACCCCAGTTTTTCTTATCATCTCAATTCTCAATAATGGTCAGTCATAAAAATGTTAAAAGGACATAAATCATGGGGCCGGGACTAGACTGAGAATCGATTTCGTTAAGTAATCAATTTTGTTTACTTTGTAGCATTTGTTGTAGCATACAACATTTTTTTCCTAAACATTTTTTTCCCATGATATTTGTTTATACCAGATCATTCTTCCCCCGTGTTTTTAACCTCATCACCCTGCAATCACATCGATTCCAATACATCATGACTTCTCCTTTCATTTTTTTTTTTACAATTCAAATTAATGCCCTCTGCAACTTTCAGTAAAATGTTTAGTTCATTTTTTATCTTGTGGATTAATTTACTTAATTAGTCGTTTCATTCAAGAAAACCACTTTTTAATCCAGTGGGTGACTTGTCAATCAACTATGAATAAAAACACCAGACCACCCCACCCACCCGGCCCAACCCACAAAAATTACAGCACCAGACTAGACTAGATAAGGACAAATCTCAATTCGCCGTTGCATTGTGCAGCAAACTCGCTTCATTTTGGGTACCAGACCGCAATTCAATAACACAGGAAACAGGATTTTTTGGGGGGATGCTGATGTGTGGGTCATTGTTCGCCGATATCAAAATTTGTCAGCTCAAAGTTTTATCTTATCATGATTGCACACCTCTGGCGATAAAGGTATTATGGAAGCTCATGAGAAACCTGTGCATTGACTTCGAACGACCTTTATAGGTATTTGTGTGGCACTTCGAACTTGACACCTTTTGCATAGTCGACAGGACGGTAGGCCTACCCGGAAGTATCGGCATTTTATGTACCTTGGTAAGTTGGACAAAATGTTGGACCCGTCATGGCCGTGTGATAGTTTGCTTAAACTGACAAACAAGTGTTAACTTTGTGTCTCCAGAGTCCAATACATGCATTTAGTATTTCATTTTGAATTGGATCACATTTTATCCATTATTCAGAACAAATTGCAAATTTTGTTGTGGTTTTGCAATTTGCTATTTTGGTGACTTGTTGAAGTTCAACTTTAAGGAGATGTATATCATGATGTATTATATCCGATAGTACCGACCATGTCCAAATGTTAAAAAAGCGATCCGTAGGGTCCTAGTTACTCGGACTATAGCCTATGTTACCTTTCAAGGAATTCAGTCAATTAGTAATGTGCTAATTTAGCATGTTATTGTTTAGACTGGCTTATATAATTTTAAATCTGTATTTTTGATGTACATGTATATGTTTTGTTGAGTAAAGAATTACACCTGCTCAACTTGCCTATAAATTTCATCAAAATCTAAATCCAGATTTTGCATTTTTTTCAGGATTTTGCAATTGTTCAGTATTAGATTTGCTATATATCATGTACACATATTGCTAAAATGTACTGGCCTAAATAAATGAATTACATGAATTATTATTAGGGAAGGATGCTGCAACTTGACACTACCTTTGTTTTCATACCGTTATATCACCTCAATGCAGGTCAGTCATTGCAAAAATGAAAACAAAACATGAACCTGGGACTGAGAAACATAGGCTAAAGGAAATACTTAGAAAATGTTCTTGACCTCCATAGACTTTGTACACAACCACTGAAGTAGCATCAGGTTGCAACATTCTTTCCTGCTATTTTGGCTCAATGATCCAGTCTTCACAAGCATGACAAGAGGTTTTGTTTCTGTCAGCTGTGTAGCTGGGATTCTCACCATAGGGGCGAGTGGGGTGGGGGCCCTGGATATGTTACAACTTGGGGGGGGGGGGGGGGGGTGCACCCAATTTCTGTTAAACCCATTGGCCATGGTCATGTTCAACTTCATATTCCTCAATGCTTATAAATACATTGTGTATGGGTATGCTATAAAACATTAAAATGTGCAAATTATGTATATGAAAAAATGTAATAAATATTTTGAAATAAGTACGTTAAAGACCATAGGTAACACCAACGTGTCCTCTTTCCAATGATACCTTGATTATGTGTCATGGCCAAGGATGACTGAGCACAATGTTATTCTGTCAACTGGTCAAGGGTCAAAATCTGTACTGAGCCAAGATTGTGCAATTTTGGTGTTCTGGCTTGATTTAAAGGGAATGTACAGCATTTGTTTTTGCTGTAATATTCTGAAATATATACGGATTTAGAGGATTTGTGTGTTAAAGCAAATATTGTTATACTGACTTGTTTCACGTTTTGGGCCCGTAGATGCTGGGAAAACCAATCATGTTCTTGAAGTCTGGTTCCCTGACCCCACTTAAGATGAAACGAAGCAATTTATAGACGTTGGGGAATTGTAAGTCAGAGAACTAGTCTAGCTGACTTGTACCACTTCACAAGTATGAGAAATTAGGAGCAGTTTAAAAAAAAAAAGGACCAGTTTTCTCCCAATGCTGGTCGGCCGACCAGCGTTGGAAATTGATACAAAAATACCACTTGACTTAAAAATGTCAGCACACCAGGAGCCATGATTGTACGGGATGCTTTAGACTGTTATTCCCTAACAGTCCAGTAAAGAATTTCATGGTAATTTGATCATTTTGGTTTTTTGATGTTTGCAACTGTTGTATCTTCCCTTTAAAGAAAGAAGACATTCTTTTCTTTAAAAACAATTTATTCAGTTTTGACACAGTGATCATTTTCAATCTTTGCAAAACAAAACGACAGCTAACAATTTAACCAGGTAAAACTTGGCTCAGTACAGGTTTTGACCCTTGACGGAATAACAACGAATGCTCTGTGACGCATCGTGGTGTGGGCAAATTGTTACATGTAACTTGTCCAAGGTAGGATATTTTGGTCGCTGTGTAGTGCAAACACATGACTAAACTAGTACAGAGAGATACCAGTTGCAATGTACTATTCTTCATGGAAGTTTCCATTGAGCGAATGAATCACACACCTATTGATGTTTTAATCAACGTGCATATATTTGTTTTTCCGATAAAGTGCGTGTACCAGCACTTTCATTGTAGGATATGATGTTTGCGTACTGTCATAACGCATACATGCATCTTTGAACTTGGCCATGCAAAAACTACATTTTGTTTGCCACATGTTGCTGAATTTGCTTTGGAAAGTACAATTTCAATTTTTCTAAACACGTAGTGGTGCATAAGGAGCTTTTTTTATGGCAAAATTATTCCCAACTGAAAGAGTTTATTAATGGCTGCCAGTAGCTGATCTATAGAACTTTGTTATCTAGGGGGGAGGGGGCGGTCCTCCAATTGGGGGGGGGGGGGAGGGTCAGACCCGAGTTGAGCCATATACATGTAGCAAACAATAGGCCTATGTTACATGTGTTCACATCAACACGATTGACGTGCAGATGTGTATACATGTACATGTACCGGTGTAGCGTGAATATCCGACTCCATGAAATGTGGACTCATTGGTAGTACTGCGCACGCGTGAGTACGATACTATGCTATTTTTAGGATCGTTTCGGGAGAGTGACCTGTCACGTGCGAGGGATCAACCAATAATAGGGAAATAGGGGTCCGATTTTCATAGGAGTCGGATTTTCACGTGACACCGGTACTCTGGTACATTGTCGTATAACCATAAGAAAATACCTGAATACAGATGCATGAATTGTTTACAAATTGACTTTAAGTATTGTTAATTAAGTTCTGTATCAGTTTCTGTTCTTTCATATCGTTACTTATTGAAATCCATTTTACAATAAGTAACTGAATCAACTTCGAGTTTTCAGAACATACACAAAATCTGTTCTATGATTGTACATTTGTTAAAGGGAAAATACAATGCAAACATCAAAAAAACGAAATGATCAAATTATCACGAAATACCGTACTGGACTGTTAGGGAATGACAGTCCAAAGCATCCTGTATGATCATGGCTCCTGGTGTGCTGACATTTTCAAGAAAACTGGTACTTTTCCAACGCTGGTCAGCCGACCAGCGTTGAACTTGAAGAAAACTGGCTTCTTCTTTTTTAAATTGTTCTTAATTTTTCATGTTTAGTTATTCTTTGCAAATGATCACACACCTGTGAAGGGGTACAAGCCTGCTAGACTGATTCTCTGACTTCACAATTCCCCAAAGTGTATTAATTGCTCTTTTTCATCTTAAATGGGGTCAGGGAACCAGACTACAAGAACATGATAGGTTTTCTTAGTTTTTCCAGCATCTACATGTATAAGCCCAAAATGTGAAACAAGTCAGTTTACCAATATTTTCTATAACATATTAATCCTCCAAATCCAAAAATGAAGTAAAAGCTAATATTGTACATTCCCTTTAAAATACATGTAGCTCTGTTTTACATAATTTGTGCATGTCACTACAGCGTCAGACCCTTTAAAATCACGTGATCCTATTTCTACGCACTCACCTTTAATTTGCGTTTGACAACATGCGCGCGTTGCAAAGCCTTACCTGCGCATATAGGAGCATCAAGGATACTTGTACACACAGTACAATGTACATGTACCATACATTTAATTGTCAATTAACATTTTGCGAGCCATTTTTCTTGGAAAAAAAATGTTCAACTGTAACAGAAAGTTAATAAATCATGCAGAGACAGGAAACACAGAAGGAAGGAAATGGGAGCTGAAAACTCATTTCAAGGGGAAACTCCTCAGAATAAGGCATCAGTAACGTGTACTATGAAAATAAATAGACCGAAACCTATCCTGCAATAGCAGTCAATTATCCTGCTTGGGAATTGTAGGCCGAGTAAAAATTTTTTAAACGTTTCTCCAGGCTTTTTTTTTTAAATGAACGAGGCTGGTGCTTTTTTGTTCCTTTTTCTTCTTCTTCCAAAATGGCGGATTTTCCCAGCGGCAGACTGATTCTTCTATTTTCTCAACTCTTTTACTGATATGACAGTAGGCCAATATGAGCAAAGTTTTCTCACAAATGTGTTCGATGAGCAAATTTGGGGTTCACAATTCGAACAGAAAAGCCCTAAACTGAACAGTGTCTTCCTGAAATGACATCACAGCAACAGCGCCCTCATTAGTTATGAAAAGCATGGACAATTTATAATGTTTAAAGAAGTGCACTTTTTAATAAGATTAACCAAAAACGGATGCCAAATCTAGTTTTCATACATCAAAGAGTCATAGAAAGTTGCACATAATATCTTCCAAATAAAATATATGTCATGGCCCTTTAACTTGATCCATTGTTTTTGCTTATTACTAAAAGACCTTCGGAACATTAGGCAGGAAACAAGGGAAATGTCTGTAGGAGAAACAAAGCAAAGAATTGGCCTGGCCATGATAGGATCCCATGGCTGTTTTGGCTGGACATTGCACCCATCTTGGCCTTTGTAGGATATGGGCAGGAAATTAAACTGTTTTGTTGTGAATAAGCATAGAAACGTCGACCTCTGCACAGACAAATTATACAAGGAAATCTGACTCAGGAATTACATGGTTGTGCTTAAAAGTGGATATTTTTGTAGTCGGTAAAAGTAGATATTGTTCGAAATATGCGGGTAAGGTGTCGGCTATTTCTGGTAAGAAATGTGCTTCCTGTGTTTATTGTACTGATTTGTGTACATGTGCATATTTTTTCTTTGCACTTGGCCATGGTTCAGTTGGTTGACCGACATATACACATGACACGTACATGTACATGTAGGTATGTTGCACTCATTTTCCTGTGTACTGTGTTCTCTGGCTGTTGTATTCTGTTCTCCATATTTGCACTACAGAGTGGTGCATAAAAGAAGGAAACCCACTTTTGACAGGAATTTTAACCTACTTTCTTAATTTATTTGAACTGTTTTTTTTAATAATGTACAGGGCAAGTAAAAAAAAAAATCGAAATCCAAATGTCGGGACCATTTTATCAGTGAAGTTATGCATGTAGCACTTTCAAATTCTAGGATATGAAAGCCCAATTCATAAGCTTTCTTTTAGTACAAGAATCATTCAAATCACTCATGAACTTTTTACGTTTTAAACACAAACACCATTTTAAACTTCTGTCCACTGATCACAAAAAAAGGTAAGTGCTCTTTTAGCAAAACGAAACCAATTGACACACATCCCTATGTAAATTGTTTTCGTTTTGTGTGTTTGTGCTTAAAATTCCTTGAAAACTTGAAAGGTACATGAGTGATTTGAATGGTTCTTGTACTAAAAGAAAGCTTATGAATTGGGCTTTTACATGTATATCCTTGATTTTGAAAGTGCTACATGCAGAACTTCACTAAAATAATAGTCCAGACATTTGGGTTTCCGTTTTTTTTAATCGCCCTGTATTGTACTGATTTGTGTATTCATTGTGCTTGGTCATGATTCAGTTGGTTGGCCAGCTCACACATGACAAAGGCACCGGTATACCGGTACATGTTGTTCTCAGCTTCCTGTTTTTGCTGTTCTCTGGCTGCACTATTGTGTTCTCCATACGTGTGCATAGTTGCTCTAAGCACCGTCCATACATCGATTTTGCTCATTTATTCGATACTATTTTGAAATCAATATCGCCAATAGCAATTTTTTAATCATATCAAAATATCGAAATTATCGATATTGAGGAATGATATCGAAAATCCGTCAGATTATCGTCAAAATAAATCTCCCGTTTGTGCTTTTACTTTTGTTTAACATTTGCTGTATAATATTAGTTGGCGGCAACTTGTACTTGTGACTCAAAATAAAACCATCACGAAATGCCAAGGCGTCGCTTTGTGCTCTGCGTTCGCTGGAATTTGCGGTCCCAGTGTAAAACCTCAAAAGAAAGCGCCCGTTCTGGACAAAGTGCCAGACAATATGCACCAGAGAAAGCCATGGAAAATTTTGACTAAACATTGTTTGGGTTTTTTTTTTTTTACAATCAAAGTGTCGTCTTTACAATGCTTTATGGTCTTTAACTTTTACACATATATGGGATAATCAATATATTGGATATTCTCAATATTGGATTTCCAATTAAATTATTTCAAATTCGGATATTGACGGTGCTTAAAGGGAATATACATGATTGGCTTTTGCTGTAATTTTCAGAAATGAACTATTTGAGGGGTTAGTATAATAGATCAAGTATTGTTAGACTGACATGTTTGAAGTTTTGTGTTTGAAAATGCTGGGAAAAAACAAGAAAAACAAAAATGTTCAAGTAGTCTGGTTCCCTGACTCCACTAAATATAAAATGGATCAATTTACAGATGCCGGAAATTTGTAAGGTAATGGAACCAGTCTAGCCGGCCTGCACCCGTTCATGAACATGTAACCAATAGCAAACAAAATTTGGACTGAAAGAAAAATGGTAAATTTTGAGCAGTAGTTGAAAAATAGTTAGGTTTTTCCAACGCTGGTCGGCCGACTACCGTTGGAAATGTTTACAAAAATACCATTTTCTTGAAAATGACTTCACACCAGGTGCCATAATTTTACAAGATGGTTGAGACTGTCATTTTCCAACATCCTAGTAAGGTATTTCGTAAAAACTAGGTAGTTTTATTTTTCGATGTTTGCAAATGTTGTATATTCCCTTTAAGTTGTGAGTATAAACGTGATCAAATATTGTTGGTTGCTGGTTTCATGGAGGTAGAATTATGCTTGTTCCCAAAGCCAGCGTACTGTCACCTGACTACCAGACTGACTGATCGACCGAGTCACTGAGTTTGTGCTAAACTGGTACTTTCAGTTAAGTCCAGCTGCACTCTGGGCAAGCCTCTAGTCTGGTCGAGCTATTAAATTGTTTACTCACTTTCCTTTTGTGTCAACATGATGTTGACACATCAAGGTAAACAAACAAAATATGTATGTTTGATTTTTTTCTGGTCCCAAAGGGCTAGCAAAAAAAATCCCCCCGACTTACCGAATTACTGACTGAATTAGTGACTGACCGATCTGACTTCCACTGAACCTACCGGTAGTCAGGTCATTGGCTGATGGAGCGAGTCGGGCAGTGCTATCATATAGGATTACCCCATAATGTGCACAATCCTGCCTATTGTGTACCCCAGATGCATGAAAAGGCTTCTAGTAATAATAGCCCATTTTGAAACTATTGAAGAGAATTTTGTGGGTTCTGCAACCGGCTATATAGACCAATTCGAGTTGCCCACTTTTTGTGATTACTGGGCTGGCTTTCCACACGGGACACAAATTTGTTTGGGTAGTTTGCACAATGCACTTCCTTCAGTGACGTGTTCAGAGCTATATGGGTCATTCCACCGGGTTGGGAAGCAGTGCATGTTACATCCATATATTTGGTTATATTATTAAAAGTATCAATGCATTCTAAACAATTGCTCAACCATGTCAACATAATATTTGTCTTAAGGTGTTTCAATACTTGAGAAAGTTTGAAATCATTTGAAAGTACTTTGACAAAAATATGAGCAAAAATGTATTAATTCGGATGTAACATTGACACCGTGTCAATGTTACATCCAAATATTTTTTTTTGCCATTTTTTACACGTATGTAAAATATTAGGCCTACCCAAACTGACATTGCATATTTACAACTGGACACCTAAGCACCAAGAAAAGCTTTTGTTTTGGTATAGTCAAGGTTCAAATATAGCTGAAACAATACCTCAAGTGTGGATGTAACGGTGTAAAAATCACTCAATGGAAGTGTGACATTGGGTTTTACACCGTGTCAATGTTACATCCACACAACCAAGCTATCATTTCTGCTCCATTTGATACCTGACTACCGTAACAAAAGCTTTTCTTATTGTGTTGCATGTATAGTAAGAAGTACGCAAAGTGAATTTGGGTGATGTTTCGCAGAAATTTTTTAAAAAGGTACAATTAAATGTCACATTTGGACGTAACACCTGAACACTGACATGGTGTCAATGTTACATCAAAAATGACATTTTTTGCTCATATTTTTGGCAAAATACATTGAAATCATTTCAAACTTTCTGCAGTTGTGAAACACCCAACAACAAATATTTTGTAGAGCAACTGCTAGCATGGCATTCATGCTTTTCTTAATATGGTCATATGTCCCACATTGTTCCCCAACCCGGTGGAATGACCCATATACCGTACAGAGTGTATTGGAAATGGGTGTTTAGGAATTGAAGTGTCTTTATGGCTACAAGAACCATCACCATAACTATTAAAATGGGATTGCATGGTGCGCATTGACCACAAGGCTTTTTTTGCCTTAATGTTTCTCTATTATAACAATGTACCGGTATACATGTATATTTGCCTCCGTAGATGGACATTTTGTATTGCCTGTGAGTTGAGTGACCACACCACATCCCAAGATGTTGCAGCAGATAATCAAGGACATGTACATAGATCCGGAGATCCTCGCGGAACTCTCGGACGAGCAACGGGAAATCCTCTTCTGTAAGATGCGAGAGGAGCAAGTCCGACGATGGAAGATCAGCGAGGCCGAGCATGAGAAGAAGATGAAGAAAGCAAAGAAGAAAAAGAAAAAAGGTACAGTACGTGATTAAAGTCGCCAGTTGTGATTTCTTGTTAGAATTTTGGAGCCGGGAACGTTGTAAATTTTACAAAGGAGTTGCGGCTGGACACCACCTGACTCCAGGTGGCGCTGTTCGTGGCACAAACTTGTCACATAGACATATAATAAAACCTAGACACGACATTATCTGCTTTTACGTTGTAAATTCTGTGAGCGAAACGGGCTGCGTCACGCGGCTTAATTATGCGTTGCGCGAATGTCATGCATATGGCTTCGATTTACGCGCATACTTCTTAGTTATTCTATACGCTTAGCATTTTGCTCACAGGCGCAATAGCAAATGTCGCGTCTAGGTTTTATTATGTCTATGACTTGTCATGCTTGTGTGTACGCCCATATATTCCTCAGAAACATGTCAATTGCAGATTTAGTATTCAAGTCGATCACTGGTCGGGTCGCATGTTGGGTCACCAATGAAAAGAGAAACTGACAAAGAATTATTTTTTTGAAGTACAAACAAACAAGGGGGTCCCGATGTTAGGCAAATACACGTTTGCGTGCGCGTGTTTATGGTGTAAATTGAGGACACACACATGCAACATCATCGATGAATTGAGGACAGAAACTAAATCGAGGACGACCTCGATTAGCAAAAGTGTACAAAACTAATGAGAGCTATTGAAAAGGTTAAAGAGTACAAACAAAGGAAAAGGTAAGAGGAACAATAGAAAATCCTCGATTTACACCATAAACAAACGTGCGTGTGTCTGCATGTGTAAACACTGGCAATCGTGGACTAGGGACAAAAGGGTTAGGGCACAAACAAAGGGTCCACGATTGACAATTGACCGAATGTCCACGATCTCAAATCATGTACAAAACCAATGAGAGCTGTTTCTCAAAAGTACGAACAAAGGAATGAGGATTAGGGACAATGGGGCGTCCAACTTGCCGGTGTTTACAAGGGTGAGTTTGTCTTACATTCACTATGTGGACATGTGAACAAAAGATGTCCACATAATGCAGGTTGTGTTGACGTTATGTGGACTAAGCCGTGTCCACATAACGTTTCGCCCTCTCTGGAAAACAGGTTTAGCGGCATTTTGGGGTTAAGGCCAAAAAAAAAAAGTCTCCGGTTTCTGGTATGCGCGCGTGCGTCGCTGTAGCCATGCGCGTCGGCAAAATGAAAAAGTTTTTTTTTCAATGAAAGATGATGTCTCAAAACCGCCAAACTCACTGGTTTGACTGGAATCCTGCTGCTGCACATTTTTAACGTGTTTTTAGATGGGGTTATGGTCGAGAATAAGCTTTATGTGGCCTCTCTGGACTCCCAATCCCATATAGGCCTATTTAGTCGGGCACCATTTGCAGTCATCAGCCGACATTTGAAGCAAAAAAGTCGGGTAAAAAAAAAAACAAAGCCGCGTCGCCGCACCACTTTTTGGGCAAGCTCCATACCAGAAACTGGAGACTTTTTTTTTTTGGCCTAAGAACTGGTTAAGACCCAAATCATGGTTTCTTATGAAAATTTTCAATACTAAAAGGGATGATACAAAAATGTTCTTTTTCTATTGCAGACGGAAAGTCAGTCGGGTGGCTTCTAGGTGCAGACAACAATGAATGGGTATGGGTGATGGGAGACCATCCCTCGGATTTCAAGATTGAAGACGTCTTAGAGAGGGAGCGTCTGGAGAAAGCCAATCAGATTGCTCGGAAAGAAGCAGAGGCAGCCAGGTGAGAGAAGGGATTGGAAAGTGGGCGGGGCTTATATATATCTCCACCAATCATGGCGGCGTAAGTAGTGTGTGCGACGAACGAGTGACTCTCGTAAAGTTACAGCAGATTGACCATCTTATAAATGGATGGATAGCTCAATTCCCCGAACAATCAATTAACATTGTAATTTGAAGAAGGATCTTATAAATTTAAAGCTCAAAACCAGTGGGCGAACTGAAGTTTCTGTTGCCATCAGAGAAACGTCAAGAATTTCTATTTATCTTTAATCCCATCTGACGTTTTCTGAGCTGAAATTGCACCCGATTAGTACTTACATTTTTATTTTCGCAAATTGGAAATTCGCACCGGTCCTGTCATTTTTTTCCCCCAGAAATAAGATGAAAATTGGAGCCCGATGCAGGAGCATGAAAAATTCTCTCGGGGCACCGTACCCGGACTTGTTTATGTGCAAAATGGCACGAGCCCTTCGTTATACCTGTCTATTTCTTGAGCAGACCGATGCCGATGATTGTCTCGTATGGCTTGTACCATTTGTACGGAAACTGAAGAGTCAGGGTTCTGTGCGCGACCGAATTCTTTTCATGCAACTTGCAAGAGAAAAGTTTCACTGATTCGTACGGGCTTCAATTCCTCTTTGTTTCTGGGAAATGACAGGTCGTGTGCGAATGACAATTCATGGAAAGTCTTTTTAAGTACATGAAAAGTTTGATGTCTGAAACAATTACAAGCGACTAGATGTGCAAGATGGCGAAAGATCGACTGTCGGAGTCGTTTAGAATGATTCGGGAGCGACTTGATCTCAGACGTCGCTCTAGTCATGAGCAAAACTCACTGCAAATGTATGTAAATGTATGTAAATAAGCAGTGACCTTCAAGGACTGCAGTCGATGTGTTTAACGCGCGATGCAGTGCTTAAAATGTCAAAGTTTTCTTTTTGCAGAATTGGTCCTCTCAAACATGAGATTTCGACGGCGTGTTATAGAGCAAGTACTTATATTAAATGTTAATATATTAACCCCGCTCCAGTAAAAAAAAAGTTCAATTTTATAATGATTAAGTTGTAAAACTGGTGTCTTTTGTTTTCATTTCAAACAGACTAAAAGAGGAAGAAGAGCTAAGACGAAAAGAAGAAGAAGAACGCATCCTCCGAGAGGAGCAGCTGAGACTTGCCAGAGAGCAGGAAGAAATCGAAAGGAAAGCCAGAGAAGAAGAGGAACGCATCAAGCAGGAAGAGGCCGCGGAGAGGGAACTGAAGGAACGTCTGGCGCAAGAGCAAGCCGAGGAAGAAAAGAGACGAAAAGCCGCAGAGGAGGCAGAGCAGAGACTCCAAGAGATGAAAGTCAAGTGGCAGAAAGCAGCGGCTGAGGAGAGGGAGCGGCTAGCCCGGGAAGAAGAGGCCAGACGAAAAGAGGAGGAAAGGCTCAAACAGGAGGAGAAAAAGCGACTGGAGTTGGCAGTGAGGCAGAAGGAAGAACAGGAGGCTAGGAGAGCATCGATGGAAGCCGCAAAGAGAAAGAGGGACCAGCTAGAACGAGAGAAGCAGGAGAAAGATCGACAGGCCAGGGAGCTTGCTGAAAAGGCCAAGAAAATCAGACTACAGACAGTAAGTAGGATGTTATAACCCAAGGAACTACCTCGATGTACATGTAGGTACTATGATGTAGGGCTTACCATCTAAAGCACCATATCATTAAAGAGGTTGTGGAATGCTCGAAGACATTTCTGTCATTTTTCGGATATATGTAGCCTAAGGTGTGATGAAATAAAAACGACTATTGTTTCTGTCATAAAATGAGTACAAAAGGTACTTTTGAGAGCTGTTTTTCAAGTCCTGTCATGCCTGTTTTGACCCGATGCAGAGTAGCATAAACGAGTCCTGTTTATAACGTCACGATTTACTGTGTTTTGTTTGCTGCCCGCAACGACGACTTTTACACAAATTGCACGTTCGGGTCGAAACAGGACCTGAAAAATAGCTCTCAAAAGTAACCTTTGTACTCATTTCATGACAGAAACAATAGTCGTTTTTATTTCATCACACCTTAGGCTACATATACCCAAAAAATGACGGAAATGTCTTCGAGCATTCCACAACCTCTTTAATGTGTCTCAGCACCATCAGGGTTGATTTCAGAATGGGAAACGAAAATACATTAATTTGTTTCAAATTTGTCAAAGGCTTGAAAGATACATGTGTAGTCTTAACCCCATGGGCCCGGGAAGCGGTCATGGCCGCGGCCGCTAATCCTCATTGGAATGCAGTTGCCAGCTGTGGTATGCCGTGGCACACGGCTAGTGGGTAGTTCCACAGCTGCTGCTTTTGTGCAGTCCCGCTCCCACACAAAGGCTGTGCAGTCATGCGGGCCACTTGCTCTATGTGTGGAGGAATGTCCCCATTACACCCCTCCTTAAGGGGTTAAAGTACTAATTTTCTAGTACTTGTGATAATAAAGTACTAAAACTCACTTTTGAGTCCTAGCTCTCAATATTAAGCTCAGCACTCACTGTTGAGTTTTTATAATTTTTAATCATGAAGGGCCTATTTCCACACGTGTATGCAATTTAGTCGCAACAAGTTTGTCGCGCGGCAGCGTCGTACCGGTATTTACTTGTGTGCGAACAAATATTTATAGTAACAATATAATAATGTGCTTACCGCGCTTTATACCAACGGTCTCAAAGCACTTTACAATTATTACCCCTGTTCATCAGGCGATGAGACCAGTTATTGCAGCAGCTCGAGATCAGCGCATTCTAGTCTCTACCTTCACAGGTACCCATTTATACACCTGGGTGGAGAGAGGCAATTGTAGTAAAGTGTCTTGCCCAAGAACACAAGCACCATGTTCCCCGTCAGGGTTCGAACCCACGTACCGCAGCACGTGTTTCGAACACTGTAACCATTGGACCACAGCGATATGTTCCGCGATCCTTTAGAAATAATCACTTGTCAGGCGTAGGGTTTATGTGAGATAGGTATCGGACATTTTGTGTCGCGTGACAAAATCACTTTGAATTTGATTAAAAATAGTTGCGCGATAAGTCACACAACCTTGACGCATAAATGAAAACACACTCATATTGTTTGTGTGTGTTTATAAACACGTGCAACATTGTGGCACGACAAAGTAGCGTGTGTGTACATTGGCCTATAGGTCAATAATAATGCACATGTTTGGCTTTACGATAGAGGACAGACACACAAAAGGAGAACAAAAGATCCTTTCTGTCCTTGAGCATTGGGTCTTTTGTTGAAAAACGGTCTTTGATCATATGGTTATGTGCGTAGTCTATGGGAGAGTGTTTACTGTGAAAAAGGGAAACACAAAGCATTGTCCTCTGGCGTATAGAAATTCACGACTGCATGATTTGTTTAATTTTTTTGTATTCCAGAACTCAATTTCGAGTTCTGACACGCAAGGTCGAGTTCTAGTACTCAAGTCCTAATACTCACTCCAGCGTCAGGTCCTAATATTTATCATTGAGGTCAAGTACGCCATGCCAATTGGTTTGCTTACTCCCTCTGTAGGAGAAAGAACGGAAAGCCCTGGAAGAGAGGGAAAAGCAATCCAAGACGGAGTTGAAACACAGGGTGGAACAGCTGTACGACGGCCTGAAGAAAACGGACGAGGATAAGAATAATATGGCTGAGAAGGATCGAGACAAAATCGAAGACATCTGGAAAGTTCAATGTGAGTTGGCAAATGTGAAAGTTCATTTTGTTTTTATAACGAAACTCATATCTGAACTCTTAGGGCTGTGCAGTTACGAGTAATTGAGTATTTGATTATAAATTCTAACTTGCACTTAAAGGGAAAATATAACATTTGCAAACATCAAAAAATAAAACTACCAAATCATTTTGAAATACCTTGCTGGACTGTTAGTGAATGACACTGTGTAAAGCATCCTGTAAAATCATGGCACCTGGTATACTGTCATTTTCAAGAAAAGTGGTATTTTTGTATCAATTTCCAATGCTGATCGGCCGACCAGCGTTGGAAAAAACTGGCCTTTTTTCAAATACTGGCCCCAATTGACCATCGCACTTGTTTGCAATCGATTACAAATCTATGAACGGGTACGAGCCAGCTAGACTGGTTCCCTGACCTTACAATTCCCCATTGTATGTAAACTGCTCTTTTTCTTCTTATATGGAGTCAGGGAACCAGACTTCAGGAAAACGATCGTTTTTCTTGGTTTTTATAGCATTTTCGAACCCAAAACCTCAAAAAAGTCAGTGTAACTATATTTGCTATATATTTCCAACCCCCAATTCCATCCATTTCTGAAAATTACAGTAAAAGCAAATGATGTACATGTATATTCCCTTTAAAATGTGAATAACTTTTGTATTGCTGGAAAAATAGCGATATGGAAAAGAATTTATTTTTAGGGATGAAACATGAAAATAGCACGGCAACGTAACTTTAACGTCCTGTTTTACATGTACATGTAATTTGTTCGCATCCGTGCTCCATATATAATACAAAAGTCCACATATTTCCATGTACTACATGAACTCTCTGTTATCATTTCCTTGTGTACTTAATCCCTATTTAAGGGTTTTAAATGCTTACAATAGGCCTACCTGTTTTGTTTACGTACCCTGGCCCGCAATGATGCATGCTGAATCCATTGCAGATATTTCCTGGTTTATGAAATGACAGTCGATCTGTCGACCTCTTTTATTCCAGTGACCTCTGTCCCACATATATCCAGATCTCTCATTGTCAATCTGGGCCACACAAATATTTCAAAAGGATTAGCATCAAAATACATATCTTTGTGATTTTGTTGGAACAGAAAATGAAACCTGCTACCTACGGTAAAAGGGTGGGGGAGGGATTTCTTAGCTGTACAGTAACTGCATGTACATGTGGGCAATTCCACGGTTACTCACGTTACATTTTTGATGTACTTTTGAGTTTCCTTGGGCTGTAATTACCTTACTGAAAAGGTTTAATAACTGTTATCCCCATGGTAGATAGAGTAGACCTAGACCTACCTAAGCACCATAGATGACATCCAGAAAAATGTGTTATGTATGATAAACGAGACGCACAAAATCGGTTACTCACGTTACATTTTCGTAACCGTGGAATTGCCAATATCTATTTCTATGTATCTTTTTAAGTTAACCCTAACAGAACTCAACCCATCAAACTCCAACAGCATGTTTTGTTGGAATCTGTCAGGATGGGTACAGTACCCCTAAACTGACAGTCTTTTACATTGGGTTGGCACATCTCAAGAATCAAAGTCAGAAATATGTGTGTGCAGTTTCCCATATGGTGTTGGAATTTGTAAGGATGGGTATGGTTCCTAGTAAATCATGCTAGGGAGTCAGGGTTTTAATGTAGTTTAGATTATCAGAGAATGAAATTATATTTTGAGTGTTGAAATTTAATTTACATATTGTATCATCAAAGCAGATTGTTATTCATAGAAAAACACCATTTTCACTGAATTTAAAGGGAATATACAACATTTGCAAACATCGAAAAGCAAAACTACCATTTTTTTTACGAAATACTTGCTAGGATGTTGGTAAATGACAGTCTAAAGCATCCTGTAAAATTATGGCACCAAGTGTGAAGTCATTTTCAAGAAAAGTGGTATTTTGTATAAATTTCCAACGGTGGTCGGCTGACCACCATTGGAAAAACCTAACTATTTTTCAACTACTGCTCCAAATTTACCAATTTTTTCAGTCCAAATTATTGGTTACATGTTCATGAACGGGTGCAGCTAGTTAGACTGGTTCCATTATCTTACAATTTTCCGGCATCTATAAATGATCCATTTTATCTTTAGTGGAGTCAGGGAACCAGTCTACTTGAAATTTTTGTTTTTCTTTGTTTTTCCAGTATTTTCGAACACAAAACTTCAATCATGTCAGTTAAACAATATTTGATCTATTATACTAACCTCTCAAATAGTTCATTTCTGAAAATTACAGCAAAAGCCAATGATGTACATTCCCTTTAATTTGAAACATGTCAGTAGTCGGGTCTTGTTGCATATAGCTAGATAATTTTCCGCTTTGTTTCCTGCTTGCATCTCACAGCTGATATATTTGTGAGTACAGGAAAAGGAAATCTAACCTGTTGACTTTACATTCACATAACGGTACAATGCATGAGCATGTACAGACATGCTACAATAGGTGTACAAAATTTAACAATATGTGAATGCACTTTTAATTTGTTTTTATTGAAGTTTTCAGCAGGGTTGTTTGATTTAAATGTTGAAGATGACAAACAATTTTTTCGGATACTGAACTCTTACAAAGAAAAAAAATATATTTTAAAACAACTCGAATAAAATCTGATTTTGTTTCGTTTTTATTGAAAAATGAAAATATCTGGATTTTTAACAACCGTGGTTTACAGTATTTCTTTATGATTATATTTTGTAAAGCTGATATTTTACTCTTTGGCTACACGATCATTTGCAAACATGAAACAAACAAAGCTACCAAATTGTTATGAAATTCCTTACTGGACTGTTACTGAATGACGGTCTTAAGCATCCTGTAAAATCATGGCACCCGGTGTGCTGACATTCTTAAGAAAAGTGCAATTTTTATATCAATTTCCAGCAAAGGTTGGCTGACCATCATTAAAAAAACTTGCTTTTTTAGTTAGTTCAATTTGTTTGCAATCGGTTACGCATCCGTGATTGGTGCAAGCCAGCTGGTCTGGTTCCCTGACCTTACAATTCTGCAACATCTATAAATTGCTCTGTTTTGTCAGAAGTAGGGTCAATTAGGAACCAGACTACAAGAACAGAATTTTTTCTTGGTTTTTCCATCATCTATATGAACACAACGCTTTAAACGGGTCAGTGTAACAATGTTTGCCATGAAATAGGCTACCAATCTCCAAATCCATCCATTTCTGAAAATTACAGCAAAAGCAAATGTTGTATATTACCTTTAAAATGTTGGCTTTTTAGAGTTCTTAACTAGTTCACTTGGCGACTTAAGATAAGTCTTTGTTTTATTGCAACACTGACCAGATATGCAACATACCACATTTCAGTGTGTTTTATATTTAGTCTTACCGTATTTCAAAGCATTTATTTCATAAGGAATTGATTTATATTTCCAATTTAAACTTTTCGGACAGTGAGAAGATCGAAGCGTGCTGACACTGAGCGTAGTCAGAGAGCGCGATGGGCTCGGGAGGAAATCCGACGATCAAGACTTAGTGGAAACTTTGAAAATCTAACGTTGGATGAGATATACAAACAAGGGCTAGCACCTGAGGAGAAACCTATTATAAGGTAGGCTGTTAAGGATTGATGTATTTTTGGCTGTGGTTTTGTGTTTTTAGCTGAAAGGACCCATGCAATGTAGTTTTTGTAATGCAATCCTTGAAATTGCATCTTGGTGTCCCATTTAACCTTATTTTCAATTTTCGTTTTTCCATTTTCAAGGGTATTTTGGTGCTTTTTTGTTTCATGCTAATTGCAAAATTTCCATATTCATGAGCAAAACTGTGATGTCATTCACGCAGGAACCTCAATGTTACAGCTATTTCAGCACAAAAAGTCGCCAGGATTTTGAATATTTTGCTGTTGTAAATTTTCTTTTTCTTTGGTGATTAGTTGTTGTGTCAGTACATGGCAGAAAGCCAACGAGCAAACTTTTCTCACAAAATGTTTTCAATGAGCAACTTTTGGGTTCACAAATTGAACAGAAAACCCCCTAAACTGAACAGTGTCTTCCTGAAATGACATCACAGCAACAGCGCCCTCAGTTGTCCGGAAAAGCATAGACAATTTTAAATGTTTAAAGAAGTACATACTTTTCAAAATGATTTACCAAAAAGGGATGTCAAATTGTTTTCATACATTTAAGAGGAGTACAAAGTTGCACAAAAAGTATTTTTAAGAAAAATTCATCGCACGCCTCTTTAAGTGTGCTGTGGTAAAAAGTCATAGCCACAGACAACATTCGGGTATTTTATGGCTATGGCCTTGGTTATGGCCATGTTCTAACTATAAAGAATAGCCAAAGCCATGCACAATATTCAGATATTTTGTGGCTAGAATTTTTATAAATTACAATTGTCACGCAATGGTAAATAGCTCAAGCCGTAGAAAAAATAAACTATATTTGCAGCCATGGCTTTAGTTATAGCCATTGTCGCACTGTGAATAGCTATAGCCTTAGACAACATTTTGGTATATTACGACTAAGGCTTTGGTTGTTGCCATTGTCTCACTGTGGTGAATAGTCACAGCCGTATGCCATTGTCAAACTATTGTGTTTGGCGGTAGCCATGGAGTACTGTGGTGAGTTGCAAAAACTATAAACATGATAAACGATACTTTTTTTCATTTAGAAATCACATTTCTAACACAGTTCGCTCTGCTTCATTTCACATCCGCAACATAGGAAAGATCCGAAAATATCTTGATCGCGCTTCCACAGAACAGATTGTCCACTCCTTTGTTACATCTCGTCTTGATATGGGAAACTCACTTTTATTTGGGCTTCCAGATGTTCAGCTATCCCGCCTCCAACGCCTACAAAACACTGCTGCACGTGTGGTCACTTTAACGACAAAACACTCCCATATAAAACCTGTCCTTTTGGATCTTCACTGGCTCCCAATATCGTCTAGAATCATCTACAAACTGATGCTCATTGTCTTCAAAGCACTTAATGGGCAAGCACCTGCGTACATCCTGGACATGCTCAATATATACAAACCATCTCGCAATCTTCGATCTGGAAATAAATATCTTCTTCAAGAAGTCAAATCTCATCGTACCTGGGGGGACAGATCTTTCTCTGTTGCAGCACCACATCTCTGGAATCAACTACCTCTTCATATCAAAACCTCCACTTCTATTCACTCATTCAAAACATCTCTCAAAACACACCTCATGTCGAAAGATCCGTTTTTTTCGTAATTAAACTGATTTTGTTTTGTTTCGTTTTCATTGTAATAGCGCCCTGAGCACCTTGGTGGATATGTGCGCTTTATAAAACTTTGTTATTATTATTATTATTATTATTATTAGACCGGCCAGTGGCATGCCTAGACCATCGCAGCCAGTCAACAGAAACGACGTCGTTACTTGGTATAAGGATGATCAGTATCGCAAGCAAGCAGGGATCAGTGTGGATATCAACGGCAGCAGGCCTGCCAAATGGTTCCATGGTGAGTACCGGTACAGTCAACTCCGGCGAAAGCCAAGTTCGGGCAAGGACCATTAGTCGACTAGTGGTTGATTTGTGACGTACCTTACGCCTGCGCACTAATAGCAAAGTGCGAACGTCTCTAGTCAAACACTGGTCAAAATGTCATTGCAAAACTTCTGGATCCTGGCTCTCTGCTAGCGTTATGAATGCGCGCAGCTATTGGTTACCAGCGAAGTAACCAACCCCAGTAGGCTGGTTCCAAATAGTCGACTAGCGTAGTCAACCATCGTCGACTAGACAGAGTTCGGGCAAGCGTTAGTCGACCAATGGTTAACTATAGTCCTTGCGCGAACTTGCCCATCATCGGCACTCTCGGGACCCGAGAATTTGCGACAACTTACGCGAATGCCGACATCTGCTGTAAATCGTCATTTTGCCGACTTACATGAATGGTCTTTTGCACACACGATTCACTGCACTAATTGGCTTCGATTTACCCCGGTTTATCTCCTTAATGCTTGAGTTGAATCCAGCAAATTAATCCTCGAATTGTATCATCACGTTTGGGATATTGAAAGTGGAGACCACGTGTACAAAGTACGTGCACAGTAACAAATTAAATGCGTGCGTGGTCCGGTATACCACGCACGCATTGACTGCAGCACTAGTCATTCAATAAGACGACCCCCAAAATGGACAGAGCGCATGTGTTCAGACGAGAGGGGGTACTGGTATTGATATGCTCACGATGCACATGCGATGTATGCAGTAGGACACCCTTTTGCGACACTGATGCATGCAGCGATCACGGGCCGTGCCAAACCACTTTTCACTCGACACTTCTTGCCAACTGCAGTACAGGAAGTCGATGTTTTGAATGCCAACTTACACAAAGGAGTTTGTAATGCTTTTTATGGAAAGGGGACCGAGAGTAACACGACGACTTGAGCGAAATGGCGACTTATAAAAGCCGATTAAGAAATTAAAAATTCAATGGAAATGCATTACGGACAATCGGGACTTAATTCAGACGGCCGACTTGAGCGATTTGACGAGTTGTGCGATGTCAGTTTGGCCGGAGTTTTAGATCACAAGTCAATCACAAGTCATATCAGTCCCAAGTCACCCTATAAGCTATTCAATGAAATGTGATAGAGGCATTCCTTTGCTATTGTTCAACCCCAGTTCTTGTGACTAGCCTTGTGTATTAACTTAACCCTAACCGTCCCAAAACCTCCAAAAACTTCTTTGCAAAATGGAGGATTTTGCAGGCTATACAGCAAAAATGTGTGGCTGATTTTTGATGGACTGTGTCGAGGTCTTGGGCCGGACCTTGTGTTGTTCATGCTCAGCTGTGCATAAATTCTATGCCGCCTAGATTATACTTGAAATCCTCCGCACTGCTCCAGGATGTCACTGGCTCGGCCTCAACATATTGACAGTGATTGCTGGAGGATTTTGCAGGATTGAGGCAGTGGTCACCCCTCCCATGACCACATTCAAGAAATAAACGGAAAATCCACTCATTCACAGACAGAAGCATGGAATATTAACGACCATAATTACAAAACAGTTTGTCCGATTGAATTAAAATTTGTAAATATAGACTAAGCATTAGTGTTTCTACTACATGTACATGTACTTGCCTACCAAAGTTTGTGAAATCGATCATTGCATTTCTGAGATCAAAAAGGGGTGTAGGTCTGTATTGGCGAACAAATCCTGGCGTTGTACTTTATTGCTTTGAACTAGACGTGTTGTACTACATGTAAAAAAAAAAAAAAAGCCTTATTGTTGATCCTAAATAACTCTGTTGTTTACCAATGGAATTACATGTAAATCAAAATTTCAGATCATGTACACAAGGCATGACAAATGTTATGGAGCGAGTTTCATCAGCTTTGTGCAAGAGGGTGAGATTTAAACGCCGTCCGAAAAAAAAATACTCACTTTTAGAATGTCGATACAGCGCTGGAGACGGTGGCGGAAGGCACATGCTGTTGCTGAGAGTTTTTGAAGGAATACAGGATCACCCCTGCTGTCATTGCCCACCTCCTCGATCGTGTGTTGTGCCAAACGATGGAGGAGGTGTGCAATGACATCAGGGGTGATCCTGCATTCCTTCAGAAGCTTTCAGCTGCAGCACGCGCCTTCCGCCACCGCCGTCAGCATTGGAAGACATCAAGTCAAAATGGCAGATTCTAAAACTGATATTTTTTCCGTATGGCGTTTAAATCTCACCCTCTTGCACAAAGCTGATGAAACTCGCTCCATAAATTTGTCATGCTTGTTTACATGACCTGAGATTTTGGTTTAATTTCATTGGTAAATGACAAAGAGTTATTTAGGATCAAAAGTAGGACATGGTTTTATCAACAGATAGTATCTGTACCCATTTCTATTTAGGAGTCATCCCGCGCGAGAGAGCCAACGAACTCCTCCAAGACAAGAAACCAGGCTCTTTCTTAGTCCGAGTCTCGGAGAAGGTCTGGGGTTACGTCTTGTCCTACCGAGCTCACGATGATAAAGTCAAGCATTTCCTCATCGACGCGTCGGGGGAGACGTATCAGTTCTTCGGGGCTGACCCCTCCCAGCAACACTCCGTCCATAACAGGCTGGGGGATCTCATCACTTATCACAAGGTAAAATTGTTTTGATTACTGTTAAAGGGAAGATACAACATTTGCAAACATCACAAAACGAAATGATCAAATTATCAGAAAATACTTTACTGGATTGTTAGGGAATGACAGTCTCAAGCATCCTGTAAAATCGTGGCTCCTGGTGTGCTGACATTTTCAAGAAAAGTGGTATTTTCCCAACGCTGGTCGGCCGACCAGCGTTGGAGAAAACTGGCTTTTTTCAAAAGCTGCTCCTAATTTTTCATAATTAGTTATTCCGCGTTTTCTTTTCAATTGATAACACACCCGTGAAGGGGTACAAGTCTGCTAGACTGATTCTCTGACTTTACAATTTCCCAAGGTCTATAAATTCTCTGTTTCATCTTTAGTGGGGTCAGGGAACCAGACTGCAAGAACATGAATGGTTTTCTTTGTTTTTCCAGCATCTACAAGCCCAAAACGTGAAACAAGTCACATACTAATCCTCCAAATCCATTTATTTCTGAAAATTGCAGCAAAAGCAAATGTTGTACATTGCCTTTAAGCCTATCCTGAATAAACGGAATACCCAAATATTTGATTAACCACCAAATATCTGAATAACATTTTTGTCTCGTCCTAAACAAAGTTTTATGAGACACCAGTCCTAACTGCTGTAAGACCATAGACCCGTATGTTAAAGTTTTGAAAAACATGTATAATTTCTGCATGCTTTCATGGATTTTGATAGCCTTGGTCAAGGCGTTCACCATTATTCGTCCGTATGATATTTCGGCAGCATATCCTCGCCGCGCGCTGACTGACAGCTCGAACAGTGACCTCATGCGGCCACTGTTTATATGCAAATCATTTGGACCGAGACTACGCCTTAATCCAATCGTCCATGTGAGGTTTTTGTGGTTGTGCTCATTTTGCTAATAGCCTATGACCTTAAACGTCGTTTTCTTATTGGTCGATCGTTGCGTGGAAACTTGCATAAAATTTAGCGCGCTGTGAAAGGTCATATATTGTGTGACATGTACTGCACAACAAATGTGGTTTCTGACACGTCCGCAAAAGGCAAATCGCTGCAAATAATTTGATGACGACAAAAAAAATGACTTTTTTAGAAGACAAAACATATAGGGATTGACCGCTGAAAAAGGCGACACACGCGAACTGAGGATCACTTATTCGTGATGAGACTCGAAAATACCTGGTACGGGAAACACAAGTTGAAATGATTCATTACTGCTCTGTTCCAGCTTAGTTTCAAAAGGTAAACATTGCACTTCAGTTTTTTTCACCTTTTAGTCTGGTTTCTCTGAATCCAACAGGTCATACCAATCTCAGAGCACGGCAAGGAAATCCTGAGGGAACCATGCGGGCAGGAGGGTCCGGTACCAGACTACTTTGATCTCTTCGAGGACGTTGGGAAAGGCCAGTCCACATCATTATAAGATGTGATTCCTCAGTGGCCTTGCATTATGAGAGTTTCATTGTTTTAAATTTGATATATATGTGCTATTTATGTAGTATTGTCGTGTGATGATACTGTTAACACCTGCTTTGCATTACTACGCTTTCAGTCTGTTTCATACATACAGCTATATTAAATTACTAGAGCGCTAACTCCTCATTCTTGCGCATGGAGACGCTTTGAAGTCGCTCTGGGCGCAGATATTTTCAATTCATGTGCGTGTTTGTAGAACACAATGAAATTAGATGGATTGAATTTTGAAAGTGTACTCTAAATGCAACGCGCCAAGTAGAACGTACGCAAACTTCTTACGCATGTTACGGTTAAAAAAATAACACGGTTAATCAAGGCTGCAGCGGATACGCACACGCGTTGCCGTGTTTGCGTAGAGCAAAATGACACGCTCATTTGCTGATCGTGTGTTTCGTTTTTTGGCGTATCTATATAAATAGACGTACAAAATACGTACAAAATGTCTAGTTCTCCATAGCTTTGTGTAAAAACATGGATGCGCCCAGCAGGCATCACTTTGTACATGATTTAGCGCTCTAGTAATTTAATATAGCTCTATGGTTGCATGTCAGCCGAGTAGTTGGGCCTAGATTTTAAAATTGGCGTCAATTTCCAAAGGACACAAACGGGAGTGAAAATGTGCATAGAAAAAAGTCTACTGCGCGTGCAGTTTTGCCCTGTGCGTGTGACTCCACATGTCCGTGCTGGTACACAGCAGAACTATTGGCCGACACGTGGTAGTGTGCTCTGTTCAACATGCTCAATGGCTGAGATAACAGTTCTGTGAATCCTGCCCATTTCGAACAAACTAACCAGGTTGTTGTTTTCTACGCATTTTTCTTCCGCAAATCTTTCTTCTATTTTTTAACACTATTACGGTCAGAAAGTATATTTTGACAACTTCTTTAGTTTTCTACAAAAACCACTGCATACAGTATTTATATTTTATAACTTGCACGTCTGAAGAAATTGACTTCATCAAAAATTCTTGTTTTCATTGCATAATTTTTGTTTTATGAGCTTGCCTTGAGAATGCTGTTCTGAACTTTTAACAGCTCGGCCCAAAAAAATCTTGCATTAAAAAAATTAACTTTCAACAACTCAGACGACCTGTGTACTAATATCAAACACAAGTCTATTTTGTACAACTTTGATATATTTATATGTTATCACCAAAAAATTAGTTGATTTTTGTACAGAAAACAGTATATAGAGGAAAATCTATAATCTATGATGCGAAATGTTTCCAAAAACTTATGCAGAGGACACTTCACAAGTAGTTTTGTGTACGTGAAAATTAAACACACATCTATGCACACGATAGAGTGTTCTGGTGTATGTAGGTTGAGAAAGCAGTACTTCATTTTATCACGTACTCATTAGAATTTAATTTAAGAGAAAAAGCTGAAGAAAATGTACATTCAAAATATTGAAAGATGTAAAGCTAAAGTTGCAAAAGAAACAGTTGTTAGAATGGTACTCCTTGTTTGTTTGTTTGTTTTTCGGAGGAATTGTAATATATGTTTCCCCGGCTATTTTAAAACGTTTATCATTCGAATTCACCGTTTCTATATTCAAATATGTCCATTAACTTTGATTTAGTGCACTTCCAATGTTTAATTTCGTCTTTTGTCAGACAATTTCAAATTCAGTTCAAGCAAATTTAAACAATGTGCTCATGTTTTCGTCCTGGAGTATTCAATTTCGTCTCGTCTACGACAAACCTTGTTATTCAGAAATCAAATTCATCTAATTGATTTACATAAGACGAATTTGATCTCTGAATGCTGCCATTTGGCAACAGCTTTGACGAATTTGATCTGTAATGTCGAATATTCTCAACCCGGTGACTAAAGAGGGTAACCAAACTTTAAAATTGAATAGTAGATGACTAAAATAGTTTTGGTAAAAGCTTGTGAATTTTTTTCTCGGACGAAATTGAATGTTAGAGTTGGTGAATTTGAATGAAAAATTGTTTTACAGTAGCCAGGAAAACCTATACTTGTTATGTAACTTGAGTTGAATTGCCAGTAATATTGAGTTAAATTATAGATTTTATTGTGATTAAAAACAAAACAGTTCTTATTATTAACGAGAATGGTAGGGTAGGGAGACATTGCTACAGGGTCGTACATGACCCCAAACCCCATGTTACCTTATCCTTCCCCAACAAATTTTGGTACATTTATGTTCTGGACCATGAGCAATCAATCTAGCTTTTTGTGACCAGAACATTTTGCCTCTAAATAGGAGTTGTGACATTAGGGAGATATTGAAATGTCTCCTTAATCTACCTTGTCTTCCTGTTACTTATGGCGAAAAAATTCTCCTTAAGCAGTTCATGCCAGAGGCCATGTATACCCGCAAAGGTGTTGCGGTATTTGGAACGGATGACGGATAAACACGAAGGGAGCGAGGCCGGAAATATCTGTCTCAGACCCGCTTGCAGCGAGCGAGGCTGGGAATATGAGTGTGCTGCCCGAGGATGATGGCTTCAACCCGCCTGGCATGAGGTCGGGTGAAAGGTAATCCCACGCCTCGTTCCGTTCTTGTCAAAATAATCCCGGCGCAAACTGGTTAAGGGTGCATTTACAGAATTTGTTCAACTACTTGATCAGCTGAGGTGGGATGTGAGTTCAAGACCTCTGAAAAATCTTCTTTATTGTAGTTTAGTTGATGAAAAAGCATTGAACTAGAAGCATGTCCATTGATAAAAAGTGAATATCCCGCCGACTTTGTCATTTTATTAAGTAAAAGTTATAGATTGTGGAGGAGATTAATGCTTCCATCATATGCTGGTATGTAATCGATGATTGTTAATCATGAATGTAAATCACTTTTTGTGTACATCCATGAATAACCAAATGAAATGATTTTACTTGTTTTGTGTATGCTGACACAATTAAGTGAATGTGTTTGCATGAGTACTTGTTTTATAGCAGAAGTAATGCATATCAGTTGAACATATCCAGATGGACTATTTAATGTCCGAGGTTGTCGGGGACATTAATGATATGTCTGGGATATTTTACTGTTTCCTTTTCTGAGGACTAGGGCATAGTTTATATTTTGGTTGTACAACACCTTAACATATTTTGTGCATTTTAGTTATTACTGATATGCCTTTGGAATGCCATAAAGTTATCTTTTAATATTTAACTTGCGAATAACAGCTTTGTTCATGAGTTAAAAGTTTAAATTTGTAAAAGTTAATTAAAATTTACTGTGAAAGTACTTGGTGCATGCAATTGAGCAGGGTTTGTCACACTGCACAATATTTAAAAAAAAAATTGCACTGGTTGTCTAGAGGATGATTAATTATAAACCTATTTTTTTTTACAGAAAAAAATGTATTTATGCAAATGAGCAACTTACGTGGTTGCTAGGTGTTATAAACAGAGTGTGCCTTTGTTGAAGGAGTCCATGTAGGACCGAGTCTGGTTCCCAGACCTAAGATTCTGACTAATCTGACAAATCTAAGGTCGGGTAGCGGACACATTCAATTTAAACCAGAACATGATGCATTTTTCAGGGACAGCGTTTACGTTGAACATTTAATACAGACACTGAGTAATATGCCTGGCATTGAAATTTTTTAAATGCAAGCAATACATTTATGAACCTCAAATTTTCAAAACTGTTAAAAGCATGTCATGAATTTTGTTGGTAAATAAAAACTATTTTTCCCTGGAAAATACCAGAGCTGTTCCAAACATATCCAAGAGTCAGCGAAATGCTTTTGGTGAACTTTTGAGCTTTTCAAAAATGAGAGGGTGCAGCCTTTGTTTTAGTCATGTTTATTTTTAGCTGTGGCGGCTACCTGACAAAATATTTGTCAGAAATAGTCAGAATCTTTGGGTCTGGGACCCAGACTACGTATGCCCAGTAGCTGGCACTGTTTGGCCATCGCACTGAAGGACTCATAGGTTTTGTAATCATGAACAAACCTGAAGGTTTTCTATCATGTGAACGTCCGTGCATAATGGAAATAAAGTGTCCTTCGCCTACATTAATGTTTTACATTTTTATTGACATGGTATATAGTTTTACACCAAGTCCAGAACTAACATTGTTTTGCCCAGTTATTGCAGGTTCAGTACTCTATTTACTAAAAAGATATTAGTATAAATAAAAGTACAGTATTTGATATATTACAATTTGACAGTCCGCCATGTTTCTTTCATCAGAGTGTTCTAGTTTTGAATATTTTTAAAGTTGAACAAATAAATTGACTGGAACGGGGTTTGAACTGAGCTATCCAGGCCTATGCTGGTTATTATTATTATTATTATTAATCATTTCTGGTAATGAAACCAAGGATTCCTCAAAAGCGCCCTAGGCACTGTAGCTCGCAAGCCTGAAGAAACCTGTGGAGAGAAGACAATGAGAAGAAATTACAGTTTTAGAGGTGGGAGGAAAAGCCCAGAAGAATATTCTGAGGAAAACCCACGGAATCAGGTAGGGACTGAAAACCCAATCCACATGTTGGCCCAGGCGGGATTCGAACCCGAGTCACAGCGGTGGAAGGCGGGGAAAGTACCACTACGCCAACCTGACTCCCCATTTTGACCTTGTTCAAGGGTAGCCCCATAAATGTGGCCTATTTACTGGACTGCCTCCGTAAACATAGGCCACACATCCACATGTACAAAAATTGTGTCGACGGAGCCAAATTTTGATTTTCACATTTAGGCTTAGTTTGTAGGTTTTTTTTGCTTTAGAAGCATACTCACCCTCTTTATAGGCTAATCAGAAAGTGCTGCCTTTTTCAGATGTATATTTTTCGTGAAATTTCCAGATTCATTTTTACACGTTTGCGTATCAAAATTTCAACATGAAATTTCACAAAAATTAGACATCTGAAAAAGGCAGCACTTTCTGATTAGCCTGTAAAGAGGGTGAGTATGCTTCTAAAGCAAAAAAACCCTACAAACTAAGCCTAAATGTGAAAATCAAAATTTGGCTCCGTCGACACGATTTTTGTACATGTGGATGTGTGGCCTATGTTTACGGAGGCAGTCCAGTAAATAGGCCACATTTATGGGGCTAGTTCAAGGGGTGCTAGTCAGAAGCCTTAAACCCGTAGCCATGTTGTAACGAGTATGTCTGTGCACGAGGTCTGTTAAATATATATACCGCCCTCTATTGATGGGCCGGTAACTGGGTCAAGTACACAACCATCTTGGATATTGTAGCGTGGTCAGGTGTAGCTAGGATGATCCTAGCGTTATGTTTATGCATAAACACTAGGAAACTCACAATAGCAAAAATGGCAATTTTTTTTCAGATACGAAAAGGTTTATAAATATATTCAATATTAAAGTATTATACTAAGTACAGACCTATAATGCACCAAATGATGAACAGATGAATAGTAAAATACTGACAAAACTCACGTTTTTCCAGATAATTTTTGGAGGTCTGTTTTTGTCAACTCACACTGAAGCACACTCAAAATGACTGTTGGGTGTAAACACATGTCACAGGTCAATGCAAGGTACTTTGCATTAAGTAGCACGCGATGTTTACCAGCGCTAAGCAATGGTCGGGTGCGCTTCCACCACCATTATTTTCCATGTTGAATATGTATACCAAACGACTGTTACAGGTTACTTCTAATTTTAGGGGCAACTACGATTTAAGTTCTTTAATTAAAGTACCGAATAAAGGAATTTG
Organism: Patiria miniata; assembly: GCF_015706575.1. Taxonomy (NCBI): domain Eukaryota; kingdom Metazoa; phylum Echinodermata; class Asteroidea; order Valvatida; family Asterinidae; genus Patiria; species Patiria miniata. Next base: position 631,067 of record NW_024037062.1, read on the forward strand.
TTGTAGAACTAAATGCAAGGAAAACAATTAATTATGAGAAAATACAAAGGGCGGGGCTCGGTGATGGTCAGTGTGAGTGGGGTAGCTTATGGTAAAAACACCATAACTCTACTCCCAACCCAGGGGGATTTAATTAAGTTATCATGCACTACAACTTACTTGGTCATTGCATCAAGGCCTTTCCTTGCCACGCCCAGGCAAAACCTGCACAGCCCTCCACAGACAACCTATCCCTAGCACAGCACCCAGCAGACTGAAGCACACATGGCTAGTTCAAATTCAATGCGCATGGGGCTAACAATAGAATTATGCAAATGAGCATGCCTGGCTGGACTGATACACACTAAGCTCAGGGGGTGTAGGGCAAGCTAAACCAAAAATAGGAGGCGGGAAAGAAGGTAATGATGAAGGGCTATTTCATTACAATATACACAACATGGTCTCCCAGTATCAGTCATTTTAAGTGCATTACATTCTATCGTTGGTGTCAGAAGTGGGATTACATGGTGTCAGAGGTGGGATCCAAACCCACACCCCTATAGCGAGGCATGCCCAAAGTCACAATGCTAGCACCATTAATATCAGCAATTCTGCAAATCCGGGAAATAGCAAATGAGAATCACTCAGAGAGGATACAGCTTTGAATTTGTGGTTTAGAATTTCTCTTCTTTTCTGAATTCAAAGTCAAGTTTGGAGAATCGGATTATTAATTGGAGCTTTCAAGGGTGCGGTTTTGTTGTGGTGTCCACACCAATGCTTACACAATGTAGCATTCAATGGTGAAAAACTAGGATCCGCTCGATAGTCTGAAGGTTCGATAGTCCAAAGGTTCGTTAATCCAAAGGTTCGAACACACAAATTTCCTATACCCGGAGGTTCATTAGTCCAAAAATGAAATAAAGTTCGTTAATCCGAACATTTGGTGTGATAGTCCGAAGGTTCGATAATCCAAAGGTGCAAATGTTTGAAATGAACACAAGGTTCATTTTGATTTGGACTATCAAACCTTATCGTCTTTTCCAACTATCGAACCTTTGGAATATTTAACCTATTCTATTTTCTGACTATTGAACCTTCGGACTAACGAACTTTCGGACTATCCAGTGGAAAATCTAAGACAGTATTATTAAGAATCACTTCAAATGAAACCGAGGTAGTGTGAATAAGTCCATTTTATAATTTATTTCTACCAAAAAGTTGATAAAAACAGACCTACAAAACTGAATACCTTTTTTAAGAACGACAGATTGCAGTAGTTAACAGGCTTACACAATGAAGACAACTATTGTACACTATTTCAAGCAAGACTGGGGGTGTTTTGCACGTGAATAAGACACAAAATGCATAAACAAGTGTGGAAAGTTTCATCTTTTGTGTGTTTGGTTCTGATTGCAATTTAAACTTGGTTTTTAAAACCCATTTCTAAACTAGTACACCACATTCGGCTAAAGAGCAAAATAAATAAGTAATATTAAAGAAATATTATGTGCTGGGCCAGTTTTAAACAGGTACAATTAAACCGGCTAGGAGCCTGGACATGCATAATGGCCATTACCGATCACGAGGCCTCTAGCCGGTTGTAAAAATACTTGTTTAATACAGGCCGAGCACAAATTTATTCCCATTATTCATAAATACCTTTCGGTCAAAAAGTCTAAACAAGTCAAAAATTATTCATTTCCAACAATTTTGTTCAACAATTCTAATTCATGTTTTGTGAAACACCCTTCTAGCTATGGTTACGGTATGTGCCTCGCAAAGTGGTACTAAAAAACTCCTTATAAGGAGATTGGTATGCGCATGGTGCATACTGCGCGATGTGGCGCAGAACGCAGCGGTGCCGGTGTAGTGTGAGTTTTAGACTATGAAATATGGACTCATTGGCAGCATTGTGCATGCCTAAGTGACGATAAGGAGAGGGACTGGTCACGTGTGAGGATTCAACCAATAAAACGGTAAAAGGGACCATATTTCATAAGAGTCCAAATTTCATGTGACACCAGGAAACAAGTGTTAAAACCAGTCGCTGTTTCATCAACCGTTTAAAACTACCCACGTGATGGGCTCTCGACAAATAGGAACGGGTAAAAACTGTCTTATTTATGAATAAGGGCAGGTGAAAATGAAGGTGCTTTACCAACCTTGGCTCATGTTATCAGCAACCATTTTGGACTAGTTCCACGATAAGTGCAGTAAATTTGCAATGACGCAAACCATTGTGCTATGGCACCAGTCTATTTTCATGCACGTTCGAAATAAATCTTGCAGTTATTCATACTCGTACAAGGAGTTACAAAGTACAATCATAAATTGTTTCTTTGAACTTTTTGCAGGAAATCTAGACGCCTAAAAGAATACGAAGTAAAGATGGAAGTTATAAATCTGAAATGTAGGAGAAAAACAGGGAAATATTGTAAAAAAAGGACTTCGATTCCTGAGTAAACCAGTTCGATATCGCAATGAAGTAGTCCAGGTCAAAGGTCATTTGGGATATCACTGACGTGACGTTACGCAGTGTAACGCGAACGCCCATTTTGCCCGTAATCCACACACGAGCGTCATGCGCTCGTCTCCCTGTGAGTTCATGCACCTTCGATGAGCGTTCGATTTTCATGAATGGCCCGTGACCCATATCACTGTGCGCATACGCAGTTAAAATACCGAACCGGCTTGTACAGGATTCTGTACCAACAACTAAAAATGTAACGAAAAATGAGACAATAACGATATGAGTTCTACACGTTGGGTATTTCAGGATAGAGGTTTAGCATCTAACAGGGTTTATAATAATTGCATAAATTATATGTTCAGGGTTTTTTTAAGGGAAAAAAAACAAGCAAAAAAGCTGTAACTGTAGGATTTTACATTCCTCATTAAAGCATTACATGTATATAACACAACTGCATTATTCTAACAAAATATGAAAAAAAATACCGTACGAGTCTAAAATACCGTACGAGTCTAAAATGTTTAGTATTTCAGGGAGGAGGTTACGAATATTAAGTGGGTTATAATATTTGCATATTAAAATAACATATTCAGGATTTTTAAAGATTTCAGCTCTGTGTCATTAGCATATAAATAAATGTCGTTTCAGTAAATCTAACCACAAACAGTTGTTTTTTGAAACAGGGATGATATTTTCAAATGTAAAAAAAAAAAATGAAAATTGGATGACACGTTTGAAAGACATATTTTTTCTATAGAGTGTAACGTCACTATACCAAACATCGCTAAACCGAACATTCGGCTATACGGAACATCGTCCTTGGCTCCGGATTTTTGTGTACAAAATGTATCGAACATTGTTGTTGAAATTTGTCAACAGAAGAGCGACAAGTGGCTATTATTCCCCCAAGGAATAGAAGGGGAAAGCCACTCATTGCTGCAGGTAGTAAGCTCAAAAACTGTCTCAAGACAAAATTTAATAGCCGGCACGTGTTCAAAGTCATCTTTCAGTAACTACCAGGGAGTGCAGGGTGAAGTTATGAAGGGCGCTATTTATTGAAAAGTGAGTACCAGAGCACAGAGAGCTTAAAAATTGCTATACGGAACGATCGCTATTATAAACAATTTCTGTGGAAACCGCGATGTACGGTTTAGTGGCGTTCTACTGTACTGATAATGTCTTTCCATCAGATTCAAAAAGTCTGATTACAAACTCAAGTCTAAAAAATATCATGCCTGAAAAGATTTTATCAGAGGAGAGTAACTTTTACGGTCAAATTTAAGTCAAGAAGAATAAGTCTGTATCTTACCAAAAAAAAGCTCTGCAATCTCTCCTGGACTTAATACACAAACACTGACGCAAACTGGCATTCGAATATAAAGATGCAAACACAAAACATTTTTTTAAAATAAATAGCGCATTATATGTGCTTTGTAAACTGCAGTCGGAATGTACAAGCCACACAAAAAAACACGGAACATTTACGCAATGCTGAGGTTTTAGGTAAAACGCACCAAATGAGTGGAACGATAAACTTGGCTGAATACAAAAAAACAAAATGTGCCTATATATATGTCATTATTTACATTTCTATGTACAAGAAACAACCTGATAAAACTATGTGGCCTCTTTCACGTGACGGTTACATTTCAAAGCACCGAATAACAAATAATCCTCTACACAGAAAATAAAATTTTCTGCGGTTTTTAGGGCTTTTTTTGGTATACCAAGTAATTTTGCAACAACATGAAAAATTTCATGTAAACTTCTCAAATTTCATGTTTAACTCTTTAGTTTACAATGTGAATCATATCAAATTGAATGAAATCGGCACAAAGCACCAATGTGTAATTGAATTTTTTTTTCTAAATTTTAAAAAAATGTAATACCACATTTTCAAAGCGTGTCATCGGCACTAAGAAATATGACCAAGTTTAGACGAACAAATACTGTACACTATACAATCCTTTCTCATAATATTTCATAGCCGTGCAATGCTAGTTTCATATGATCTCATTTGGTTGGCGCTGTGCGCTTCGTCCAAGCAAGAGAAACTTTTCTCAAGACGCTCCGAGCCAGAGATGGTCTGCTTCAGTCCGGAACTTGTTTCTTCCCGTCCAATCCAGAAAGTCTATCTGTCGTTGCATTGTCACGCTTCATTGAGGTACGCTGCACAGTTGCTCCTCACTTTCAACATACAACTCCTGAACAACATGAAAACCCAGCCCAACTAGTGATTTGTTATAGAAAACAAACTTGCCGACGGCAATCGTTCGTCCTGTGCTATACGGCCGGCAGGTTGTGCTCTCTGAAGTCGTCGGCAGATGATGATTGGTTGAGGTGAGAGCCGTTAGCGCCAGAGTGACCAGGGTCATTGTGGAGACCGATGTGAGGCATCGGGGTGTGCTGACTCTTCTTGATTTTGGGTTTCTTATCCGATCTCTTGTTGGAGTCAACTGTGGCAGAGAGAAACAGTCGTCAAAAAGACATCCAAGGTTAGTTCTGTTATCCACCGGACGAAAATGTATTTAGAGCAACCAAAGTCGACCCAAATAGATTTTGGTTTCAGAAAGACAACTTGTGATGCAATCAAGCTAAATGAGTCGTTTGTCGGGAATTTTTATTTGGAGATACAGGCCAAAATAAGATCACTTCATCAAATCACTTCATGATATCTCTCGGTGTTCCGACTTCCATAATTTTTTAACTAAAGATGGCATCAGCATGCAGTTTTCACAGCAGTAATGCTGAGATTGTGCTCTTTTCAAATCTGTAAAAAAATAAAAATTGACCAGGGTCGACAAACGACTCATGTAGCTTGATCGCATCACATTTGATATCTAGCGCTTTTTACCTAAGGTTTCAAAGCGCTTTACAATTATTATCCCTGTTCATCAGGAATGAGACATTTTCTGCAGCAGCTCAAGATCAGCGCAATTTGGTCTCTACCTTCACAGGTACCCATTTATACTCCTGGGTGGAGAGAGACAATCGTAGTAAAGTGTCTTGCCCAAGAACACAAGCACCATGTTCCCGTCAGGGTTTGAACCCACGTACCACGGCACGCGAGTCGAACACCGTAACCATTGGACCACAGCGTCCCACTTCAAGCCTTGAAGAAAGCTGTAGAGGTGGGAGGAAACCCCCAGAAATATATTCTAGATTTGTGCTCCAGACTTATGATCTAGGGTTAAGGCAAGGTAGGGCAAATATAATCAACCTGTATAGAAAGACCACCTGTCTATAAAGACCGCTTTTATTGCTTCCCTTGAGTGGTCTTTCTGTAAGGTTTGACTGTATATGGGTCATTCCACCAGGTTGGGGAACAATGTGTGACATATGACCATATTATGACCATAAGAAAAGCATGAACACCTTGCTAGCAGTTGCTCTACATAATATTTGTTGTTGGGTGTTTCACGACTGCAGAAAGTTTGAAATGATTTCGATGTATTTTGCCAAAAATATGAGCAAAAAATGTCATTTTGGATGTAACATTGACACCGTCTCAGAGTTACGTCCAAATGTGACATTTGTACCTTTTTTAAAATTTCTGCGAAACATCACCCAAATTCACTTTGCGTACTTCTTACTATACATGCAACACAATAAGAAAAGCTTTTGTTACGGTAGTCGGGTATCAAATGGAGCAGAAATGATAGCTTGGTTGTGTGGATGTAACATTGACACGGTGTAAAACCCAATGTCACACTTCCATTGAGTGATTTTTACACCGTTACATCCACACTTGAGGTATTGTTTCTGCTATATTTGAACCCTGACCATACCAAAACAAAAGCTTTTCTTGGTGCTTAGGTGTCCAGTTGTAAATATGCAATGTCAGTTTGGGTAATATTTTACATACGTCTAAAAAATGGCCAAAAAAGAATATTTGGATGTAACATTGACACGGTGTCAATGTTACATCCGAATTAATACATTTTTGCTCATATTTTTGTCAAAGTACTTTCAAATGATTTCAAACTTTCTCAAGTATTGAAACACCCTAAGACAAATACTATGTTCAGCAATTGTTTAGAATGCATTGATACTTTTAATAATATAACCAAATATATGGATGTAACATGCACTGCTTCCCAACGCAGTGAAATGACCCATATGTATGCATGCTCCTTTATGGATGTAATACCTCTCTAATGTGGATATTCAAACGTGAATAGTGATTGTACAATTTCCGTGATCACTCACCATCAAGTCCAGCCAAGTTGGGCAGGTGCGTAATCTCTCGTTCCAGCTTAGGAGACGACGTTCCTTTGCTCTTGCGTTGACTTGCCATCAGGACATCAAACTGTAACGTTCTCTCATGCAGCATGGTTTTCTCGGATTGGACAGGCGTGGTCATGCTGGTGCTGTGGTGGGCGGGAGGGGGCTGGGCGGGCTTCTTGTAGTAAGTGTTGGTCGTGCCTTTCTTGACTTTATCTGAAGCCCTGCAGGGGGGGGGGGGGACCAACAAAATTTGATTTAGAAAAATTAGAATCTATACACCATTACAGAATGGCTTTCCAGAGTTACCGACCTAATTCTGAATCAAGAACATTTAAAGATTGACTATTTATGCTTTTAAGCAGACCCAGGTGAAAAAAGAAAGAGAACAGTAGGATCAAAATTTGTGGGGGAAAAAAAAAAAACCAAATATAGGACTTTGGTGGACAAAATCAGGATAAAGTATGCAGCCTTCAGGAGTACTTTTCGTTGATACTCGCCCAAGTCTAGAGCATCATAAGCCTCATTTGGCATGTTCTGTACTCAAAACACTTGTGCTCCATCCTCAACTAAGCTCTTGGAAGTACAGTTGCAGTACTCATTTGATGTTAAAAAACAAATCGTAAAGACAGGAGTGTGTGAGTTTTTGTGCCTAGGCCCTATTATGTAGTCTATGGAGTATCCCCTTGCACAGCACGGGTCTATGCGAGTAAATTTGTTGATTAATTTAAAATGCAAAACAAGACTGCGTCTTGACCTCGAGATTCTGACCATTCAGCGGGTGCATTCTATCAGGTCTTCCGTAACCCACTGTTGTATTACAGTCCAAGCATAGCTGTATCAAGTTACATAAACAGTCACAGCCAGTCAATCCTGCATTATGCACAGGCTGGGAGCTCTTAATGGTTGAAAACAGTCACTTGATTGATTTTGACCGAAAGAAGAACTTGGCATAGAATGTATGTTTGCATAGGAGGGTTCTGAATCTGGGCAAATGGCGAAGCTGGGGTCTAATTTGCAGGTGTGGCACTTAAGGGACATCCAATTCTTGAAGGGGACCTTATTGGTTCTTTTAACCATGTTAACAATTAAAAGCCAGATTTTCATCCCCAAAAATTGTGGGTGGGGGAGGGGCACAAGAGGTTTGGGAGGGGGGGGCAATTTGTTTTTATCTTAGATGATCATAAACATACCTGAGGTGAGGAGGCCCACTCGTATTATTGGACGTATGACTCCCTTTGGATGCACCGATAGTCCCCACATTTATCGTACTGATGGGAGCCTGGCTGGAGGAACCCCCCTGCGATTGCAGTGGAGGATTCGAGGAGCTATTGTGACTGGCTGTGACAGTGGACGGAAGCATTTTGCTGGTAGGGGTGATGGTAGGGATGGGTGAACCCGAGCCTGTCTTGCTGGAGGTTTTCTTGTGGGGGTCTGATGCATCGGAATACTATAACACAAAGAAATAAGAATATTAATACATAAAAAAATAACTTTTGGGAGGGGGTTAATCATCCTTACGCTCAGCAAAACTGAATTGCAAAGAACGCAGCTACAACGTGGTCGGGCCGAAGGCATTTAATATTCACGATATCAACTTTAATATTTCACCTTTTAAAATGAAAGTTCCTAGAAGTTCGAGTGTACATCATTACAAAACGGGTTTCTGACACAAACATGAGATTTCAATGATTAAAGTTCTCCATAGCGAAACACTGGCAATCCAACAACCATTTCCCATGAGTTTCCAGACACACGCATCTTTCTGTAAGTCCAGGAATCTCTCTGGGACTGTGTGTTCGTCTATATTTTGATTATCTCCAGAGCTGCGCACTGTATGAAGTTGAAAATAAGCAGGTGTATTGCTCGGGACCCAAGAATGTGCAGTGACAAGTTTGAAGTTGTTTGGATCAGCAGTTCTCAAAGAAGCTGCAAAAAAGCAGCATTTTTGGAGGCCTACATCACACAAACGTGTAAATACAGACCGGCGCCACGCACTTCTATACTGCACATTTTGAATAGGTACTGCACACAATACCGCGCAACGGGTACCGGTTAACACACATGCAAATGGTGGTTTGCTGTATGGGCTTGACGATCATGCAACAGTGAGGTTGGCTTCGACATTTTTTTTAAGGGGACGATCAAGCAACATTGAGTCGAGATTCAACCATTCTTTGAAGGGCACTTTCACGCAACGGTAAGGTGTAGATACGGCGCGCTATTATACAGGCACTGCACTCTATACGGTGGAAGGCCGCTATACCGAACAAACACAGCTATACCAAACATTCGGCTATACCGAACATCATCCATTGCTCCCGGTTTTAATGTACCAAACGTACCGAACATCGTTGTTGAAAAGAGTCAACAGATTCACAAAAATCTACCGGTTGTATTAAACACTATTTGGGCCACTTTTAATTCCTGAACATCAAACGACCCATAGTTACATCGTGTTCGAATGTTAAAGAGCGATAGATGGCTATTATTTCCCCAAGGAATAAATGGGAAAACCATTGTTTAACTTTCGCGACGACTCCTCGTGCGGCCGCGGGATGTGAGAAATGCCAGCTCACTATTGGTCAAAAAAGGGTACCGGCGGTTCAAAATCGCACACCGAACGATCCTTATTACGAACACTTTCTGCGAATCCCACGATGTTTGTTATAGCGGCGTTCCACTGTACTGCCAAAATCGAGGAAGCCAGATGACCTGACAAAGATTTGCATGCCTTCAAGGGTTCATTTGAATTATGCAAAATCTTGTTGCATTGAGCACGGTTAAAGGGAATATACATCATTTGCTTTTGCTGTAATTTTCAGAAATGGATGGAATTGTGGGGTTGGAAATATATAGAAAATATAGTTACACTGACTTTTTTGAGGTTTTGGGTTCGAAAATGCTATAAAAACCAAGAAAAACAATCATTTTCCTGTAGTCTGGTTCCCTGACTCCATATAAGAAGAAACAGAGCAGTTTACATACATTGGGGAATTGTAAGGTCAGGGAAACAGTCTAGCTGGCTTGTACCCATTCATAGGTGTGTAATCGATTGCAAACAAGTGCGATGGTCAATTGGGGCCAGTATTTGAAATAAAGCCAGTTTTTTCCAACGCTGGTCGGCCGACCAGCGTTGGAAATTGATACAAAAATACCACTTTTCTTGAAAATGACAGTATACCAGGTGCCATGATTTTACAGGATGCTTTACACTGTCATTCACTAACAGTCCAGCAAGGTATTTCAAAATGATTTGGTAGTTTTAATTTTTGATGTTTGCAAATGTTGTATTCTCCCTTTAAGGTTAACTAAACTGAGTTAAGTCCATTACTGTGGTAAAAATACATCATGTTCTTTCTACTGCTAGTTTCTGACCTTCCTATGGCCTTCCGATGAGACTTTGGGGTGTTTATCACTCACATCAGGTGGCGTTGACGATATCTTGTGTCTATCGGCATCTGAGTGCCTCTTCTTGTATTTTTCTCTCTCTCGTTCCTTGTCCGAGTGACTGTGGCTCTGGTCCTGCAAAAGGAAAAACCAGCATAATTTTTTTGCAAGGATATAACCTCAATCCTGCAAAATCCTCCAACTGCTTCCTTGTAAATATAGCATATAGCCTGAATCCTGCAAAATCCTCAGTAATTTCTTGAATGTGGTCCTTGGAAGGGTGACCACTGCCTCAATCCTGCAAATTCCTCCAGCAATCATTCTCAATATGTTGAGGCAGAGCCAGTGACATCCTGGAGCATGCGGAGGATTTCAAGTATATTCTAGGCCTACATTTATGCACGGCTGAGCATATAAACACAAGGTCCGGCCCAAGACCTTGACACAGTGCATCCTCCGAAATCAGCAACACACTTTTGCCATATAGCCTCAATCCTGCAAAATCCTCCACTTTGCAAAGAAGATTTTGCAGGATTTGGGAGAGTTAGAGTTAAGCTGCTCAACAGAGAAGACTGCTAGCCAAATTTATCCTCTAAACAAAAATCATCTAAGAACCAGTCCAGAGTAATACACAATCATGACATTGAGTCTGGTAACCTGTCTCCGCTAAGCAGATGTCTTATGTGCTTAGCAGAGAATCAGCCCATGCTGCTGACCTGTCCAGAGCAATATACAGATCATGACATTGAGTCTGGTAACCTGTCTCCCCTAAGCAGATATTTTCCGTGCTTAGCAGAGAATCAGCCCATGCTGCTGACCTGTCCAGAGCAATATACAGATCATGACATTGAGTCTGGTAACCTGTCTCCGCTAAGCAGATATTTTCTGTGCTTAGCAGAGAATCAGCCCATGCTGAAGACCTGTCCAGAGCAATATACAGATCATGACATTAAGCCTGGTAGCCTGTCTCCGCTAAGCAGCTATTTTCCGTGCTTAGCAGAGAATCAGCCCATGCTGAAGACCTGTCCAGAGCAATACACAGATCATGACATTGAGTCTGGTAACCTGTCTCCGCTAAGCAGATATTTTCCGTGCTTAGCAGAGAATCGGCCCATGCTGCTGACCTTTTTGCTCTTTTTGCTCTTCTTCTTCTCCTCCCCGCCTCCTTCCTTCTCCTCGCCGCTGGGCCGGAGCAGCGGGTTGCAGTCGAACTCCTTGGCTATCTTGACTCTCAGCTCAGAGGGGAACTTCTCATCGAAGCCGTCCTTCTTGAAGAAGTCATGCCGCAGGAGCTGGGAGCAGGTTGGTCTCTCGTCGGGGTCCAGATGGAGACAGCTCTGTGGGGGTGACGACAGAAGGTTTACAAGAATTTGAGACAAAACTTGGAAAATTTAGTGTTGAATTACAGAGGTCCCTGCTCAGGTACAATGCAATGGACCATTACCGCCTGCAAAAGTCACACACGATGTACGGGTATGATGACTAATTACATATCATCGCCGCGTCAGTGCAACAAGGTCGTAACTCCATTCTGCAACAAAGTCGTATCTTGCACTTTATGCTCCGTGCACCAAGGTCTTATCTCGACGTCCACTGAAATTGTGTGTACATCCGATTATTTTAAGTGAGATACGACCTTTTGACATTCTGAAACTCACGTTTCTAGTATGGCCCATTTTAGGATATATATGACCTTGTTGCACAAACACGACGACAGAACGAAGCTCGATGAAATTTTGTGAATATGTGTGAGGTAAAGTACAACAAATTATGGATTAATTCTAGTGGATGGTCACTATTAGCTCCCCTCGGTATTGGAAGTTGACAAACTAGTTGCCGAGGTGAAGCCTAGGGAACTAGTTTGTCAACTTCCAATGCATTGGGGCGACAATACCGATTATAAAATGCCTGAATACTTCCCCGTCAACTGATTGGTGGGTCATTGATCACATGTCATTGAATTATTCGTCCCAACCCACGGCCCAAACGCACCACAAAAATTGCAGTTCCAGTCCGAGATAAATAGAATTTCCACTACACGGTCACACGTTTTGGTGGTTCTGACCAATCGGGTGACGAGGATTTATTCAGGTGTTGTATAAAACAAATAATGTTCCAATGCACTCAGCATCGCCTCATGGAATGGAACACTCCATCTGTCACTGCATGAAATTATTCTTACCATTGCACTCATAACGATTCATTATTTGTATATAATACCACACCTGAATAAATCCCCGTCATCTGATTGGTGGATCGTTGATCACGTCATTGAATTATTCCCAACGCACGGCGTGCGTGCGCGGCGCGCAGCGTAATGGAAGTTTTATTGTATGGTGAATAGAACTTCCATTACACAGTTTCATTGCTGCCGGTGGTGGCGTTGTGACAAGAATCTATTTCACAAAATGCGGATGTAACGCGAGACTGAAACACCGTTTGTTCTCCTAACAGAAGATGAAATATCAGAACTTGCAGGTGATGCTGATGCTGCTAACACAAAGAAGCAAATGAAATCTGTTGCCAAACGATTGGACAAAACATACAGGAACATCTGTTGATTTATACTGATTCAAAACTGAACAACTTCTTATCGCGATTTTACTCAGGACTGAGAAGAGAAAACGCAGCACACTATCAGATGAAGAGGATTCATTCAGGTGTTGTTTAAAACAAATAATGAATGTTTCACGTTCGCGCAATCGTGATATGTTCCATTCCACTCGGCTTCGCCTCGTGAAATGGAACATTTCATCTGTCACCACATGAAATTATTCTTACCATTGCACTCATAAACATTCATTATTAGCATACTATCCACCCTCAAACCATGTTATATTTGTATACCAACTAGAGGGCAAGTAGCTGGACTAACCTTCATGACAGTGACTGATAGACCTGTCAGACTTGGGAATCTCTTCTCCAGCGGTTCTACGTTCCTGACCTCAGGAAGACGCATCCCAACAAACAGCGGGTTCTTCATAAAGACCTCTTTATGTCTTTGGATCAAGTTACCTACAACAGACAACAGTTAAGACAGATTATCGTTCAGCAGAAGAACTACCAACAGATGTGAAAAAAATTTAAAGCCAGAGTCCATCATTTGCAGCTTTCCCAAAAGTAACTGGCGTAATTATTGTTGAAAAACATACTTGAAAGATAGTAAGGGGACTAAACTCCCTGTGAAATTATTCTTTCTGGCAAGCTGTCATTTTAAAGAAATCAACGAAAGAAGGCCTTTCCAACGGCGCATCTTAAGAAGCACCGTTGGAAATTTCTGTTAAAAGTTCGGTTTTTATTCGGTGAAGCGCGCACAAGCGTTGACACGACGCACACGCGCGCAGTTGCTAAAATTCGTCGGATCGGTGCGCGACATCGCGTAGCTGCAATCGGCTCAGTGAGAACGGGTCTCGGACGCTGAATTCAGGCCCAATTCAAAACATGATTCAGCAACTTTTGATTTGAAATCGAGATCCTAGAATGTTGTTTTTCTTGATATATACAGCTGAAGCTGAGCTGAAACTTCATCAGGTTGGTTGTTCAGCACCCTTCTTTAGATTTTGAGCACTTTTGTTGCTTCAAACGAACAAAATGCACAAATTACAAATGATGGACTATTCGAAATATACAGCTGAAGCTGAGCTGAAACTTCATCAGAACTACCAACAGCTGTGAAAAAATTTAAAGCCAGAGTCCATCATTTGCAGCTATCCCAAAAGTAACTGGCGTAATTATTGTTCAAAAACATACTTGGTTGAAAAACAGTAAGGGGACTAAACTCCCTGTGAAATTATTCTTTCTGGCAAGCTGTCATTTTGAAGAAATCAACGAAAGAAGGCCTTTTCAACGGTGCATCTTATGAAGCACCGTTAGAAATTTCTGTTAGTAGTTCGTTTTTTATTCGGTGAAGCACGCACAAGCGTTGACACGACGCACACATGCGCGCAGTTGCTAAAATTTGTTGGATCGGTGCGCAAAATCGTGTAACTGCTATCGACTCAGTGAGAACGTGTCTCGGACGCTGAATTCGGGCCCAATTCAAAACATGATTCAGCAACTTTTGATTTGAAATCGAGATCCTAGAATGCTGTTTTTCTCGAAATATACAGCTGAAGCTGAGCTGAAACTTCATCAGGTTAATTGTTCAGCACCCTTTAGATTTTGAACACTTTTGTTGCTTCAAACGAACAAAAAGCACAAATTACAAATGATGGAATATACCTTTAAGTGGCAAAGGTTAGAACAAAGATACATGCAAATAAAAATGACATCTATTTAAATAAAGGAAACAAGTACATGTATGCACAAGGTATAAGTTTCTTTCTGGAATTTTACATCTTTTTCAGACTGTGTTCAAGAGTTACGCTGAACAAAATAGTATAAGGAGCAAATTAAGTGAACAAGAATACATAATTGCGGTTTTAGAAGACAAACTTTAGGCCAAAACAAATAGTCGGTCTCTGGTCAGACCGAAGTTCCGGAATTGATGCGGCGACGCGGTGGTTTTTTTTTTTTTTTGGTGGCTTTTTTTTTTTTCAAGCTTGTATTGTACAGACAAGGTGGGTACTATTTTGCTTTTTTGTGTCCTCATTATACATTGGTGTCCTCCATAATTTGTCTTGGTGCCCTTTATCATTTGCCTTGGTGCAATTTCCCCATTCCTTGGTGCTCCTTGGTACAAAAATTTGAGGTGCGGCAATAGAGGGCGCTGTTGAAGTTTCCGTGTTAATTTCAAGAAAAAAAAGGTTGACGCGCATGATTAAAATCGACGCGCGCGCTGACCAGTGCTCATACCAAAAGCTGAACTTTCCATGTACTAAAATCACATCTTTGGAATGAGTTGGTTAGCCAAGTAATTTGGACGCTGCGCTTTTAGTCTCTGAGATAACTTACCGAAGCACTTGATGATATGGTACAGCTGATCTATATCACTATCTCCCGGAAATAAGGGCTCGCCTGTACACATTTCAGCTTGTAAGCAACCTAACGCCCAGATATCTACAGCTCTGCATGGGGAAAAACCAATCACATTCTCACAAATTATATACATTTTTATTTCTTTGTGGATGGCCAGCCATTATAATGATGCTGCTAAAAATAACAAACCAATAAACAGCTTGACGCAATCATGATGTGCTAGTAAAACAGATCATTTTCAGTCACTACGCCACAACTTACGCCACCTAAAATGACTGGGCAAGTTACACCACAAATTGTTGCGAAAGTCCCGGACTTACGCACTATGAAAATTGCGTGAAATGTCTCATAACTGAAATGTTGTGAAATGTGGCCATTAAATTGTGGTGCAAGTGGAGTTACGCCATCGCATAAAGTCTCGTGAAATCAGCTGCTAGTCCTACATCAGTTCCAGAGAAAAAGTCAGTCAGTGGGGGAGGTAGCCAGTCCAAGTCGCGGTCAGTAAAAGAGTGAAAAGGACATTGGGATATCCCTCTGGAACCACCAAATTAAAAAAATAACACTGAATGTGTTTGAACTTACTTTCCATATTTCGTATCTCCTACTAATAATTCCGGTGCTCTGTACCACCTAGTAGCGACGTAGTCCGTGTAGATTTCCCCTGGCCCAGCTATCGTCCTTGCAAAGCCAAAGTCGCACAACTTGACAATGCCGGACTTGGAAACTAAAATGTTCTCTGGTTTAATGTCTCTATGAATAATCTGCAGGGAAAAAGACATTAATTAATTCAATCGAAGAGTTGAAGTTACTGAAAGCAAAAGTACATATAACGGTACAACCACACATTTATCATATATCCAACAAAACAAAACAACGCAGTACATTTCTGAGTGAAAATCTTCAATAATAAAATGCGACAAAAACCTTAGCCACTACAAAACTAGGTAGAGCAGAAACAAAGTTTTTGAGTAAGTTAATAATCATAATAATCCTGGAGTCTTATAAAGCGCACGTACATGCATCTACCAACAATTGGGTACTCAAGGCGCTGGTAATAATGTCTATTAGTTTAAAGACAGGTTAATGAAGTTTATGAGTAATATGAGACCCATTATGTAGCACTTTTATGAGCTTTACAAGGTGCTGCGGTGCAGCAGCCACTGCCAGAAACACCAGGGCAAACCCCTTCTCTTAGCGGTAAGTGTTACTGGGTTCTTAAACGTGCATTTCACAACACACGGGACCTAGGGCTTTACGTCCCATCCGAAGGACGAAGCAATAATGGTAAAGTGCCTTGCTCAAGAGCACAAGAACCAGTGAATGTGATCCATCGCAAGCACCTCTACTACGACACAGTCGATATCTTAAAATTCCAACAACTAGGTTTCATTTACTATGCTTGTTCTCCAGCACACTTTATCTTGGGGAGGGGTTAGGGTCCGTGGCTCATGATCAGAGGGTCAGGGGTTCAAATCCAGCTGCTGGTCATATGCTGTGTCCTTGGGCAAGCCACTTCACCCCACTTGCCTCTATCCACCCCGGAGTATGTGCATCCCATCAGGGGAAACAGAAATGTTCTCAGTATAGTGTTGTGAATTGACAGGTAATACCGAAATGCGAACCAGGTACCCTATAAAATGTATCACAGGTACCCAGGTACCCATAAAATGAATCACAGGTACCCAGGTACCCATAAAATGAATCACAGGTACTCAGGTATCCATTAAATGAATCACAGGTACCCAGGTACCGGTACCCATAAAATGAATCACAGGTACCCAGGTACCCATAAAATGAATCACAGGTACCCAGGTACCCATAAAATGAATCACAGGTACCCAGGTACCGGTACCCATAAAATGAATCACAGGTACCCATAAAATGAATCACAGGTACCCATAAAATGAATCACAGGTACCCAGGTACCCTATAAAATGAATCACAGGTACCCAGGTACCCATAAAATGAATCACAGGTACCCAGGTACCCATAAAATGAATCACAGGTACCCAGGTACCCTACAAAAGAAATCCAACCCCAAAATTCAAATCCCGGGAGCTGTCTGAAAAGCTTTATAGTTTTACGGCGTACACCGTAGCTTTTGCGAGCGTCATCGCCAAAAAGGAACACAAACTTGAAATCTGTTTTGGTTTTCAATGTAGGCAGGTTTTCATGTTGAAAATTCCCCACAAATGGCATTCAAAACCTTTCTTTTCATTGTCTGAGAAGTTACTAAGTAATATGTAAAGTTGGTAACGGCTACCAGATCCCATAATCTGGAACCAGTTCCTGACATCAGCGGTCGGGTACTTGGGTACACGGTTCCGATGTACACCCTTAATTCTCAGTCGCTTCACTTTACTAAAACTGCACCCGATTTCATCAAACTCTTCGTAACATACGATGCATCACAGCGCTGCGACGCGTCGTATCTCTACGATGCGTCGCAGCTGCGACGCGTCCTGCGATCCATTTCACAAAACACGTCGTAAGTGCGACGCGTCGTAGGTGTATTTATAGCACAACTCGGTGACTGTTTTATGTATTAAGTCAGCGTACAGTAAATAGTCGTCTGATATTCAACAAAGAGATGTCGGATCTCAGCTCGAAATTTGTTAAAACGTAAAACAAAATGGCGGCCATGCGATGCAATTTTGAAGGAAAACAAGCTCTCAGAGGACTGTATAGCTACTTTGAAATTTCAACTCTAATATTCCGGTCTAATTCATAATTACTCAATGAATTTTCTATTTACAACTTTACACACATTGCTTTGGTATTATACATGTAGTCTCGTTTTTGTAATGTTTATGGCATAAAACTGGCTTAGAAAATGACTCTTATTTTGCGATGACCACTATACACGTCGTAACCCTTCGACGTGTTTTAAGCCGTTGTCAAGGAACTTACAACGCGTTCAACACATCGTAACTTTCGTGAAATGGATGATACAACGCGTCGCGAGTTGCGACGTGTTACACGTCGTAACTCGACTTGCGACGTGTCGCAGCGCTTCGTGAAATCGGGTGCTGGAGATACATGTAAACGCCATTCATGGGCCAAACTTTAGTTTTTTTCACGTCACTTTTTTTTTCAGGAGAACTTCAATTTCTTTTCTAAGATTAGTAAACCCAATAAACTATTATTGATGCTACTTACGTTATGATTATGGCAGAAGTCGATGCCTTTCAGGACTTGCCACATGCACCGCCGTACCACGTTGTCCTCTAGACCGTTGGGGTATCGCTCTAACTCATCCAGTATGGTATGATCTACAAACTCAAAGACGAGATACAGACGCTTCTTACGTCGGAAGACTTCAATCAGGTTGACAAGATTCTCGTGCCTCAGTTGCTATAAAATGTGAAAAATGAAAAATGGAAAATAAGCAAAAAAAAAAGTATGTATAAACCCTCCAATGAAAACATACAGTCACTGTCAAGTTGTTCTTGAAGTCAAAATCAATCAAGTGACTGTTTTCAATAGTTAAAGATATAGTCCATCATTTGTAATTTGTGCATTTTGTTCGTTTGAAGCAACAAAAGTGTTCAAAATCTAATGAAAGATACTGAACAATTAACCTGATGAAGTTTCAGCTCAGCTTCAGCTGTATATTTTGAGAAAAACAGCTTTCTAGGATCTCGATTTCAAATCAAAAGTTGCTGAATCATATTTTGAATTGGGCCTGAATTCAGCGTCCGAGACACGTTCTCACTGAGCTGATTGCAGCTATACGCGATGTCGCGCACTGATCCGACGAATTATAGCAACCGCGCGCACGTGTGCGTCGTGCCAATGCTTGCGCGCGCTTCGCCGAATAACAAAACGAACTACTCATTTAAATTTTCCTACGGTGCGTCTTAAGACGCACCGTTGGAAAGGCCTTCTTTCGTTGATTACTTCAAAATGACAGCTTGCCAGAAAGAATAATTTCACAGGGAGTTTAGTCCACTTACTATCTTTCAACCAAGTATGTTTTTCAACAATAATTAGGCCAGTTACTTTTCGGATTGCTGCAAATGATGGACTATAGCTTTAAGAACTTCTAGCAAGCAGGATTGACCAACTGGGACTGAAAGTAACTCGATACAAATATGCGTTGACTTGGGGTGAGTGTTAAAACAGCTGTGACCACAACTTGCCTGCTTTGTCTGTTGACACAGTTTGACTAGTCACAGTGCTTGCTTGACATTTGATCTGACTGCTGGTGACTAGCCTTTGTTAAATGTATAGTCGGGAAAGTGGAAGTGAATTTTGACTGTCTGTGACTGCTTAAATAGCAGGAGGGTTAAATTTGATTTAAATTTGTTTCATTTCAAGATGCATTCCTCTTGCTCTTTCCATGTTCCATCTTGAAAAATAGATTTCTCAATACTATTTTTCTAGCAATACAAAAGATATTTGCTTTTGCATGAGATATCAACCTAATGAACAATCCAGTCGTGTTTAAGTTACTGAATTATTAGGTTACACATTTTGAATTACTGTGGCCGCCAATAATTCCGTTCTGTCAGGGTGACTGGTTCTCGCCCCATACTCAATATCAACAGTGTATGGACTGGGAACCAACCCTTTTTTTGGAGGGTGCAGATGCCCAAAATATAAGAATGAGAGTGTTTTGGTTGGAAAAAAAAAAGACACAAATTGAACATTTATTAGGTGCAAAAAACAAACAAATTGAATATATCGAAGAACACAGGTAGAGCAACTTATAAAATATGTCCCTTTAAGCCAGAGTCCATCATTTGCAGCTATCCCAAAAGTAATTCTTGTTGAAAAACATACTTGGTTGAAAGATAGCAAGGGGACTAAACTTCCTGTGAAATTATTCTTTCTGGAAGCTGTCATTTTGAAGAAATTTACAAAAGAAAGTCTTTCCAACGGTGCTTCTTAAGACCCACCGTAGGAAATTTAAATTAGTAGTTCGTTTTGTTTTGCAGCAAAGCGCGCAAGCATTGGCACGACGCACAGGCACCGTGGTTGCTATAATTCGTCGGATCAGTGCCGACATCGCGTAGCTGCAATCGGCTCATTGAGAAAGTGTCACGGACGCTGAATTCAGGCCCAATTCAAAACATGATTCAGCAACTTTTGATTTGAAATCGAGATCCTGGAATGCTGTTTTTCTCGGAATATGCAGCTAAAGCTGCGCTGAAACTTCATCAGGTTAGTTGTTCAATACCCTTTTTTAGATTTTGAGCACGTTTGTTGCTTCAAACGAACAAAATGCACAAATTACCTATGATGATGAAAGGTATAGACCTTTCATACTAATTGGTTAATTTGCAATTACTGAGGTGGCGCCGTGCTCAATAGGCATGTCGTGCACGTTGAGGCACGCATGTACTGAAAACTCAAAGGTGAACTGAGTGCACATGGTGCCACTCAGTAATTGCTTCTAATTTTGTTCATCATGATCAATAGATAGATGCTGTTGGAGTATTTGACGCAATATTCCCCTTGTAATAAGGACTGACCACTGCCCATATAATTAACTTATTTACCACAACTTGATATTTCAATGTCTCCCCGATGTCTCAGCTCCTATTTAGAGGCAACATTTTACCGTCACAAATAGGCTAGATTGATTGCTCATGGTCCAATTAGTATGATAAGGTAAAACTGGGGTTAGAGGTCAGAAAGTCGGGGGAAATTGTGTGCACAAGTCTTTGGAAATGTCCCCCTAATGTATATTTTTTCGTTTATATTATTATTATAAGATGGAATTTTGCGTCGGGGTGATGTAAATCAAATGATTGGTTTTGCCCTTCACCGACGTTTTTAAACACTGTATACTCAGTGTGTTACCCCCCGAGTGAAAGTTGGAAAAAAATCACTCGGGTGGGACTCGAACCGATCCCGTTAGCTCGGTGGTCCAGTGGTAAGACATCTGCACTAGACAGCAGGAGGTCGTGGGTTCGAGTCCCACCCGAGTGATTTTTTTCCAACTTTCACTCAGGAGGTAACACACTGAGTATACAGTGTTTAATTGTCGGTGAAGGGCAAAACCAATAATTTGATATATTATTTTTTTTGGGGGGGGGGGTTTTGAATGTCTACAAAAACTTGGGTGGGGCCAGCACCCCTGAAAATGACAGCACAGCAGGTGCCATGATTTCACAGGATGCTTGAGACTATTATTAACTAACAGTCCAGTAAGGTATTCATAGTAATGTGGAGGTTTTGTTTTGTGATGTTTGCAAATGTTGTATATTTCCTTCAAGTATGAAATTCATTAAAATCATAACAAAACAAGTTTTTCAAAGTTGAGCGCAGAAATTGACTGGAGCAAGTTATGAACCTGCCTATGACTAGAGCCCATTGAACATGTTGAACAAAGACTCTTGCAAAACAATAAGGAGACTGCCAACATTCATGAACGGCTGGATAACGAGATCAGTTGGTAGAGCAACGGAACAGTAATCCGGAGGTCGCAGGTTCAAACCCTGCTCCAGTCAAGTTTTTTGTTCAACTTTTTTTTTTTTTATCTTTATAATACACGTAATAGCCAGTTTCCCTTTGCACTTTACTAGCAAACAATTTTGTCAAATTGGTGGGATCGCCTTTATGAACCTAAGCACGGTGTGAAAACTGTGATCATGCACCTGCTTGGTATAAACACTTCCAAAAGTGCAGAGTACAGAGTACAAAGCCGTGTCTTTAACACAATGCATTATGAATCTCCAGCATTCTACGCTCATCAAAGGGCAAGAAATGCCTATGAAATGGCCGCTAGTGTCGGAAAATATTGCCCATTAATCAAACGTCCTTCCTGAACGGGCCCATCAAACTCTGTCGGTGCTCTGACGGTCTGCACACAGGACCAAAGTTTACCGTGGTAATCTCTGCACATGCTCGGTGGACCCCTCTCTCGTCTGAATGCAAACACCGCGCACAATGTCTGTTGATATTAATTAGCCTTAACGACCTGATACCAGACACTTGGCCGTTAGGCGTCAACCTTTGACCTTGCCGTGCATTTCAGGTGGGATAGGTATGCGAGTAAATCAAAGCGAAGCTGATAAATCAACTTTTTTTAGGGTTAATTGTGCTGAAATTCACATATTAATCCACCATCCAATGTAGCGTTTTTGAGTCACTCTATAAATGTGGGGTCCGAAAGTGTGACATTTTTGTGTGTCCTTGTAACACTTGACCTGTGTAATTCGCCATGCAAGTATTATTAAAATTGACTTCAAACCATTTTTGGTTTGTTTGGCAGGCACATTGCTTTGGAGATACTGGTAGAAGGCATTTAAGAATGTGTCCAGAATCCCCCAACTTGTTCAATATCCTGAATCCATCAAAATCCTGCAGAATCCCCCAACTTCTTCAATATGGAGGTACCGGGGTAGGCCTATCCTGAATCCATCAAAATCCTGCAGAATCCCCCAACTTGTTCAATATGGAGGTATCCTGAATCCACCGAAATCCTCCAAAACAGATTTTGATGGATTCAGGTACATGTACTTTAGGGTTAAAATTAAACATTTTAATATGATAATCCTGAGAAGCGCCCCATTTATTTCCCAATCAGTGTACACAAATTTCAACCAGGCATGTATACATGCACTTCCTGACTAAAGCAAATGCAATTCCCAACAGACGCACGCAATTTAGGCTTGAGCATGTAAAACTTGATCGTGTGCTTCCAATATTTGAATATTAATTTGATCAAATCCAAGTTTGAATAATGGAGTACTTGGGTCATTCCATGCCAACTCAACAAATGGTGCACACCATCACCTCTTTGATTTTTTTCTTTTTTGGTGTACTGAAAGATACTTAGGAGAAATGCAAATTCTGAAAATTTGGGGTCTCTACGACTTTTCGTTCTTGCGCAACAGCATTTTGAAATTTGAGGTGGGCGGGGCAAAAAGTGCGTCGCGTCATGAAATTCAATGTTTAAAGGGCCATATATTTAAAACTACAATGTATACCCCCCAGACATTTCAAACTTGGTAATCTGGGCTATTTTTTGCTGTAGATTTTAAATATTTAAACAGAAAGAAAGTAGCTTGTTTCATTTTTAAGTTAGAGGGGCCCCAAAATGGCCCAAAACTCATCTGGACCAATGTTCGGGGGGGTGTAAGTCAAAAATTGAAAAAAAACTTTCACCAAATTTTTTGCCTGTAATAGCCCCCAATTGAAACTACTTTCATGTAAAATCTTACACTTATATTAACTTCATTGAATGAGATATAGCCCTTGCAAAAAGCAAATTGTTTATTTTTACGATAACTTGACCCCCCCAAAAACCAACGTCAGACATTCCGCACCAAATTTTGCTTCACATATGTTTGAGGTTGGTCCTTAGTGAAGTCCTCTGAAAAGTTTCATGTTGGTGTCTAAATGTCTTCAGTGGATAGCTGGGCTTTATAATGAGTCTATATCTTACGATGCTGGTTCCGTAACATACAAGTACACGTACATAGAATAACAGCAGTCGGTACATAAGGAATAAGTTGGGTATGAAACTTAGCTTACATTTGTACATGTAGACAGTTGATATAATTGTTTACAGTTTCACAGGTGAAATTATGCATTCCTTGTGATGTAGTTTTGATGAAGTTGAATGAGTTGCATGATGGTTGGCTCACTAAGTTTGTATTGCCTTCCACCGCTATGTAGAAGTTCTGGTGTTGGTACGCAACACAACACATCAACAAATGGAATGTTACATTTATCCTCTCTTTGTGGCCAATAGAGAGTATTTGTTGATTCCGTCCTGCAGAAGCGGACATACACATCCTCATGAAGTTGTGATACATCTTCTACAATAGCAATGTACCAAACATCATCATAGACCACACAAACATATTTTCCTGGGTTGAGGTCAGCTGCTACAATTGGTGCATGATGAGTTTCCTGCATGAACTAGGTTTCCCCTTATCCATAATGAAAACTAAGATCAATCAGGTTAAAACCATAGACCCTCTACTCAAACTGAATCACTTCTCTTTGGTTCAGGTTAGTGCTATACTATGCTGTGCAAGTGAGAACTGGTTAATTACTACATACATGACATGCATGCTGTGTGATGAGCACATGGAAAGAATAAGACTCTCAAGTCATTTAACCTAATTTGCATATAATGCACATGTAGGTCTGCAAGCAACTGTTTATTGCACAAGAAATGGGTAGTCTTGACCAAAGTATTTCAACAGTCGGGGGATTTTGTTGTGCTGTTCAGTAAAATACAAGTACATGTACATGTACATGTACATGTACATGTACATGTATGTTACGGAACCTGCAGCATCATAAGATATAGACTCTTTATAAGACATTTAGACACCAACATGAAACTTTTCAGAGGACTTCACTAAGGACCAACCTCAAACATATGTGAAGCAAAATTTGGTGCGGAATGTCTGACGTTGGTTTTTGGGGGGGTCAAGTTATCGTAAAAATAAACAATTTGCTTTTTGCAAGGGCTATATCTCATTCAATGAAGTTAATATAAGTGTAAGATTTTACATGAAAGTAGTTTCAATTGGGGGCTATTACAGGCAAAAAATTTGGTGAAATTTTTTTTTCAATTTTTGACTTACCCCCCCCCCCCCCCAACATTGGTCCAGATGAGTTTTGGGCCATTTTGGGGCCCCTCTAACTTAAAAATGAAACAAGCTACTTTCTTTCTGTTTAAATATTTGAAATCTACAGCAAAAAATAGCCCAGATTACCAAGTTTGAAATGTCTGGGGGGTATAGTTTAAAATATATGGCCCTTTAAACATTGAATTTCGTGACGCGACGCGCTTTTGGCCCCGCCCATCTCAAATTTCAAAATGCTGTTGCGCAAGAACGAAAAGTCGTAGAGACCCCAAATTTTCAGAATTTGCATTTCTCCTAAGTATCTTTCAGTACACCAAAAAAGAAAAAAATCAAAGAGGTGATGGTGTGCACCATTTGTTGAGTTGGCATGGAATGACCCACTTAATTACTTGAAAACGCACAACCTTGAACTTTGTGATTAGTACTGTGGAGGCTGCAGGCATAAATTATACATGTAATTTCCATACGAGGATTTAAATTTCCAAGCATCAATTTACAATGTTCAGCTGAACCATTCCTTCCTGCACGGCTAAAATTTTCTGAGCATTGAAGTACATTGTGCATGAGTGCTTTTAGAAATTGTGCAGAGAATATTTAATAAAACACAAAAATGTTGGGACATAATGATCTCATTCGTATTATCAATTTTGGCTGTCACATACATGTACATCCACTTAAAGTTTTGTGTTCATACATAAAGATGCTGGGAAAACCAAAAAAAAAATGCTGTTTTGTAGTCTGGTTCCCTGACCCTACTTCAGACGAAATGGAGCAATTTGTAGACGTCAGGGAATTGTCAGGTCAAGGATCCAGACTACATGTACCGATAGTTGGCTTGCACCCGTTCACCAATGTGTTTAACTGATTGCAAACAAAATGTGGACTAACTAAATTTGGTAAATTTGGGGCAGTATTTGAAAAAAAAATCATTTTTTCCCCAACTTTCGGCATATCATCGTTGGAAATTGATATAAAAATTCCACTTTTCTTAAAAATGACAGCACACCAAGTGCCTTGATTTCACAGGATGCGTGAGACTATTATTCACTTTCAGTCATGTAAAAGTATTTCATAATAATTGGGTAGTTCTGTTTTTTTATGCTTGCAAATGTTGTACACATCACCTTTATAAGTGTCACCACTTGTCACATTCAGATTTGGACCTTCCATGTAATTTTTATGAAACTATGCACCGGGTTAACTTGATTATCTACCTATTTTAGAAGTCCACTGCGGTGACAATTAAAGGGAATATACAACATTTGCAAACATCAAAAAATAAAACTACCAAATCATTTTGAAATACCTTGCTGGACTGTTAGTGAATGACAGTGTAAAGCATCCTGTAAAATCATGGCACCTGGTATACTGTAATTTTCAAGAAAAGTGGTATTTTTGTATCAATTTCCAATGCTGGTCGGCCGACCAGCATTGGAAAAAACTGGCTTTTTTTCAAATACTGGCCCCAGTTGATCATCGCACTTGCTTGCAATCGATTACACACCTATGAACGGGTACAAGCCAGCTAGACTGTTTCCCTGACCTTACAATTCCCTAATGTATGTAAACTGCTCTGTTTCTTCTTATATGGAGTCAGGGAACCAGACTACAGGAAAATGATTGTTTTTCTTGGTTTTTATAGCATTTTCGAACCCAAAACCTCAAAAAAGTCAGTGTAACTATATTTGCTATATATTTCCAACCCCCCAATTCTATCCATTTCTGAAAATTACAGCAAAAGCAAATGATGTATATTCCCTTTAACTCTTCAGTTCTTCTAAGAAAACAAAATTAAACATCTCTGTGGCGTATTAAATGGAACTGTTATTGAGGTTTTTCCAGGTGTTCTTAATCACAAGAATAAAAACATTCTTCTTGCACTTCTAAAGTAATTGCGAAAAGCTGGATCGAATTTTCACTCAAAAGAATTTACGTAGTGTAGAACATTAACACATTTCGCAAACTGTGTTAAAACCCACCGTCCAACAGTGATCCCAACTCGTGTTTAAATTCCCACTCAACTCAGCTCATAGTCTAATCAAAGCACTCCCAAAACCAATATTATCATTCTCATTCCAACAATCATCAACATGTGGTATGTCGGATTTTTACAGCACAAAAAAAACACTTGTACTCTGGACGAGCATAAGTACTGCCACTCTGGATAGGTGTGTGCGGACTTGCTGCTCGACCGTTCGGGGGGAGACGAAAGGCTTCAAATCTGGCGGTATCCTTCACGCTTGTATTGCTACGACAACAGAGTATCCGTGTTCGTTTTAAGGGTTATAATTGCCGGGACTAGGCAATCATGGGTCATTTGTCATCGACAGATGAAGTGTTGTGTAGATTTGCCGAGAGAGAGAGACAGAACGGGCTGAATTTCTGAGCAAATTTCAGTTCATTACTTCACATAATGAAATGCAGCGCTTCCAAAATATGTTTGCTTTGTTCACATTTTAAACTGATGCCTTCGGTTTTTAACCACCAATTTATTTTCACTTTATCACTTGTAAATGTTCAAATGTACTGCGTGGCTGTCGAGGTCTTGCTGCAGACTTTTTAGCCAATCCAAAACAATTCTGCAAGCGTAGGAAGTCACTGTCAGAAACATTTACTCTTGGCTCTGACGTTTTTAATTTATATTTTGTGGAGTTTGTGGCACATTTATGGTTTTTTTTTATTTAGGATTAATGGTTGTTCTAATTTATTCACTAAACACCATTTGCAAACATTCAAAAACGAAACCGGCAAAATGTTATGAAATAGCCTACTTAATTGTAAGTAAATAATAGTATCAAGCATTCTGTGAAATTTTAGCACCTGGTACCGGTGTCATGCCGAAAACTGTCCGCTGCCAAATAGTGTCCACTTTATGCTTTGCGGTCAGCTTTCAAGACATCATGTATGTCATGAATGAAATAGTTTTTCATCTAATTTTCCTTTTAAATTTGTTTCAACTGTAACTTTTTTTATTTGTTATTATTAAACTGATTGTAGAATTTGTTTTGAATTGATATTTCTGACATTTAAACTCGCATTCAGGTAAAATTTGTCTTTTTGTGTCAGGTCAAGCATGTACCGGTACATGTGTAGACTACATGTAGGTACGAAGCATGATAGTGGTCAATGTACGAATTATTCCTCTGGCTGTTAAATAACGTTTTTTCTCACATTGTTGAACATCGTTTTGTGTACAGTATTTGGCAATTGTAAGGTCAGGGAAACAGTCTAGCTGGCTTGTTCCTGTTCATACCGGGGTAGGGTGTGTAATTGATTGCAAACAAAATGCAGACTAACTAAATATGGTAAACTAGGGGCAGTATTTGAAAAAAAGCCAGTTTTTTTCAAACACCGGTTGGCCGACCAGCTTTGGAATTGATACAAATATACCACTTTTCTAGAAAAGGACAGCACACCAGGTGCCATGATTTTACAGGATGCGTTAGACTACCATTCACTAACAGTCCAGTAAGGTTTTTCATACTAATTCGGTAGTTTTGTTTTTTGTTGACTGCAAATGTTGTATATTCCCTTTAAGTATAGAAGTTCAACTTAATTTTCAAGCACAAATTCAGAAAAGTATGGTACTTTCATTCCATTAAGTAATTAGTCTTCTTTGTTTTTCAGTATATTTGCAATACAGCAGCTCAGGACTTTTATGCGTTACCTTCACACAAGGCACTTCCAAAAATATGAATTACAAGCGATAAAAAAATCAACAGCGGCCCTCCGTTGTGCTATTTTCCATTTACCCTCTGAAAATAACTGGCTGAGTTTGACAGGACAAGGCAGGCATTGCACAGACCAGACAGAACGCCAACGGAACACGATACATCAAGTAATCGGATTCCGCGACACAATTGTTGGGAATTGAAAGCATAATATGGGTTCTGGTCTGGAGGGTGTCGGAGCCGATGGTATAAAGGTGACATTGATACGCGAGTCTGCAACGGATGATTGAACTGTGTCTTGCAGTCAGCCTGGCATGACTTGTGAGCATGATAAATCACAATGGTCATTAAATTTGTGTAAGATAACAAAGCTGATGAATGTTGACAATGGAACACCTTTTGGACGAGGCCTGACATCTTGCTATCATCATTTGTATTGATAGTTGCTCTTCTCTCTCTTTGTATACACAACAAATAAAAAGCAGCAATAATTCTGCTCATTATGGAGAACCATAAAGGCTGGTTGTCAGCCGGTCGCACCATAAGGAACGACCAATGCTGATGATCGCTGGATGCTACGCCCTTTTTTGGCAGTTTATAGTCGTCGCTCGACGTTTGTAGACGCATCATACGCTCAAAATTCAACTGTGAAGTGTGATGATCAGGCATTGCTACTGCTGAATAAAGTAAAATCCACACTCATTGGAGGGGTCATAATTTGAATCTGATCGTCTTACGATGACTTCATATCTAGACCTTGGCTTTGGGGAATTTTGTTAGATGCATTTTGATACCCCGTTTGCCACCAAAGACTGTAAATCATCCAAGATTGACAACGGTTTATGAAAAATGATGCAGTTTGAAAAGTTGCAAATTAAAAGATTACGTGAGAAGAACTTGCTAAGCGCAATCACACATGCCCGTAATTGGCCCCTATCGTATCAACTGCACAGTGCCCGAACAAAGCGCGGGTAATTCAATTCGCGTGCTCCCATGCATACAAGCACTGTGCGATCGATACTCCCTGCCGTTCGTTTCAGGCAGTGTAACATTGCACGCAGCAATTTCCACTTGCGTACTCTTTCAATTTGCAACTTTTCAAACTGCATCATTTTTCATAAACCGTTGTCAGTGTTGGACGATTTACAGTCTTTGGTAGCAAACGGGGTATCAAAATGTAGCTAACAACATTCCCCAAAGGTCTACATGTATATAAATGACGTCTTCATAAGACGATCAGATTCAAAATTATGACCCTCTCCAATGAGTGTGGACTTTCTTCTTTCTTTTTTTTAGGTGTTTATGACCATTTGTCACTTTGGCGGTTGTTGTTTGATGTTCAGTTTTATCAACATCTCAAACCATGTAAAAAATAAATACATAAAAAAAAAACGATAAATATAAATAAATGACACAAGTAATAATAAAAAATAATAATATCAGAGTCTTATATAGTGCACGTATAGATATACCAACAATTAGGTACTCAAGGCGCTAATTAATATGAATTTAATCATAAAGACATGTCGATTTCTGTTGCTTTGCTCTTCAGTGTTCAGCCTCAGGTAGAAAATTGCTTTCACAGATTCCTGACAGGAATCATTTGAAAAAGAAAAAATTCCAACGATTTCCGTTTCTGTAATCAGCCTGCTAAATAGCAAAATACCCAGAAATTGCTTTACAAAAACATGGTCGTCTAGACATTTTGTCCATTAGTCTGTGCCGTATTTGCATATTCATTTTTCTTAAGGATCAAGCAATCCTATTGGCTCAATGATGAAAAATGAGGTCAGCAGCCACGTCAAATTTCCATTATTTGAACTCTGAAGCGACGTCGCCAGCGTCCTTCGGCGACCAGTTGCTGGTGCTTCAGCGACAACTACAAACTACGTGTAAGTTGATGGCGAGTCAATTTTTCAGTCGCACGACTATTGCAAGACCGACTAGAAACTGGCATTAAGACAAAAAAACAGCGCGGCAACATTGGATGAACAAGTATTCATGCAATGCAATATCCACAGATCCCCAATTAATTGCAGGCCAACAATTCTTTTTTAATGAGAAAATTCTTATTGTCAGGGAGACGCTCAATGATTTACAATTTCTGGTACAATGAGTGAGTGACAGAGCGCAAATTGCAGTCACTCTGGATTCCAGTATCTTTAATTGGCTGCCTCATCTTCCTGTGATCCCTGCCAATTTTCAACGATCTTATAGCACTTTTTAAAGGCATTGCCACTGTATGCTTCACGCTCTAGTGACGACAACATGATTTCTTTTTAAGTTCAGAACAAATCAATCATGCGTAATTCGTAGCATTATAAACCAAGGCTTACACAACGTGTCCCTTCAATCGAGTTCTCACGTGTGGTCACAACGCACCATACCGGTAGATCTAAGAATCATACATCGTCACCGTTCTCACAGATGTGGATTTTGAAGAAAAAGCATTTTCGAGATAATTGCAAAAGAAGTTTCTCATATTTTAAAACTGCCAAAAAATACCACTTTGCAACAACTTTGTGCAGCAAGGAAAGTATCACACGATTCTACGAGAGCTAAAGTTTTACATGAACCCGGTAATAAGACTTAAAGAGGTTGTGGAATGCTCGAAGACATTTCCGTCATTTTTCGGGTATATGTAGCCAAAGGTGTGATGAAATAAAAACGACTATTGTGTCTGTCATGAAATGAGTACAAAAGGTACTTTTGAGAGCTGTTTTTCAGGTCCTGTTTCGACCCGAACGTGCAATTTGTGTAAAAGTTGTCGTTGGGGGCAGCAAACAAAACATAGTAAATTGTGACGTAATAAACAGGACTCCCGATGCAGCGTAGTATAAACGAGTCCTGTTTATTACGTCAGAAATCAGCTGCCTCATTACTTTGACACAACCCAACCTGCCTCGGTCCCCTGGTTGGATTTAGGTTTCGTTGGGGACCTTATGTGCGGTCAGTCCCTGGCAAGCCGCTGCAACAGTAGAATGAATGAATGAACAAAATGTCTTGGGAACTTTGCCACTCCTACCCAAGAAAGTTGAGAATACCTTGGTTGGGCAATATTCAAGGTACTGCACGCCGGAGGTATGCTTTTACTTTTAATTTTAAGGTCTGAGTGCCAAAATTCCAAAGATTGGATTTGATTCATCTTTTTGACTGCTCCCTCTACTGCCACGCTAAGGATCACACCAAAAGATTCTGGTACCCGCCACGGCTGAAAATAGACGTGGCCAAAAACAAAACGGGCAGGATCCAAAATTTTCCAAAGTTTACCAAATGCATTTTGTCCAAACTCCAGATAAGCTCCCAGGTATTTTCAAGCATAAAATAAAAGTACTTGCAGTTACAAAATATCTACAATGTTTCTTAAAAAAATTGAAAATTTTGAGTTCATATATATACTTGCTTTAATTTTTTTTTAAAGTTCATTTTGTGCCTCAATATATTTGGGTTTCTAGCTTTGGAGATTTCGGCTCATCACGAGACAATGTTTTCTACAAAAATATCAAACTGTATGATATGAAGCAATTGAACGAATTTTTTTTTACATCACTTGGTCGGAACAAAAGACCTCAATTGTTCCAAAAGTCGAAACAGAGATGAAGCAAAGCTCTTGGGTGTTTCCAGGCATAAAATAAAATTACTTGCAGAACAAAATATCTGCAATGCTTCTTAAAAAAATCGAAGCAAGTGAGCGAATTTTTTTTTTTTATCATTTGGTCGGAACAAAAGGCCTCTATTGTTTCAAAAGTCGAAACGGAGTTGAAGCCAAGCTTTGAGAAAGGGCCATCATGTTTATTTTAAGCCGTGGCAGCTACCTGAGCTAAGATTTTTTCAGAATGGTCAGAATCTTTTGCTCTAGGATCATTCTGGGGAGTCTATGGCCAAGACTTCAACCTTCCTCCAACTCCCCGGCCCGTAACATCCACACCTCCCCTTCACCAAACTGCCAATTTCTCCATACCTTGAGCATCCGGACCTCTCGTAGCGCAATCTTCTTGACCATCTTGTCGTCCTCCGACTCGATGAATTTCTTGATGGCCACCGTCTGATTGGTCTCTTTGTGCCGACACTTCATGACCATGCCGTAGCTCCCCTCGCCGACCAGCCCGAGGTTCTCATACTTCTCCATGGCCGTCAGGGTCCTCATGAGCGCACACCGGCCAAGATATCACTGATAGACAAACATAAACAAAAACAACGCAAGTGTAGTAACTGTAGCTCTGCAATGCCTGCACCCAATTTCATCAAACTCTTCGTAACTTAAGATGCATCGCAGCGATGCGACGCGTCGTATCTCTACGATGCGTCGCAGCTGCGACACGTCCTGCGATCCGTTTCACAAAACACGTCGTAGGTAAGACGCGTCGTAGGTGTATTTATAGCACAACTCGGTGACTGTTTCATGTATTTTGTCAGCGTACAGTAAATAGTCGTCTGATATTCAACAAAGAGTCGTCGGATCTCAGCTCAAAATTTGTTAAAACGTAAAACAAAATGGCGGCCGTGCGATGCAATTTTGAAGGAAAACAAGCTCTCATTGGACTGTATAGCTACTTTGAAATTTCAACTCTATTATTCTGGTCTAATTCATAATTATTCAATGAATTTTCCATTTACAACTTTACACACATTGCCTCGGTATTATAATCTCGTTAATGTAATGTTTATGGCATAAAACTGGCTTAGAAATTACTCTTCTTATTTTGCGATGACCACTAGACACGTCGTAACTTGCGACGTGTTTTAAGGCGTTGTCAAGGAACTTACGACGCATTCAACACATCGCAACTTTCGTGAAATGGAAGATACGACGCGTCGCGAGTTGCGCGACGTGTTACACGTCGTAACTGGAGTTGCGACGCGTCGCAGCGCTTCGTGAAATCGGGTGCAGTTTAAAGGCCTTATGATATTTTGCAAACAATGTCCCATATTATTTACAAACTTCCATTCTCAATGTCCCGTACTTTTGGGGTCAATTGGTAGGGGACGAGAGGGGGGGATATCATATCATTTGTCCCCCTCCCCCCATACTTTTTTGTCCCCGAATAAAATTTGTAGCCTACATAATGATTCTATAGCTTAGAATAAGGGAATAAATGTGTGCTCCGGAGGTTTTTATCACTCTGTTTAATACCACTTAGAGTCTGGGTGCTGATAATTACCCGAGCCGGAGGCGAGGGTAATTATCAGCACCCAGACTCTAAGTGGTATTAAACAGAGTGATAAATACCGACGGAGTACATATTTATTCCCATTCATAAATACCTTTTCGGTAAAAAAAAATCATATAATTCGTTCAAAACATCCCGATTTTGTTCAACAAATTCACTTTATGCTTTTTGAATCATCCCTCCTGCAAAATAATGGAGTGTTCAGCTGGCGAGTAAGATGAAAACAACCCTTTTATGGAGATTGACGCGCGCGTATCGTGTTCTATGCGATGTCGCGCAGAACGCACCTGGCGCGTTGCATTTTGAATTTAGAACTATAAAATTCTAACTCCCTGGTAGTGTTGCGCATGCCTACGTGAGGATTGTGAACGTTCAACCAATGAAACGATAAGAGGCACTGGATTTTTAGGAGTCCACATTTTATTGTGACACTGGAAAAGTGTTTAAGACCAGCTAGCCATGTCTTTATCATCCGTTTAATACCGGCCACGTGACGGGCTCTCGACCAATAGGAATGGCTAAATTGTCTGAGGTATTTATGAATAGCTAATTCAATGGCTCCAAACTCAAAAACCGATGTTTAAAAGATGATCTTTTGCTCGCATGGTCAGAAATTATGTCAGATCGCACCACAGAGCATCTAGAGTTTCCGGGGTCCTTGAGCAGGCCCCGGACCCCAGGCCGTTAGGGCTTCGCGCTCACATCACTGCTGGTCAAGGTATGTCCCCCCCCCCCCTCCACTTTTCAGAAGCGATTGACGCCCTTGCCCGTATTATTTATAAATTAGTTGTTTTCTCAAAAATAAAAAAATGTGCATGCCTTCATAGCAAGAGATGACAGAGTGAAAGTTGCAATTATATGTACAATACATCTGAACATTCTCACGTTGATTTTTAAAAACAGTCTGAAAATTGAAATTCTCAGAAAAGAATACCAATTACACAGCGAAATCCAGGCATTCCGTGTACTGCTCAAGTGCCTGCATGAATTATGACTCGACAGATTCATGCATTATTTTACAGAGGCTGCCTGCTAGCTGTTCTCAAATTCATTTTCAATTTAGCACTTCAAGGTCGAAAGCAAGACAAGCATGAAAGGGTGACGGCAAGGGTATGTGAAAGAAAACGGATGAAAAGCAATTTACATACATACACGTACCGTACATCATGTATTGTATGTACAATGCCTGCATGTACTTAAGGAATGAATGTAATTTTACTGTACAGACGACACAGCTGAATATATGACTTTTAACGTGAACGTTGCTCAACCAGAATCAATTTGTATTTAAACAAAAAGGCTACTTTTATATTTTGGATGTGTTCAACCCCTCTGAAAATAAAATTTTACTTTGGGTTTCTTTTGCATCCATAGTGCATTAAAGATGCACCTGAATTAATGTTGGGCCGAAAAT
Organism: Patiria miniata; assembly: GCF_015706575.1. Lineage (NCBI taxonomy): Eukaryota > Metazoa > Echinodermata > Asteroidea > Valvatida > Asterinidae > Patiria > Patiria miniata. The sequence goes on from NW_024037062.1 coordinate 665,860, forward strand.
AATTCAAAATTTGTAGAGTGCATATTGTGTAATTAATGACTAAACATGGGTTGATTAGTTTGGTTCAATGTCTCGGTCCAAAGGGAATAACCTTTAGATCACTAGAAAAATAGCAATTTCAAACAAAATCTAATTTTCGGATGAAACTTGGACAAAGCACAGGGAGTGTACGTGTGTATGTCAAGTCCATTCTGTTTTTGTAGTTTAATTAACCGGGAAGTTCTGAAGAAAAATTCAATTGCTATTTTTTTGGGCAATGAAATCTCATTCAGGTTTGAATGGGACATTGAAACCAAAAATATCGCAGTATATAGCATTGTTCAGTATAGTGGCATGCCACTGTGTACATAAATGCATTCATATTTATAGTATCATAAGCCTTAAATAATTTTCCTGGCCAAATTTGCAAAATAAAGAAATTACCCGACCTACATCCTATTGTGATCGGACGCAGATGGCAAATGTCATTGTTTTTTTTCTTAGAAGCAGTATGACTGCAGGCAGGTGGGTGTCGGTGATTTTCAACTTAATTTCCTGTCAACTCTAAAATTAATACCGAGCCTGCTGCAAAATCAATAGGCTGCAGGTGTGTACTGATCGGTACTCGGTACACTGTGCAACATACACATCACGACGTGGTGTATTTTGGAGAGATTTCTGTTTCAATTATTAAATGACAGACAACTCTATCATGTCTGCGACAAACAGAATCATTAGTTTGGTTACAGCCAACATTAGTCTGTTCATAACATTGCGGTAGCCGCCGTAACATCCGATTCCAATCAACCCACCGATCCCGGAAAGCTGAGAGTGGTTGAGTGGTAAGATGTCTGCTGTGGAAAGCAAGAGGTCGTGGGTTCGAGTCCCACCTGAGTGATTTTTTTTCTCAGTTTCACTCGGGGTGTTACACCGAATATACGGTGTTTCTTAATACATCGGTGAATGGCAAAAACCTAAATTGAACATTAGTATAGTCTGTATGTCTGGACTTTATTGCTACATAAATTAAAATGAGCATATTGTGTATTGTGCATGAGAACATGTGTACTATTCCGACTGCTAAATATTTTTGTAAGGTGTTAAAATAAAAACAAACCAGCACCACTCCTACATGTACACAGATGATAGACAAATATGGACAACTGAAGAAAAAAATTAATGTGAGCTTAAAGCTATAGTCCATCATTTGCAGCTATTCGAAAAGTAACTGGCGTAATTATTGTTAATAAACATACTTGGTTGAAAGATAGTAAGGGGACTAAACTCCCTGTGAAATTATTCTTTCTGGCAAGCTGTCATTTTGAAGTAATCAACGAAAGAAGGCCTTTCCAACGGTGCTTCTTAAGACGCACTGTAGGAAATCTAAATTAGTAAACCAGTTCGTTTTGTTATTCAGCGAAGCGCGCGCAAGCATTGGCACGACGCACACGCTAGCGCGGTTGCTATAATTCATCGGATCAGTGCGCGACACCGCGTAGCTGCATCAGCTCAGTGAGAACAGGTCTCGGACGCTGAATTCAAGCCCAATTCAAAACATGATTCAGCAACTTTTGATTTGAAATTGAGATCCTAGAATGCTGTTTTTCTCGGAATATACAGCTGAAGCTGAGCTGAAACTTCATCAGGTTAGTTATTCAGTACCCTTCTTTAGATTTTGAGCACTTTTGTTGCTTCAAACGAACAAAATGCACAAATTACAAATGATGGACTATATCTTTAAGTTCACCTTTGCAATCGTAAACTCCCCTTACAAAAGTCTTGGGTGAGGCATTTGTTTAGAAAATTGACTCATCTTTTACAGTTTCTACAATCTCAATTGTCAAACCAGTGTCTGACATACGGAAATATTGTTTTGTTTTTTTTGAGGGGGGAGGGACGGTTTGGGGTGGGGGGGGGGGGTGTTATGGAGGTTCTAGGGGCGAGTACCAAATGGTTGAAAGTTGGTTTTCAGAGGAAACTGGGTTGACAAAATTTATTGGGGAGAAAAAGTGGGGCAATCATTTCAAGAGACAAAAATAGAATACAAGTCAAGATTTACTGATGGAGTTAAGATTTTAGCAGGAGGCGTCAGTTTCACTTTCAGAGAAGAAGATACAAGACACTTTAAGAAAAAGACTTGGGAGGCGTAAACATACCGGTACCTAGGAAAAAGAACACCGTAAGTGGCTACATTATGATATATATTGTAAATTCTTCTACAAGCATGACAAGAGCCACAATGTTCAATGATTTATAAGTAACGGGACTTGAATGTGGCACAGGGTCATGTGGTTTCATATTTCTACATTGGGGAGAAGGTATGCCATGTCTATAAATAACCAAAATGCGCCTATAATGTACCACAAACATGTCAAATGGATTTTCAAACTACTGACCAGACAACCGAATGTTGTCAGTTGAAAATTGACGTCACACAAGTGCTATAAAAGTGAAATGTGTACATGTACATTTATGTATGTGAAATTCACATACATGTATCAAGAAAAAAGTCAATTCAATTATTTTGTTATTTCACTGTGATTTCAAAGAAGTTGTGAGCATTCTTTGAATAGCAGATAAGCAAGTACATGAACTGCAAAAACTCTACTTTTTTAAAGGGAATGTACAACATTTGCTTTTGCTGCAGTTTTCAGAAATAAATGAATTTGGAGGATAAGTATGTTATAGCAAATATTGTTCAACTGACTTGTTTCATGTTTTGGGTTCGTAGATGCTGGAAAAACATGGAAAACCAATCATGTTCTTGTAGTATGGTTCCCTGACCCCACTTAAGATGAAACAGAGCAATTTGTAGACTTTGGGGAATTGTAAGGTAAAAGAATCAATCCATAGCAGGCTTGTACCACTTCACAGGTGTGTAATCAATTGCAAAGAAAATGCGGAATAGCTAAATATGAAAAACTAGGAGCAGTTTTTGGAAAAAGCCAGTTTTTTCCCAACGCTGGTCGGCCGACCAGCGTTGGAAAAATACAGATTTTCTTGAAAATGTCAGCACATCAGGAGCCACAATTTTACACGATGCTTTAGACTGTCATTCCCTAACAATTCAGTAAGGTATTTCCCTTTAATATTGAAGTATTGTTTTATAAATACTCACCACGGTACAATGCAACTAGTTCATGTAAATGTTGATCCACACATACAGTTGAGTAGTCTCCACGTTCAGCCGGTTGATTCCAACCTTGGATTACGACCTTGTATTTCTGCAATGTCGTATACTATTTCAGTCCAGTTCATCAAATTTGCACAAGTCACAAAAGTTTCAAAGAGTTCTAAAATGTCGATCAGCTTCCGCAAAACCGGCTAACTTTTGGCCACAAATGCTGCACATGTTGAACTGGCATGACAGGCAACGTTGAACATTCTGTAGTATTCAAAAAGAAAAAGTGAATTATTAAACGGAAAGATTTCCATATAAGAAGTTCACTCAACACTCTGTGTACAAACCCTATGAGAGTGGACTGAAAAATTCTAAGTGTTTTCTAAGAAAATGCTTGTATTTTCTCACTGCTCAAATTGAGTTTGATGACATGAAATTGCTATCTGGGGGCTTGTTAGTCAATACAGAGGAAAATTAGTGAACTTCGCATATGGTAATCTTGCCATGCAAATTAACACTGCGAATCTACAGTATATGGATTCATATCCCAAAGCAGTTGAAGCGCTCAATAAGCATAAGAATTAAGATGCATTTTTAAAAAAATTTTTTTTAGTTTTCCAATACTTTCTTACTTTTATAGTTAGGCAGTGGATATTTTGCCGGTGCCAGCTTTCTTTTAGTAAAGCGACATTCTAATTCAGCCAGCACGGCACTGAACATGCGCAGTGACTGCTTTTTGGGACTTCAAAATTTTTACCATGACAAATCTAAGTCTGGTTCTGCGCCAACATTGTCATTGTGACTTCATATTCACGAGATGGGAATCAGACCATTTACAATTTCAGACTTTATTTCCCTTTAAAAAAAAATCCTCCAGAGCCACGAATCAGAAAAAGAAAATGTAATACTCTGCAATTATATAGAGTCAGTTTCAAATAATAAAAGAAGAATAATCATCTTTTGTGGGGTGGAACTTCTAAAATGTTGAATGGGCGCGACAGCAACTCGAACCCAGATCCGTCACTTACGAGTAAGGCGCGCTATCCGCTAACATTTGGGGGTGACCGAACGACGCCATCTTGCCCGACTGTATTTTCATTTGGGCAATTCCACACCAAAGTGGACATGACACCAAAAAATTCAAATACATGTGACTTAAACAAATTTGGCATCAAATGAAAGCTAAAAGTCTATATTTTCAAGATTTGAAGTCAGAATTTTATTTTTTATACATTTCGGTACCAAAAAATAGGATTATGTAATAATCCTGTTTTAATCCTAAAAATGTGATAAATAGTGATATGAAAGTATTCTACCAAAACACACACAAAAATATGTACTAATGCCTTCAGTTTCTATCATGAGAAAGTATTGGTCTTGAAAAACCGACTAAAACTTGTTTTTAACATTTTGCGTAATTTGCTTCGCTTCAGTGACTTCTAATATTTCAGCCTTCGAAAATGTCCTTCCGTTACCGAAAAAATACATATTTTTAATTTATTTTTAAAACTTGCAGTATGAATGCATTGAAAGTTATTGTGCAAAGCAAGTTTAGGTAGGCCTTCAATATGACATTATAACTGACACTGCTGTACTTCTCGTTTTTTAATTACAATTAATTAAATCACGTCCTTCCGTTACCAAATTGGTAACGGAAGGACGGTAACGGAAGGACAAATCGTATTTTATCAAATGTTACAACATTTGCGCTCATGTTTGAAAAATGAAAATCACTGCAAATACATGCATGTATAATGAGCATTGAAAGGACATTCATGTGACCCACCTTCACAAAGGCGGGATAAGCAGGGCAAGGTGTTTATTACAAAGGAAGGCACAGGCATGTACAACATGTACAATGTACATGTACATATATGCTGATGTACCAGTACTTGTACATGTATGGAGTTGTTGCAGAAAATCAAATCATAAAGTTGCTGCCATCAGCATTCATGGACAATAAAGAAAGATATGAATTCTGTGAAGCCATTCCAGAAGCAAATTAAGTCAAAAATGAGATGGCAGAAAGTACCGGTACTTTGGGGCACTTTCATTCAATTTACTTGTGTAAGACATGTGAGGTGCAATCTTTGACAAATTATGCCCAAGTTAACAATTGCAGTTTGGATGTTTACAAATTAATTGTTACTACTCCAAATCATTGTAATTTGATTTCAAACATTGATTTTAGAGTTCAATTAAAAGCAACACCTAACTGAAGCCATCAGTTCTACCGGTAGATGTTTTTACCTTAAATGTACATGTAGGCTGGTCGCCCCCCCCCCCCCCTTTAGGTAAACCACTGAACCTACCGGTATTATTATTAAAAGTAGTTGGTGAACATGTAACCAATATACTCAAGTGCTCAAAACTGTGTATTTAAACTTTTAAGGATTGAGGTGATGGGTTTGAAGTCCATTTCTGTAGTTGTCTTGTGTTCGTGAATTATGTGTTTTGGGTAGTTTTCGTTTTTCTTTTGTTATCATTAATTAGCAGGCTTCTATCTTTATCTCAATAGTTTCTTGGGTATAATTATTTATGCCAGGTCTGCATATTGTTGATTTCACATTCAGTTACACATTTCAGCCATTTGTTTCACTTGTATAATTAGTGTAAATTCACATTTTGTTCATGCTATAATTGAGTAAACCTTTTGTCCTTCCGTTACCGTCCTTCCGTTACCAAATCATAATCTGCTTAAAACGTTGTAATTATATTACCGAAACACTTAAAGTCAAATGAAAGGCGGTATAGTATAGATAAAGCTTCAGGGATTCCATTTCTTACCTTTAAAATATAATTGCCCCATAAAATTCACAGAGTTTACGCAAAACGCGAGTAAGTTGGAAAACCCTTGTCCGTTTTACCGTCCTTCCGTTACCGACCTCATTAATATTCATAATTCATAAACGGGAGGCATTCATGCCCCCCAAAAGTGTGGAAAATGAAAGTAGCATTATAGCAATACAATTGTGACATTTGTTTGCTGTAACTATGAACAGTGTCTGTGATACACACATTTGAAATTTTGTTTAATGAGTGAAAACGTCCTTCCGTTACCGTGGAATTGCCCATTTGCCACGAAGCGCGGCCATTGCGTGTAGGCCTACATAGTACAAATCCCCTGGTGTACGTGCGTCACACACAAGGAACTGTGTGCGTCAACCAGCGATTATGATAATAAGTAGACTGGATCACGTTTGTAAACACATGTGCATTTCAAACGATAATAGGGGAGTCGGGAACTAGCGCAGCTTTTATGGCGGGTACCAGTTCAAGCTGGTTCCCGATTCCCTTTTACAGTTCGAAATGCACATGTATGTGTTTACAAACGTGACTCATTATCATAATCGATGCATCGCGCGCGCTCGGTAACGGAATCGCACTTGGGATACGGGGACCATCGAATGTACGCTGGGCATGTAGAAGAAATCGCGTTGTTCAAACATTAAACACGATCGGAAATTTAACGTGTTCAAGATCGCGAGGGGAGCTCTCCGAAATGAACGGAAAATTTCACTTTTTTTCCGGATCGTAAGTAAACTTCAGTACAACCATCTTAATTATCGATGTCTACTTGTACCTCAGGTGACATATCTAGTAATTTGGAGGCCGTTTTGAAGGTGAAATCTGATGTTTTTTGTTGGAAAATGTTGGTTTTCGGGACAGTGACAGGATGATGTTGTCCAGGTCGCGGTATTAGCTTGGACCCCACTATCGCCAGACCATGTCCAAAATGTTAAAAAAGGCGATAAGTTGGGTCCAAGTTACTCGGACTATGACAGGGTAGGGCCTAAATGAATAGGCCTACATTAAATTTTAAATTTCATTTCATACAAATATTTACTCCTTGAAATGCATGAAATGGTTGCAACAATAATCCCCATATGGGAAAGAATGTAGTATCCAGACGCCACTTCTTTGGTTGTGTACAAGTCTATGGGAGAGTCGAGTGCATTTTATTTTCTAAAATAAATTGGATTGTTTCTCATTCCCAGACTCATGTCTTTTCAACATTCTAAATTCTTACAATGACTGACCTTCATTTTAAAAAAGTGGCTTCAGGATTCAACATTCTTTCAAAAGTAACTTTACTGCACACACAAGCCATGCTTCAACATGTTGAATATGCTGTCAAGTGTCATGTCTTGGACAGATTTCACACTTTCAGATTCAAACTTGCACTTACTTAATAATAGTTAATTTGAACTTGTTTCACAAAACTTACAAGTTTAAAAACAGTTCAATTGTTTGGCAAAAGCAACATTTTCCGAATCAGGCAGTGCTTTCAGAAATTTGTATATCACTCTCATAAGTAATCATACAACAAACTGACAACATCAGACAACTCCAACGCAACCACAAATCACATTTTTAACGACTAAATAATCACTTGACAACGTATCCCGTCAGCACAGCACGGATAACCGGTAGGCCTACGGTCAGTGTGTGTCCCACGGTACCGGCCACGGCAAAACTTTGCTTCACTTACCGTCAAAATCTAACCACCAAAAAGTCCCAAATTGATCAGCTTCCCTGCACTCAAAAGCATCTAAACTTCACCTAGACAACTCCTTTAGATCTCAGCCACACCATGCTTGTAATGTGGGGGTTCATGCTTCTAAATAAATTTGCTTTTTCGTCGGCAGTAAAATGGGCAATCTGCAGGACTTTTGTTGACTCAAAATCGCCATACAAAACTGCACGTACAACGTGTAGTGCGATTTTTCGTATTCATTTGTGCAGTGCGTGTGCGTACGTACAATGTACATGCGTGGTTGAATTATTCATTGGTCTCATTACGCAGTTGCTAAGGGCAACGTATGTCAATAAGTGGCATACGAAGTGTGAAGACAACTTTTGTCTCTAGACAAAAGTTGTCAAAAATCTTCCAGAATTCACATATAATTTTTGAAAAACACTATTAATTTGTCAATCAGTTATTTGCTCGCTTGAAAATGTTTCGTGGCATCTGTTTCTTGGATTGGTTCGAGAGGAATTTCGTCCTGGAAATGGGGCCCTCCAAAAGTGGCATGTATCAATGAAGGATCTTTTCATTCACGCATGAGTGGTACTTGGAGGCAACCATAACGGTGGCGTTCGATCCCTGGTTTGGTCTGTTTACATGCAAATAAAATGACAATAAACACGGCAAACAAAAGGGGGAAGATAATCGCGTCCAAATGTGGGATAAACACTCGACGCCCCATACGGCACACTTGGCAAGGATTAAAAAGAATCCCGAGGATTTAAAATGGCCACCTTGCAGTCCGAGTTCAGTTGGACTCTGTAAACTAAACCGGATTAGCCTATAGGCCTTTTCGCAGAGCGGCTCAATGACTAAAATTAGATCAAGTATAAACAACCTCAGGCGCATTATATATTTATTCAAAGCAAAACACGGGTTAAAAGATTTTAAAATAAAGAAAGGAAAGGACGAAAATTAATTCGCATCGGAGCCGAAGGAAACCGTTTTATAGGCCTACACTACAGTCTAACCGTCCACATTGTTAATTATTGTTGCTGTATGTATTTTCTTTCCCTTGAAGTATTCAGATTCAGTCTGTCTTTCCTCTTTGTCAGCTAACATTAATTTGAAGACCAATGGGGAGTGACACGTAACTTCATACCCCAAGCTTTAGTGAATCGATTTATTATGTTAATATCAATATTGTGTTATGTTCATGTATTAATTACTTTTACAGCCTGAGTAAACAGAAACAACTTTTGAAGTGTCCAAGATGAAAGCCAAACAAATCACTCAGGAAAACTTTTTGAAAAAAGGGAGTGGGTAAGGGGCATGGACGGCGATCCCGGGGGAGGGGTGGGGAGGAATAGTTTATACCCCCCCCCCTCCCGATCTTCATACTCAACGTGTTTGGTTCCGTCGGAACGATATTTTTTCTGGAGTGGTGTCTTTTTCAGGACAATTAGGTCTATACTCTTTCAAAAACTTGTGATGATGAAACGCAAAGCATCGTCGGTTGCTCGGTAGCAACTTCTATAAAGTGAAATTCTGTGCGCACGCACAAATATTGCTGACCTCGGGTCACTTGTCTCGGTGTCGGCGTTTCCCAAGACAGCTCAAAGAACAGTTTCCCAAGGCTAGAACAAAATAGATAGAGAACAGTTTACTAGTCTACTGCCCTCTGTTGGTGGATCACTGTTTAGTGGGTCGTCGCCGTCGTCCCTGCCGCCCATTGCAAAGTAAAGTGCGCGGCGCCTGCAGTGCTTCCACTTCTAAGGACATTTCTTTTATTTTTAAGGACTTTTTTAAAGACATAACCTCTAAAAATACACACACAAAAGAGTACGAGTTACAAGTTTCTTTTTCCTATCATTCGCGTGAGGGCGCTAGACAAATCAGTCCTATTTTTCGTATTATTTGTATGGGGGCGCTAGACAAGTTAGACCATCACTACGCACTACGCTAGAATAATTGTTACCTGCACGAAGCCGAGCTCACGTAAATCCTATTTAATTTACAGCAAGGCCTGCCTCTATATAGATGATTAGAATTGTCTGACTTAAGGTCTGATGCATGTCAACCAAATTTGATTGATTCATTATTATCTTATATAGATTTCCCCAAAACTGCCGGACGTCGCTCAGGGGCATCCCCCAGCGGAGGTTCGTGCCCCCCCCCCCCCCCCCACCCCCCCCCCATCCCCCCCCCACCCCCGTGCCCCCCCCCCCCCCCCCCCCCCCTGTTTAAAATCTTAAAAACAATATACCAGTCGTCTTCAGTGCCCTTCTTGAAAAATCGGAGCACCCTCCAGGTGCAGGGGCGGCGGAACGGGGGGGGGGGGGGGCTTGGGGGGGGGGCACTTGGCCAACAAAAGTGCCCCTCAAAAACACAGACCAATGCACACAGACACTAAAATCCAACACACGATATTAAACGAACATGAATGGAGATAGGTCTACTAGTACCTGAACTCTTCCCATCAATGAGTTACCCTGACGTAATCCAGTGGCTATGAAAAGAACGCTCTGATTGGCTCATCAAAGATGTATAGTAACATGACGTCACTACGATAGACAGACAACGGTTAGTCTTGTTCCAAGACTATAAGTAATAGTCACACTTATGTCTTGAACGTTAAACCCTAATATCAGCGTCGCATCATGTCAAATAATTATCACATCCTACGGATTTCCTGTCGTCTCATAGCTCACTACTTTCCACGGACAACACCCAAATCCCGTATATACTCGACCAGCAATTTATGAGAAGTAGAGATGAGACCGATAGTTATTAATATACACCGTGACAAATGGCTCACATTTCGTCAGAGTCAACAGAGTGTTTGGAACTGACACGGAGTACTTAGGGATATCCGGCGAGGAAGTTATTTCGCTTCTGTTGGCTTCGTTCTTTGAAAATGGATGACGTTTTAATCCTTTTGAATTAGGCCAATGCCCGCTGGGATGACTAGGTGTTCCTAAAAAAATGTTCATTTTCGGTTTCCTATCCGAGTTAAAGTCCTGGCAATGTTGTTAATGTTGAAGGGCAAAACCTAATTTGAATGTTGTTAAAACCAAGTGCGATCATATTTTGCAATAGACTATTATTATGTTGCGGCCATTTTGTTTTTCTTCCCATTCAAATCAACGTAACCAAAGCGAGGCGGGAAGGAAACATAGTCTGGTTCCTTTTTGCACAGAAAAAAACATTATCATTCAGTTCTGTTGTTGGATACACTGAACATGACTGGAATAGTGGCAGGGTGTCTTTTAGCTGGGAAAAAAAGTACCTACCGATTAACTGACAGAAACTTTCCTCAAATTGAACATAGAACTGGTATCAAATACCGTGTGGAATAATTCCGCCTGAAATGATATCGTTTGAAAGAAAACTAACATTGAAGGTTGTTTCAAAATAGGTGCCTGAGGGCGCACTCTGTTCCGTGCGTTATCAACGGAGTCCAGTTGAGAGACCCCAACAAAATTGTGCAATAACGATCTGTTACATGGTATACCGGTACCCTGTGGAGACATGTGCATAACAGGGAACACAAGATTTGAATACGTCTCCACAGGGTAATTTTTATAGGTGAATACGTCTCCACAAGGTTATCACGAAAAAGATATATGGATTTTACTCAAAAACTAGGAATTTCCAAGGTGTGTGGATCCGTCGCAAATTGAAGTATTTTATGTAAGGGATATTAAGTCCGAATGTCAGCCCAGGAAATTAATTCTGGTTAAAATAGGAGCATTTTGAAACTACACTTTCAAACTCGAAAACTTTAGTACACGAGAACAAAGACACGACTCCACAAGGATACAAATTCCACGGTGTGTTTGCTTTGTTTCTCATAATGCCTGCAGTATCCACTGAGCTGAGACTTCAACAGGATAAATAGTTGTTCTACATCCTACTTAAAATTTTGAGCAATTTTGTTACTTCAAACGAAAACAAAAAAAACACACAAAAAGCAAATGATCCTATAGGCCTATACGAACCGTTAAACGTGCACCATATTTTTATTACATGAAAGAACCCAGGTGCCGCTAGACAATTCAATTCGTAGAATTATGTGCATATCTAACGGACAATAAAAATATACAGAATATTTTAAAGTGTCGGGACCCGATGTTCGTTCCGCGCCGACGGAGAGCACCGTATACTGTTATATCGAAGCCTGTCGCTTAATGGTTTCGATGCCGGCATCACAACCTACAAGGGAAAATTGTTTTTGCTGGTATCCGCGCCAATTTACGGCCCTAATTAGTTTTGGAGTTTATTCTATAAGTGCTCCATCGGAGAGAATTGGTAACATTATAATATTGCAGGCTATGCTTGGTATAAGTATACTGATGCGGGCATTTCGTGTGGATAGAGGGCTTTACCATCGGATCGGGACCCAAGGACTATCGCGTACTCTTAAGGTAGTACAAGGTAAGCCTCTTGGTATTCGATTACTGATTATTATTCCGAGTTTGAAGATTCCAAGTGGTCAATTTTAGTGGTCGGGTCGCACTTCAGGTAATCTGGGAATTAGCGAGCTCAAATCCTGAAATAATAAACGGACACAAATCAAGGGAAGTATTGCTTGATTGCTATTCAATTTTTTTCAAGCTTATAATAATGTGTACAATCTGGCAACGCCGATTTATTTTAAAAATCGGTATTTCAAATTTCTTGAAATCGAAATCCAAAACCACTTTATGTCAGATTCTTGGATTTGAAATGCAAATTCTTGTGGGTAGTTCACAGTGTCAAAATGAGTATTTGGACTTTAGAGTTGGAGTTTTAAAAATACATCATGCAGTAATTATTAACATCCGCGCATCGTTCATATTTTTTTTATCATGCACGAATTTACAAAAACTCATTTTCACTTTGAGTGAACTGACGACATTGGTTTGAACCGATAGATAAGGAGGTGCATTTGTGATCATTTTGTTCACAGGCATATTAGGCCTATTTTCAAGTAATTTCTGACAGTTTTTTTCTTTTAAATATCACCCTTAACGGTAGAATACGTCATCGTCATTTGTGCATTATTTTGTTTCAAATGTGCTCAACAAAAGTGCTCAACAAAAGTGCTCAAATCTAAAGAAGGGTGCTGAACAACTAACCTGATGAATTTTCAGCTCAGCGAATGATGTATATTCGAAGGATACAGGAAACAATATTCTAGGATCTCGATTTCAATTCAAAAGTTGCCGAGTCATGTTTTAAATTGCGCCCGAAATCAGCGTCCGGGACACTTTCTCATTCGGGGCCGTATCATAAGTCCGACGCCTCATAGGTACGACGCCTCATAAGTCCGAAATTTCGGACTTATGAGGCGTCGGACTTATGAGGCATAACATTTATTTATTCCGCCTCATAGGTCCGACGCCTCATAAGTCCGACGCCTCATAGGTCCGAAGTCGGAAAAACGAGGCGTTTAATTTGTCGGACTTACGAGGCGTCGGAGCTATGAGGCGTCGGAGCTATGAGGCGTCGGAGCTATGAGGCGTCGGACTTATAAGGCGTCGGACCTATGAGGCGTCGGACTTATGAGCGGACCCCTCTCATTCAGCCGATTGCAGCTATACGCGATGTCACGCACTGAACCGACGAATAAAAGCAACCGTGCGCGCGTGTGCGTTGTTTTAACGCTTGCGCGCACCCATTCACGGCTGCGCCGTATAAAAAAACGAACTAATAACGGAAATTTCCAAAAATGCGTCTTTAGACGCATCTTTTGGAAATGACCTTCTTTTATTGTTTTCTTCAAAATGACAGCATGACAGAAAGAATAATTTCACAGGGAGTTTAGTACCATTACCGTCTTTAATACAAGTAGGGCCTATGCTTTTCAATAATAATTTTGTCAGTTACATTTTGGATAGCTGCAAAATGATGCACTCTGCCTTTAAATTCTTGTCCATAGGCCTATACGCTCTTTTAATGCATACTGAAGAATGTTTCCATTAAATAAAAACCACAAGAAAGCACTAAATCCGGCATGAGTGTGACATATTCAGATAAAATGCCTCATTATGCGGGGCGTTGCATTTGGGGATGATAAGCCGGTAGCAATTCGTTAGCGTGATAGACTTGAGATGGTTAGTGACAGTCATAGACCAGCTAATTAACACCTTCCGACGTGTATTTGGTGATCCATCGAGAAAGTTGCACCCGGAACTTATCCAAAAATTCTGGAACGCCAATTCCTTTTCTATATCCGAAGAGAAAGTGTGATTTGATGAAGACGAGGACGAACTTTTTTTTTGGGGGGGGGGATGTTTTGGGAGTCAAAACTGTGGTATCGATGCTTGTTTAACTCTTTTGGTGTATAATCCAGCGATCGCCATTACTGAGGTGCACCGGCCACGCCCACGCGCATGCCGCACACGTTCTTAATGTGAGGCGCGCGTGTAATTCGGCAACCCTATTGGTCGAAACAGCACTGAGCGCACGCGTACCACTTGTGCGCGCGCGTGGTGCCACTCAATTCAGTAAAGGGTTCCAGACAGAGCCGAGCGTAGTCAGTTTCATGAGCACATCTCTCGTTTTCAAGAAAAAAAACTGTTAAGTATGGTGGCCCTGAAGGGACATCGCATATCGCAAACGTGTGCGCATACGTATGCGATGTTGCGAAATTTATCGCGAATGTGTGCGCACACGTATGCGATGTCGCAAAATTTATCGCGAATATGTGCGCACACGTATGCGATGTTGCGAAATTTATCGCGAATATGTGCGCACACGTATGCGATGTCGTGAAACAATTCGCGAATATGTGCGCACACGTATGCGAATTTGTTTGCAATGTCGTGAATTTTATTGCATACTTTGAAATTTGCGCGCGCAAGTTTCAAACTTACGCGCGCAAATTTCAAAGTTGCGCAAGTAGCAAGTTTGCGCTCGACAGTACTAACAATTGCAGTAACGATTGCACGAGGAACAGCGTGCGCGCGAAGGTTTATTAGTCAGACCCTATTTATATCTAACAGTACGTCTAGATTCCAGACTAGCTGCTACAACTCCCCAGTTCATTAGGAATTTTACTGAAAGGTATGCGACAAGGTATGCAATAAAATTCACAACATTGCAAACAAATTCGCATACGTGTGCGCACATATTCGCGATTAATTTCACGACATCGCATACGTGTGGGCATATATTCGCGATAAATTTCGCGACATCGCATACGTGTGCGCACATATTTGCGAATTGTTTCACGACATTGCATACGTGTGCGCACACATTCGCGATAAATTTCGCGACATCGCACACGTGTGCGCACACGTTTGCTATATGCGATGTCCCTTCAGGGCCACCATAGTTAAGCTTTAAAAGCGACCATTTAAGAAAAACTATGCAATAAATTACTCGAAACAATTTCATGCACTTTTTATTTGCATTCTGAATGTCTTCAATTTGATTTTATATTCATACCCGTTTTAGACTGGGTTTCAGGGCCGGCCACCGGCGGACCTAAAGAGTCTAGTGCTGGGTGTTTAAAAGCAGGAAATTTTTCAATTACCAGACACGAACCGACTGGTTAAATGAGAAAAAGCTTACAAAAAGCACACGAAGCAGTTATTATTCGGCCTGAAATGATATCTTTCGGATAAAAACACCAATTGAAGGTGGGTTTTAAAACATGTACTGACGGGCACACCTTTTTGTTTTCATTTGACGATATCTGCAAAGTGCGAAATACTGCAAGGATTATCCGTCCGTTGGGAACTCGTCGTTACGTGCACTAACTGGCTGATTAAGAATCAGGCTATACGAAAGGGCTATTTTTGAATCGGAAGCTTGCCAACAGAATCCACTCACGATACTGAACATAATTAGGTTTTATAAGTTTCCTCTGTTTTCTGACAACTTAATGAGCTGAAACGTTTTCAGGATGTTGGTAATGAATTTCTACCTTGTACGATTTTGAGCAATTTTGTTTCTTCACACGAAACAAAAAAAAGGCTTAAAAAGCAAATGATCCTTTAAAATTAGGGTTATTCATTAATAATATTCTCATGACCGCCATGACTGGCAGGTCGTCACAGGTGGAGGGCGTGTCCATAATCGTAATGCCATCCTTACGTCATCCGACCGAGATGGCCAAAGCCTTAAACGGCTGCCAAGCCAATTATTCAGATAAAAAAAAAAGTACAGGGAGCTTTTGTTAGAAAATTAAAACAAAAAAAGACCCTCATGTTTCGCTTCACTGAGGTGATGATTAAAAAGTCGCAGGCACTAACCCTTTAATTAATTCTTCCCTCAAGTCTTGATTAACGCCCCGCTCGCAAGCCCATTACTAGCGGCTCCTTTTTTGGCGCGAAAGGCGGGCAGAGGTGACCAGCGTTTTGCTGTCTCATTGACAACCACCTGCATAACATGGTTCAACAAATTGATTAGGGTCGGTGTACTGACGGCACGTACAACTATCTCCTCTGTCTTTGTAGTCTTCAGATGAAATACCAGATTAAGGATTAATATAAGTCTTATCTGTAATTATAGTGAAGGCCCGTAGAATTTTACTTGCTACGGTAGCAGACTTTGGCGAATACTTATACTCTAAAACACACAAATTAATTGCTTTACAGCTATACCAGTGCACAATGTTCCGAATTGTGGATTATGAACCGAAGACATCTGGAGCTGCTTCGAGCGTAATGAGTCTTCCATTCAGCTTCTACGGGATGAAGAGTTTGTCCCCCACTCAGAAGCAAGCGGGTACGGTGCCCAGCCCGGGCCCCGTGCGCAGTAGCGAGAACTCTGGGGCAAGCTCGCGGGTGACGGCCGGTAGCTGCACCGATGTGAGACCGCCTACCGACCCGGCCTGGGGCTCGACGCGCGGCGAGTTTAACCCCGCCACGAGTCCCGACTCCGGAGTTCCGCGGACCTCGTCCAACACGCGCGACGCACTCGGCGAGAAACCTCATGGGTTCGACATGGGCGTGTCCAAGGAAGCCGAGCTCCTGAGAAGTGGGGGACAGGTTGATATCAAGCCCCAACAAGCAGACAGTATGACGAACATACAGACACAGATGCAAGGTAAGATCTTGGATTCAATTTGATAATAATTCATTCACATTTCTTTCGCAAATTGTCAGAATTTCCGATTTACAGGGCCTACAATTATTGCTATATTAAAAAACCCAAACTAATTTAAGAAACTTTTTAACAATCATTTTAGTTACATGTATTCCTTTTTTTTACTACTGAAAACGATAACTTACAACAACTCTAGGTGAAAATAATGTACACGGATGTTTGGCTAATATTTTACAAATTGCATTATGAGACCTAACTTTGGGAGGCATGCAATATTATGGCTAACTTTAAATTTACCTCGAATTCCGTCGACACATTTTTAACTTGAAAATGGTTAAACTAAGACAGAGTTTCAAGTATATTAATGTTAAGAATTATAAAAACAATGTCTAAGCTCGTTTATAGACCAAACAGGGATCAGAAAGACTTTCGAGTTCTCACTTTTTCAAAACAACTATACACACGGTCGATCGTAAAACCTAATGCGTACAAATCCACTTCGAATCCGCAGCGCTTGAGAAAGTGCAGAAAAATATCAACGGATTCCAAAAGGAATATTTATCCTTTCCGAATCAGATAATTACCTTAATCAGATGCAGATATATTCGCGGTACCCGCGCCATACGGTCCCTGGTGAACTTGCAAATAACTTATTATCATACAGTCATGTATATAGTCTTCATGTCTGGGGAATTTTGTCTGGTAGCGTTTTTGCTGTTAAAATTACATTTCCTTTTTGTGCCTTTTTTTTCGTTTGAAGCAACAAACTTGCTTAAAAATCTGATTTATGGTGCATGCATAGCAACTAACCTATGATGGTTTCCCTTCAGTTGATAATACACTCAACCTAAAAAGAAAGTCCCCCTTCCAATACTTTTTCGTCTAACTCAAAAACTACTGAGCACCTCTCGCTCAAATAACGACTAAACAGTACAGAAATTCCTTAGCAATCCAGCCATGCTATTTATTTGGCCCCAAAACGGTGATAATGTGTACGAATTTATGCGATTTACGACAAATGATACCGAAAACAGTTGCACTTTTGCATACACGCATGTTGCGGTTCACATTCACCTTGCACGTATACAAAAGTGCAACTTGTTTTTCGGTACCACTTGTAATAAATTGCATCATTTTGTACACATTATCACTGTTTTGGGCCAAACAAAGAGTATGGCTGGATTGCTAAGGAATTTCTGCACTGATCAGTTGTAATTTGAGCAAGATGTGCCCAGTAGTTTTTGAGTTAGACAAACAAGTATTAAGGGGGACTTTCTTTTTGGTTGAGGGTATTTGGAGTAAACAGATGGAACGTATGCACAACTTTAAGTCTTGTAACGTGATTCCATTGCTAACGCAATTAAAAAAAACCAAATGTGCCCATACCAATTGCATCCTATTTTGAAAACACCTTTAATGTTAGTTTTCTTTCAAACAAAATTATATCAGGCGTAATAATTTCATAGGGTATTTGACACTAGTCATATCTTTACTTTAAGAAGCAAGGTTTTCTGTCATTACTTCGGTAGCTTATAGTACTTTTTCGGGTAATTACAAATGATCCTATACATAAGAGACAGTGGAATGTTATGATGCGTCGGGTGCTTGTTTTAAAATCAAACTGTAAATTTCACAAATTTGAGTGAAATTTTCAAAAGCAAAATTTCATTCATTTGTCATTTTCTTTTGTATTTCACAGTAACTGTCCTGGCGTGAAAATTAGTAACCACAAATTGCGAAGTTAAAATCATCAACATTCTTATTGTCTTTTATAACAATCTTCTTCGTAAAAAAATAGATATCGTGAAAGATTTTTTTTTTTGAATTGTATCTTTACTCGAAATCACTTGGTCAATTTTCTCGACTTAGCTGCGATTGTATGCAAGTCACTTTATTTTCAGAGGATAACTTTTGAAATTGCATGAGTGCAAATACGTATAGTATTCGTGCTGTTTTTCGCATGCTAAATTACTTTTTTTTTTTGCATAATAATTATACATACACGTATGTTGCGCGTATATCATTATTGTGCAGTTCTCAAATTAATGTAAATTGAATCATACATGGCCAGAGCCAACGTGACAAAGCTAGGGAAGCCTAAACAAGCTGGCAAGCCGACCAATTTGGTCTAAGGAATCGAAGAAGTAATCCGAGGCATACTTTTTTTGGGACAAGGGGAGGCTTGTAGGCAAGCTTAATTCACAAGTGACAATCAGTCAGGGAGTCGGGGAGTCCGTCGGGGTGTCAGTCCGTCGGGGAGTTAGTCAGACAGTCAGTCAGTGAGGCGCAAAGAGGAATAAGGGCTTGCCCCTCTATAGGACCAGTAACACGGTGTCTACCCAAACTGCAAGAGACGGAGCAAATTCGATATCTTCGATAATCTATTGATCAGGCGCGGTTCTAGAGCAGGGTGGATCCAGAATTTTTTTCAGGGAGGTGTGCTGAAATGTAGACCTGTTATTTTCTCCAGACACTTAGGCCTCCGAAAATCAATAGGGGGTTGGGGGGTTGGAGGGGGGGGGGGGGGGGGCTTGCGCCATATATTCAATGGGGAGCGCCGATAAAATCCTACAATCGGGCACATTATATTAACTAAAAGTGTACAAATGCACCCTTCTCACGACTATTTATTTAGGGGGAGAGCGTACACATGTACGTCGCAGTCTTACATTTTGCTAGTGCATTTTTTTTTTATGGATTTTTTTAAGACAAAATTGGGGGGCTAAAGCCAAAAGCTATAGCCCCCCAGCCCCCCCCCCTAGAACCGCCACTGCTATTGATGTCGAATGCATTTTTCGTCCAACGAAACAGGTTTCGTCGCTGCTTTGTTGACAAGGGTACCAGCAACGTTTTCCCCGTTGTAATTGAATCGCTGCTTTCCCAAGCGTGTCAGCGTAAAAACCAAACTAGTCAGGATTATACTGGTACTTTTAACAGCTGAAAATACTTCTGCCGTCGCCTGGTCGTATAAAACTAAATTAAATTTAACGCATAATTAACTTGCTGTGTAAGTGTAATGGGAAAGTCTATGCAGTCTCGTCGTCTGGCGGGGGATTTTCCATAAATTGGTACGCATTCGTATTGGATACAATAAAAAGTACAGCATTCTAATGACTCTAATGAGTTGTGATTAGTTGCAATCAATACTAGTCTTGTTTCAAGGACATGTGTATTTCGTAGCATTTTTTCCCACAATATAGAAGTAGGGCTACTATTGTATTGGCAGGTTAGTCTTTATTTCGTGTTAACCCTTTGTTTCTTTGAAATTCGATGCAGCATTTATCAACAGGGGGCGCTATTTGATGCGTCCACCTTATAGTGTCGGTAATTAAATCAGACTGGCGTATGTTTTCCGCACATACAGTACATGATCGGTTTTAGAGCCTTTAACCAACGACCGTGGTCAGTTAAAACCCCGTATAAACTGTACGTTCTCTTGCATTTTTCAACCGCTCACAAACGCTGACGAGAAATTGTAATTAGCCTAAGTCATTAACAGACGGCGAGCGATTTGAGGACAGAACTTGAGGGGGCGCCCTGCAGACTTACCCTTGTTAAGGAGTGTAAAATGTGTGGCAATATCGGTCTCGATTTTGTTTTACTTAATAACAGCTTTGTGTCTTATAATCGAGGTGGATATGCATACCACTATTTTTCTTCACTGGACCCTCATTGATGTTACGAAATTATTATTTGTATGACCTGTCTTAAGGATCTGTTTCAACATCAGGCCCGGGAGTTCTTAAGATTTTGTTTTGGAGTACTTGTTTTGGAGTTTGTGATCTGTTTATTCTCCAAATCATTGTCATTGCAAATTATCGTTGGGGCGAAATTAGACTCCAGTATAGAGCAAGAACAAAAATGTCTGTACAGTTGTAAACATGACGAAAACCACAGCCAACATCTCGCCTTGTTAAGTGACTCCCTCACTAATGGTTCCCCTCATCAAAAAGTAAAAATTGTAAATAATACTAGTTTTGTCGCCTCAGGAAACAAGGTTTGTCCTGTGATGGCTTTAAGAGGCTGCCTGTACCTTTATCCTTCGGCAGCCTTAAGTTGACTTTGATGGGAAACAGGGCGACCAACTTGGCGGCAGTTTTGACAAGTTTGAGGAGGAAGTTACAAGGAGAACAAGCACCGTCTACAAGAAAGTGTATGTTTCGTCCTGACCACTTGAACAACACAGGGTAACCACAAATTAGTGCACTACACAAAACCCCTGTTAGATGTTTGCGGATCAAATCTCGGCTGAAGTAGAGATAAGATTAGCCAAGGGTGGCAGGGTAGTAACCAGAGATAATCCAGGGGTGAGGCCGGGGTGGATTTGAAGGGATTAACTCAGTCTGTCTCGTTACAGCTCAAAGCAACTCGCCTGACATGCAGGCATGCCCAACACTAACCAGATATCGCGACTAAAGACATGTCGTAGTTTTTAACTGAGGGATCGATGGATTTTTCAGCTGTGAATCTTTTAAACCAAACGATGAATCCTATAGGCTCTTGGGTTTATTGAAATTTCAACACCGATAATTCAAGCATTTTCTTTTGGAAGGAATGAGGACGAATTCCTCCTTTTGCTGGTTAGTTTAACTTTTAATTGCATCTTATTAAGGTACCACAAGGTTGCGCTGTTAGCTATACTTGGAATTAATAATGACTTTTAATTGTTTACATAGATTTTTAAAACTAATTTGAAACTAACGTTTAAAAAAGGTAACATATTCTTTCAGATCGTATGCAAAAATTGAATGTTACGGCGAAATAAATACATTTGGATAGTAAATCTACAGCAAGTCTGCAGCAGGTGGGGGAGGTTTGCTGTGGGTGCTGCAGCCCCCCCCCCCCCCCCCCACACACAACATTTTTGGATGGGGTGCTGGAATACACGAAAGCACCCCCTACGTTTAGTAGACGTGAATGCACATCCAACCACTCAGCAGTCAGCACCCCCTGGCCAAAAAAAGAAAATGCTCAAGTGGGTTTGATCTATAGGCATACAGCATTTGTTCCCAATACGTTTGCAAAATAAACACAATTATAAATCCCCCTGCGAAGCTTACATTAATTAACACAGAACAGCGTAATTTGTTTTTAGCTGCGGGATATCAGTTCAACAAATCATCATGTCTCTCCGTTAGTTAGTTAGTTAGTTAGTAACAAACGTGGACATTGTCTATTGCTCCGACATAATTATTTTGACCGATTTCAACCAAACTTTGTCAAAAAGTATATCAGTAGCCCAGTCCGAACATGTCACATGACCAAACTGGGGTCAAAGGTCATCATGTGGTCACTGCGTCAAAAACCTGATTTTTTTTTAACTCAGAACACTCCGCCTCCCAGAAATTACACGGCACAATCACGTGACTCATGCATGAACACGAACGTTGGCCTGCAGCCTTCCGAGATATTTTCGATCGAGCTTGTTAAGTAACATGAAAAAACTGCTTCTCTCAATTTTACGGACTACGCTATTTCGCTTACAATTTTCACAATGCAATTACGACACTACAAAAGTTTTAAATCCCGCTCTTAACGACCGAAAAATATGGCATTATAGACCGCGCATCCCGCTGTTGTTTTCTTAAACCCCAGAAAATCTCTTTCACACCTATCCAATTAGGTGTATTGTACCTGTGCGTCTTCCAGGCAATACTATTTAGGTCTCTTCTTTTACCGACTGACCTCGGTACGTCGTTTAACACACCGGTACCCCCCTCCATTTTAGTCTTACGAGGCCACGCCCAGCTGGGTGCTTTTCTTCCCCACCGGAGATCGATGTGTGTGAACTGTCAGCGTGGGGTGAAACCCCGTTAATTTAGTGACAGTCTAGAGTTTTATTTTCCTTCCCCCCCCCCCCAACTCAAATGCTTCACAAAATCACTCCCGTAAAATGATTGTTGTTGTGATCAGGGATGCAGGGTGGCTATGTTGTTCCTTACAATAAAAAGACATGTTTGTGTTTGGTCGTCTTTACGTCAAGCTCCATTGAGTTATGAAGAGGAACACCTATCCCGGATGCCTATCAAACCAACAAAACAACTGAAGCCTTCATTGTCGATAACAGTTCATAGTTTACGGTACGAAGGTAACTTCCGTTGTATCGCTATATACGAAAATAAACCGGGCAGATCGCTTGAATCTCAGAACTGCAAAATATCGTGAAAGATATAGAACAAATGAAAACACCTTCAGTGTTGGAATGCAGAACAACCTCGACGCTAGCGCGTCTAACAAAGTTTTCAATTTCGTGTATACACCTACGGCGGTCTACATGCTGCCAACAAAAAAGATGACAGGCTCATCATCAATTATGACACGCTGGAGTTTCTATAGCCAGTATACACTCAGCAGACGATGAATTCAGTGTGGAAGAATGCATTCTATCCATTGTGGCCCAAGATCCGTCGACCTGACAAAAGATTGTACGACACAACAAAGACCACCAACGGATTTGGCCGTGAACAGAACACATTAACCATTCCGAGGACCATCTTGTGATCATAGAAATATTATCCCGGAGCATGATTATCTCCTTTTGAGGCTGTCGCTGCAAGTATTTAAAAAATGCCCTGTTTGTTCTCACGAGTTCTTCGCCAGCACTTGACTGGGACTGATGAATTGGAGTGTCGGTAGAAAACAGAGAAGGTAGTTGCATGGAATTTGGAAACAACTTTTTGCGGAGGTGTAGTACAGTGCAGTGATCAATCGGCGCACTTCGTGCACAAACTAGCTGGCTTCCCAACTTGTGATCGGTTACACCCAGATCGGAATTATGCAGGCGGAGCGAGTGGTCAGTGCGGGGACCTTTGAGGCCGACATGGTGGAGATGGACGAGTTGGAATTGACCAACTTGGAACCGGTCCTGCCTCGGGATAACGAGATTCGTCAGAAAGCAGGTAATTAAATTTTAAAGAAACACTATAGAAACAAACATGAAAGAAAGACAAACAAACAGACCAACTTGAAATACATATAACAGTAAAACAAACTTCAGTGTCCTCAATAAGCCAGTGTGGAGATTTCGATTTGAACATTGGTTTACTTGATAAGCACAAGAGATTGGTTAAAAACGCGTACCAGAAAAACAAAACTTCTATTTGTCGTGACCTACTTTGGAAAATTAAATCGCGAAAAAGTGAGCACGCGGTGCTTTTGTCTTTTTGAATTTAAGTAAACAATATATATACACGCTTTTTATTCGGTGAAGATTTAAAATAATCCTCTTCCAATCTCACATTCTCTCAAGATTTTCAATACATATCATTTGTTCCTCCTCGCAACGTCTTTTAATGCATGGAGGTTTAAGACATGGATTCCCCGGCATTCGAATATTTAGCCCCGCGAATTCATGAGGCTTTCGCGGGGATCTACAGCCCAGAATTGAGTGACAACAAAGAAATTGGCTTTTCTGTATAGCTTGCTGTTTTTGATTTCCACCGGGTTGTTGTTTCAACATCAACCGCTTGATTCTGTGATTTTCTTCTTTTTTTAATTTTGAAAAGAACGAGGCGGTTGACTGTCAACAGGGACCGGGCGTGGATTACCCGGCGCAGCGCAGCGCGAAAATACCGGGGTGACTACTACAGTTACCCGGGCCCACTCGGCTACCAATTCGCGGTGAATGGACGCTGCCCCGTAATGCCGTGTTTTCCACTTCAATTCATATACCTTCAAGTTGCCATCTTGTGTGTGTTTTTTTTCCACGATGAAGGAAAATATAGAGAGGCAGCGGAATTGGCTGTAAATCCCCCTTGATCCTTTTAGAATAGAGATACATGCATGACACAAGCGAGTGATGCGAAAAAGCTGGCTACCCGAAGCTCGGGCTTATTTGAAATTCATGGGCACGGTGCTCCCCGAGGCCCCTTGCTCGGGCCCCGCGCTACGCGCTGCGTTTCCCCCGCCGCGGCGTGGCCGGTCGAAAATGCAATTTTCATTCCTGGACGGGCTAATCCACCGGACTGATGAGAAGCATCCGATTTTGTTTGGTTGGTAAACTCGCTCTTCGTATATAACTCTCAGCTACTCTTCCTCTGTCGTACACTGATAAAGAAGTCAGAAAATGCGAGAAACAAGCGTCTCTCAAATCAAACCAACAATTTCTTAACCTTGCCCGCGCAGGGGCAATCGTCCTTCAAACACGCGCATCTATCCCGCGGCAAAACAGGATGATCTTCGGTTTTTCGGAACTTATCTTCCAGAAAAACCAGGGCTCCATTACCGGTTTCCCCCACATCCCACCTTATTTACCGTTTTTCTCGACATTATCAAATTTCGATGCAACGGCTTAGGCCCGTAGCCGTGCAGATTGCGGTTGATCCCCGTGCTCCAAGGAACCCAAGACTCGCTCGAGCTCTCAATCCCGTAAACAAATTGACCAAATCTTCCACGTAAGCTTCTGTTCCAGTTCTGTCCGCAAAAATAAAGCGTTTTGTATGCAAAAATCCGGGGATTCCGGCTGAACTAGTTTTTCTTGCGGATCTGGGTGAAGTGATGCATATTTGTGACTGACGCAGTGGCCGTTCGAATGACGGTATCACGTCCAGATATTTTGTATAAACTTTTTGATTTCTTTGTTTTTAATTCCTCAGCAAAAATAATCCCATTTTGTCCGTGTTTGCCTGGGCTTTCCTGCTGGTAATCACCTGTCTATATTCTGTCATCAAAAAATAGGCCTAAATAATACAAAACAAGTTGTTTATCTATATCTCATAAGTTGTTATCATTTCGAAGGAAATAAATAGTCCGTTCTCTGTAAAATCTGGACTAAAATCAGCTTAGCCGTTCAGGCGTGTCAGATAAGGACAAATCAATTTCGATCTTCAAA
Organism: Patiria miniata; assembly: GCF_015706575.1. Lineage (NCBI taxonomy): Eukaryota > Metazoa > Echinodermata > Asteroidea > Valvatida > Asterinidae > Patiria > Patiria miniata. The sequence goes on from NW_024037062.1 coordinate 691,297, forward strand.
ATGTAAATTTAACGCGTAAGACGTCTTTAAAAAAATACTTAAGAATCACCAAACCATTTACTTTTTTCCCGGCGATGAAATGGGTTATTTCGATTCTATTTTGAACATTATCCTTTTGTAAACTCGTACATTATTGTCTTTGTCCATGTGACTTTACTGTCTATATAGCCAGGCAATTCAACTGTGTTACTCATAAAATTTGTTAGTTTTCTTGTAGGTTTAGAGGAAACTTAATTTGAAGGCAATATTCATCAGTTTGAGTGTGTGTGTCTGGTCCCTAGATCTGCTCCTGTTTGTGTGCAATAACTCTGGTGATTATAGTGACGATGATGATAACAGACATGATTGTGATGGGTGAAATTTCATAATAAAAACATTGTAAAAGTTTTGATCATTTTTAGTAAGTGCTGTTTTGGGGAACGCACGATGTTAAAATATGCACAACTTGTCCACATTTAGGTCACAGTCAGTTTAATTAACCGCACTTTTCAATCAATCGCTGTGTTTGAATCAAAACGAAAAGCTCAGTAGATTTAGGCGTTTCAACTGTGATACTTAAGCAGTACAAGTCTGAACTTCCTTTTCCACCATGGAGAAGCACCTGCAGAGGAGGGAATTAACGTCAATCGTAATTGATGATGGGCCGTAACGTAAATGACACGCGATCCCAGGCTCGCCATTGGTCAAGCATTTCACCTTAGGCCACGCCCACCCCCACTTTGCGCGTCCGATCTCCGTGACGTCATCCGGTAAGTTAACAATGAGGTGGAGTGAATGAAGTGAAGTTTTCGTATTATCTCCGCGTATTTTCTGCCTCTTTACCAAGGAAAATCTAAGGGGCACGGTCAGAATTAGACCGAGAACGCTGCATGTGTGTGGACTAGACACACAGGCCTTTACTTGACAAAATATCGGAGACTGGCTGGCATTGAGGGCGATTCGGTGCTGTGTGCCCAATATAAAGGGGTTCTGTGTTGTAGCTCACGTCGGGTGTCCACTGGCGTAGGTGGGAGGTGCGTGATTGCCTCGTTTTTACCGGTAAGGATCTGGACGCACAGACGGCAAGGGGAAAGCCCAAGCGAGACGGCTTACCGATCTAGGCCATTGAATCACCGTAGTTGATTGCATGGACTGGTTCCGTAAATCCCATCCTCAGGATTTTGCCTCTTTACCGTGAAGGCGTGTTTCAAGCAGGTACACTCTAACGACAAAGACGCTGTGGTTTTGTTGTTTCGAGAAGTCTATCTGCTCCATGCTGTCAGCGTGCTGTAGTCAAACCTGGTTGGACTTTGCTAGGCCGGTTTTTATCCCCCGGATTGCTTTGGGTCCGTCCCACTTTTCTTTGCGAGACTTCACGGTTGAGCCTTCTTCTCGTCATCCCTGTGAATCCTGGCAAGTTTATCAGCACTACGACAATCATCATCATCATCATCATCATCATCGAAGGCAACAGCAGTAGCCAGCAACGGAGCGTCATCAACATAAACACCCCGACTGCTGCGGGTTTTTTTCTGTCCCCTTTTCCTCTCTTCTATACTTCTTCTTCAACAACTCGGCCTAAATCCCAAGTCCTCCCTGATTGATATAAGTACACCATGAACGGCTTGAGCGATCCACTTTCCACCCTGGAGGACCTTGTGAGCGCCGAGTCGTCAGCTAGGCATCCAGCGGGTGCTTTGGGGAGCATGACGGCGGCGGCGGCCGGTGCCGAGTCGGCAGTCTCCCGCTACAGTCGGACCAATCCTAGCGTCGTGGCCTCCATGGGTTGCACGAGATTGTCTGTGGAAACTCACGGTATGCTGTACCCAATATTTCATCTCCCTCTCTAAAATTTCTTCTTCCTTATTACTTTAACAAAAATGTGAAACTTGCACCAGCATACTCTAGCTCTAGTCAGCTCGGTGCAAGTTTGACTTTTTACTAGTCAAATCTGACTTGAATGTTTTCACAATCTAGGCCTGTACATGGTGGTGCAACAAGAAAGAAACCCACTTTCGACAGCAATTTTAACCTACTTACTTATTTGAACTTTTTTTTATAATGTAGTGAAGTATAGCTGCTCTTCAACTAGACGTGGTGGAAAAAAATCTTTACAAAAATCGCAAGAATAGTGCTATTATGCTACTCTGAATATAAGTCACCAATATCACTGTTGCCCACGTGTAAGTCTAGTGTAGTGTTTTGTTGTCTTCAAATCAAGCTCCGGAGCTCAGTCAAGCGCATGAAATAAAGCCGTCCGTTGACAAACAGGTTTGACACATGAAATTTTAAAACTACCATATCTCAGAGACAAATATGTTATATATTTTTGGTCACTTATGTTTAAAGATCAATATATTAATACCATTAAAATGAATTTTTGAAATATGCTCGACAAGTAGGTGAAAATTGCTGTCACAAGTTGACCACCCTGTAGTTTGTTTTCATATTTACAGTTTCAAAATTTCCAATCGTAAACCTTTTCTTATTATTGTGTTTTATGTAAAGATTTGCCTCTGCAAGCTTCGACTTCTCATGATCATGTCTTCATCTAATATGATATTGTATTGATTGATTACCACTGTGCTTTTGATGGAAAGAACTGTTATTGAAATTAAATCGAAATTGAATATGAAATTATTAGGCATGCACCAAGTTTCTTAGTCAACTTACAAAAACATAGCCAAGTGTAAAATATGCGAAATGAATTTTAAACCCCCACCGTTATTATTCAGACAAATACACTGGAACAGTCTTTTTTTTCTTACTTACATCGCGATTGTCTTGTGATTTGATCGGATCAATCCTTAATTGTAGATTGCGTGAACAAATATCAGGATTATTCACACTGGTTTGAAGGTATTAAGAAGTTCATATAAATGTTTAATTAGTAGGGCAATACAGTTTACAGAATTAATTCTTCAGTCGTACTTCTCAAATATTTAACATTACGAAAATATTGAACTTGCGTGTGTAGTTATATTTTAATAGTTCCATAAGTTGTCTATGTAATGTTCTCCCAGTAGAGCAATATTCAGAACGACTTGATTTTAGTCATGGGAATATCGTGACCTTCGCATTGTCTGGTTCGGTCTTGCTGCAATTATTTCAATCGCTTGTCGACCTAAATTGCTGCACTTCCCACTCCAAATGGAAGCATAAAACGCCCGAATCTGAATCACACTTTTCGTAATTGTATGGACATTATTTCGTCTGAGACTTAGCTCAATAATAAGCCTTGCTGAAAATTGCAAGTATGGAACTCTTCCTTACCAAAAAACCTTAAATTTTTGAAATGATTGTTATTCTGAGTTATTGATGTGTGAAAGTCTGTTAATATTCAACCAGCGATATTAGTGAGGTAAAATGCATTTAATTAAAAAAAGCTTAATAGACCGAGACAGGTGTTACTATCTCAGCTCGAATTGGAGAGAAAACCTTTCGTTTTGTGAAATCCCTGCGATACTGAAAAATAATCCAGCAATTACCATATTCATTTGTGGAACCTTACGGGAACAAAGGTACATGTGTTTACACATATACCACATATTTACACCGTTTTCTTTTGCTCTATACCCCAAGAATTTCGAAAATGACGATTCCCCCTCCCCCGAGTTCGTCCTGAAGCACTGCTCCTCCAATGTCTCCGCTCTCATTAATGTTCCAAGTCAGTGTTAATCACTGCTAAACCACTACACCGCCTCTGATTGTATTTCCCGACGGACGGATATCTCTTGTTGTAGGCCTACATGATCTTTTAGTATAGGTTTTTTATATTAAGTTTTTTCTTTAAGATTACCTAGTTTTTTTTTATTCAAGATCACCCACCTTACGGTTAAAACCGTTTTTATAATGTGATTGTCGATATTCCTCCACCGATTAGAATGTTAATAGTTCTTCGTCTGAAGCGAATTAAGAATATCCCTTAATCCCAATAAATCAAATTGTATGTCGAAATAAAATTCCTGGGTTTTATTGAAGAACAAACCGTAGACCAAAGAAGGTTTCCAAAAAGTTTACTTGTTTCTATACAAATAATTATCTTTAGAGGAAGTGGCTGAAATATAATTTTAAAAATAAAATTCATTTTATGTGATAAAGTGGTGGTCCTAGCTGGCTTTTTGGACTATTTGTAAAAACCAAAAATAAAAGGGGACCAATAATTCCAAAATTCTTTCTCCATCTAGAAAAGGACATGAGCTCTTTGTGACAGACTTATTTCCCATGATACTCATACAATTCTACAGGATAAATAAAGAAAATAACGAAACCCAAAATGTCAGGACCATTGTTTTAGTGAAGGTGAGCGTTCTTTCAGCAAAATGAAAACAATTCACACAAATCTCTATGTGATATGATCTCGTTGTGCTGAAAGAACACTTACCTTTTTGTGATCCGTGGACAGAACTTTAAAATGGTGATTGTTTTTAAAATTCCGTAACTTGAAAAGTACATGAGCGATTTGAATGATTCTTGTACTAAAAGAAAGCTTATCAGTTTGGCTTTTATATATCGTAGATTTTGAAAGTGCTTCATGCAGAACTTCACTAAAACAATGCTCTCGACATTTGGGTTTCGTTTGTTTTTACTCACCCTGTATTGTACACCGGACTGAATCACCGTGTTTGTCGTGTGGTGCCTCCTGACACAACATGGCGTCTTGACACCTCACGTGTTTTTGTTGTCAATCCCCAAAGTCATGACCCCAGCGTGTTTGCGTCTGGCAAAAACAACTTCCGCCTCGGAGAAAAACGGGAGCGCGACAAAACCGTGACCCCAAATTTGTACCGGTTTCACCTTTGACTTTAGTCTGGAGAAAATCTGTACCGTTTCGTTTCTCAACAATTTCCTCTGAAAAAAAAAGACGAACAAGAAAGTTGAACAACAATAGCAGCGTAGCCATGTTTGGTGATTTTTTGTTCTACGGGAATACGCATGTGTAGACATTTTGTTAATTCATTGTTAATGAATTACCATAAGGAAAAAAACTTAAAGAATGCAGTTGAATGAAAAAATTCTATTAAATCAAAGCACACTAATTTCTCATTTTTTGTAATGAAGATAATCAACTCGTGAACCTTGTTAATCCAAAGTTATTCGATTTCTACTAAAACGATACGGCTGCGAGAAAATCAGTTTTTATCTGAGCGTTCTGCCTTTTTGGAGTCCTTCATTATCGACAATGTTGTCAAGATTTTTGACAAAAAGTGTTTGACTTTCGACTTGTGTTTTGAGTCCTAAAAACAATCACAAAATCAGAACAAATGGCTGTGGAAAGTCAGGGTTTCTATTCAAGTCCACGAATTGTGTTTGACATTGGAGTCCGCCACCACTGACAATAATTATACCGAGGTATTTTTTACCACCCAATAATGTTTTGTTTTTTTCCTTGTGCTTCCTTCCAAAAACAAACCACAGACTCAGCGAGTGCCGAGGATCAGGCCGTCGGGCCTGCGGACGAGGGAAGCGGGGATGGGGACGCGGGCAAGAAGCGGCGGCAGCGCCGACAGAGGACGCATTTCACCAGCCAACAGCTGCAGGAGCTGGAGGCCCACTTTGCTCGGAACCGCTACCCAGACATGTCCACACGGGAGGAGATTTCGGCTTGGACTAACCTGACCGAGGCTCGTGTTAGGGTGAGTGTCCACAGCTTTGACCCGTCGTTGTTGTTTGTTTATTTATTGTTTGTCTGTTGTTTGTTTGTCGTTGTTGTCATTGTTGCCGTTGTTGTTGTTGTTGTCGTCGTTTTTGTTGCTTTTCATCACTTGCTGTTGTTTATGTATGTCGAGTAATAAGACCACCTTCCTCTTTCTGTCTAAGAGTTATTTAGATAACCGCTAAAATATTTCAAGACCAACCATCTTTTAACACATTCAAGTTCGATCGGAAATATCTCGGAAGCTGCGGGCCATCAAATTCGTGTTCATGCATGAGTCACGTGATTGTGCCATGTAATTTCTGGAAGGAGTAGTGTTCTGAGTTTTAAACAAATCAGGTTTTTGACCCCAGTGACCCCATGATGACCTTTGACCCCAGTTTGGTCATGTGACATGTTGGGGTGGACTACTGATTTTTTGACAAAGTTTGGTGAAAATTTGTCAAATTATGTAGGAGCAATAGACAATGTCAACGTTTGTTACTTACTAACTAACTAACGAACTAACGGAGAGACCTGATGATTGGTTGAGCTGCTATTCCGCAGCTAAAAAAACCCAGGAAAAGTTCTTGATTGATGTAAATGTTACATGTAATAATTTTATTTGACACAACGAATGTTCTCAAGTTCACAAAAAGTGGATTTCCGACTTCTTTCTCTGAGCCATCAAGTGTGATCGTTGCAGACCAGTAAATAAACTGCCATAGACCTCAGTGATAATTACGGGCACTTCCCAAAAATATTAAAAATACTCACAACTCTCCGAGGTGTTCGAGACACCCCTCAAATTAAAGCTTATTTCATCATCTTTCATTTTCCGTTCAAGTTTTGGGGCATTAACAATGACTTTTGGGAGAAAATTCCATCCAAAGATGATCACCCCTAAAAGCAGTCCTGAATCCCATCGTCATTTTTCACAGAAATAGGAGGTCGCAGTTTTCTACACGGCTTCCACCTAACTTTTTTTTTTTTTTTTTTTTTTTACAAAATCCTCAAGTTCACGGCCCTCAAAATGCTCTAATACCGGATAATACTTTCAAATCGTGAGTTGGCCGGCGTAGGCAATTTTGGGCCTATTTACAGGTCTGCACCCAGATGCACCATGTTCTGATCTTCTTTAACAAGAGATTGTACAACAAAGCCTATGATTTGTTTTGAAAAAAAAAAATAATAATAACTGTGAAGACTGGACGGATAAGCCTATGTAGGGCTTCAGACTTGTTTTCGCGGTCACATAACTGTGTCAGCCGTTCCCTAGTTTCCTCAAATTGATATCATTTTTCCAGACGTTGATGTTTTGCCCAAATACCTCGCCGCGAGTTTCACACGTGAGGCCTAGAACCCATCAGTGTCAGCCAAGCTCAAGGAATCCTGGGCAGTACGACCTTGTAACGCAATGGCCATCAGTCGTGTCATTTGCGTGTGAGGGATTTCTTCCCCCTTGTTGGCTTAACTGATTCGTAATCCAGACATCTCGCTTGGGTAGAAAAGAAGAATGACCTTTGACAAATTGCCAATAAAAGAGGTATCTGTGTTACGAGATAATCTAGAATCCATATCGGGCTCACAGACGATCTCTGGATGAAATATTATTTCATGTGGGGTAACATAGTACAACTATAGCACTCGATCTTTTCCAGTTACTTTCTTTAAAGGGCACATGACATGAATTTTTCTTGGGAACACTTTTTGTGCAACTTTTTACTCTTCTTAAATGTATGATATCTATTAGGCACCCATTTTAGGCAGTGTTGAGTACTCGTACTCGAGTACAACTCGAGTACACACAAGTACTCGGCCCGTACTCGACTATCAGTACTCGAAAAAACTTTGGACTTGGCCCGTAATCGATTCTTCGTACTCGAATTTTGCACGGACTCGACGGTTTGGTACTCGGTACTCAACCCCAGTACTCGGGGGTACACACCGAGTACGTTACTCGGACTCGGACTTAGGAACTCGGACTCGGCCCAGTATTCGGCCTTGAATGTACTCGTACTCGGTGCTTTTGACTCGTCACAGTGTACTTGCACTCGGCCCTGGACTCGGCCCCTAAAGTACTCGGAGAACTCGGTACTCGGCTTTGAAGACTTGACTCCAACACTGCCTTTTGGTCACTTTTATCATAAAGTGCACTTTTTTGAACATTTAAAATTGTCCATGCGTTTCCTGACAAATAAGGGCGCTGTTGCTGTGATGTAATTTCAGGAAGACACTGTTTACTTAAGGGTTTTTCTGTTCAAATTGTGAACCCAAAATTTGCTCGTTGAAGACATTAATATGAGAAAACTTTGCTCATTGGTCTACTGTCATGTACCGAAACAACAACTAATCACCAAAGAAAAGGCAATTTGCGACAGCAAAATATCCGAATTCTGGCAAATTGTGGTACTGAAATAGATGTAACATTGAGGTTTCTGCCCGAAATGATATCACACCTTTGCTAATGAATATAGAAATTTGCATGAGCTTCAAAACCAAAAAGGTACCAAAATGCCCTTCAAAATGACAAAATGAAAATTGAAAATAAGGTAAAATGGGACACAAAGGTGCATTCTCAGGGTCTGCATAAAAAAAAATTACATTGGCCCTTAAATAACTTCGTGTTTCAGAGTCTGGCGCTCTACACAGTACTTCAGGACCTGGCAACATTAGAGAAAAGTCAACATTATAGAAATTTACAACAAATTATAAAAGTATGTAAAGAAAATTGAATTGTAGAAAGCGTAAACGGAACCGTGAGTTAGGTGATTTTTTACGCGGTCTTACACAGGTTGAGTCAAAAAGAAAGTGACCCGAATTAATGATATTTTTGAAATAATGAATTTTGTGATCTTCTTATGAAAATCGAGCTGACGTAACTTGGGAATGGGGTATGCAGATTATGTGAAATTTTCACAGTTACTAGTCAAAACCATGTATTTTATACCTGTAGTTTTTGTATGACATGGAGAGAGCCACATATTTTTATATATATTTTTTTCTGATTCTGTCAATTTTGTTTTGGCTCACCCCTGTAGATCATGGGTGAAAGTACTCAGGGTCATACGGTATATAGGCTGAGACAGTACATGCAGTCTCCAGTGTTTTCTAGTAGGAGTAGATAGTCCGTTAGATTATGTTCTTGTCATTCATCTGAGCATTAGAGCTTCCCAAGGCTAACAGAAAAAGTGCAAAGACGGCGTTAATTACCTATGTGTTAAATGTCACGCTTCGTGGCCTTCACGCTTGGCTAGGATCTGAATGAAGGTGTGTTAAAGACCTCACTCCATTGACGACAACATGCCGTTCCCTCTAGTCTCGTCTTATCTCGCCCCTTCTCGTCCTATCTCGTTGTTGACCTGTTTCGCATCGTGTCGATCTTTACCGTGTCGTTTCGCCTGATGTGATCTCGTCTTGTGTAGTTTCATCTCGTCTTTTCTCTTTTCCTTATCATCGCGTGATCCTGAATTGTTACGTCTCGTTGTGTTACGTTAACGTCACTTACGTAACGTTATAGTTACGTTACGTGTTGTCTTAGTCAATAGAAAGCAGTTTCAATTTAATACAGTGCACCAACGTAGATGGCAAATTCAATTATCGTATTTTTCGTCATGTCTCAGTTTTTTGTACTGCTGGCATCATTTTCTTTGATTCGATCGAGACAGAAAGTCGCTAAAAAACTGCACATTTAGCGTACGTCCTCATTGCTTATACAACATATTTTAATAAAATACCACAATATATAACGTATTAACCCAACTTCGGTCATGGTATAAAACAATATGATCTATAAAAGCCAAAAGTGACTTCGTTCTTCTCTGCTGAAATGTCTTGTAAAAGAGACGGAGTTTCAAGAAACACGCCTCTGTCATTTCTCTGAACAATGAACTTTCACCAAAGAGTATTACGGAAATATTTCCGAGTGCGTACTCATTAACAAAAACTGTACTTCAAGTTATCAAATTTCTCCACACTGAGTAATCCATCCCCAAACCGGAACCTGAACCGCCAAAACATTGGAGGGATCACGTTTATACACATACAATTAATTTTGGAAATCCAGCGGGCCGGAGATGTACAAGACACGGATTCGGTTTCAATTCATCATCAAGTACGACTTGGCCCCCTCTGCGTTGGTATCAACCGATAATCTTTTAGTAGGATGGCGGGCGGTCTTGGAGAGATTGCGTTTCGTGTTTATAGAGAATTGGTTCCGACTGAAAATATAGAGAACGTAAAACAATCGCAGATCGTCGTAAGAGATAAAAGGGTCACTGTCTTCTATTGAACCGGTCGATTTGAAGCTGAAAATTACAAGTAGGCTAAGTTACACATAATTATTACACTCAGTTTTTGTTTCAACCATAAGCCGAATGTTTAAGTAAATGAAGAGGATTTATCTTTTATTTTATTTTCATGTGTTCATAAATATTTGACATAACTTACTTTGTACAAATCGCTGCGATTTTTGTCAATTTTCTTATTTTTTTAAAAATAGTAAATGCAGCTAAATAAACCCACACATACACACTGATACACGCGTTACATTCACTGTGTGGACTTCCGAACAAAAGAGGACCTCATAAACCTGGTAGCAGCAGCAGCGACGTTTTGCGGACTTGCCCACGTCCACACAGTGTTTCACCTCTCTGGAAAACAGGTTTAGAGGCATTTTTGGGTTAGGTTTATCAGTGGCAAAATGAAGAGAAACACTAAAGGGAATCATGGAAAAACAAAATGAGTTGAAAGAGTTTTGACAGTGTGAGTATAAACGAAAACAAAGGAATGTCCACACTATGTAGTAACGCATGCATTGTGTCTCTACGCTTCTGATTTCTTTATTTGTACATTTCGCTTGTAAGTAAAGAAAGAAATTATTCGCCGTTTTGGGCACTTGTGTATGTGAACTGTTTGAATGGGAATTGAGGAAACATTGACAGACAATTGGCAAGGTTGCAATCGGCGAAGAACTCGAGACGGTGGTCATATCTGCTGGGAAAAAAAACCCTGAAAACTCTCGGTAGTTGAGAGAGATGTAGATGCTTCTGGCAAATTACTCAGGGTTCAGTTACACCCTTGTGTTGATTTGCGGCTAATGCCGAGGGGCTGTGCAGCAGCCAAGAGACTCACATCTTCATCGATCCTCCGATTGGTGAACATTCCAGTCCGTTCCCTCTGCTTCCCAGTATTTGGTTTTCCTGCATTATTTTCTTTTCCCGCGTGCGCAAACATCCAAAATTGGCGGGAACTCTCCATCGAACCGTAAACATTGCACGAGAATTCCGATTGGCCTGTTGTCAATGGATACGAGGTATTAAATTGGTTCGTCTGTTGGAATGTGTGGCCGTTAGTCTCCCGTATCATTTTCAGGACGATTTTTTTTAAATTTTATGCTAGGTCTTTGAAGATATTTTAAGAGTAGGAGAAAGCGCTGATTGGTCACGTCGGATAATCTTTCTCCCTTTTCCTTATTGGCTTGTCGACAACCTTTGTTTGCATTGTCAATAGTAACTCACGATGGAACGTTTTATACCGATACTTCGTGTCTTCATTTGTCGCACGATTGCTGCGTTTTTCTGAGTTTCAACTGCTTGTCTTACTTCATAGTTACACCAGTCAACCCAGTTGTATTTTTGTAGTGCTGTTGACGTTAAAAATACTCAAAATATCCCAGAAGAGTCATGCTCAAATCAGAGGTAATATTTTTGTTTTAAAGCGGTCAAATTCACTCCTAAATTGGTACCTTCCTCCCTTGCAAAGGGTTTACTTTGATACGGAAGAACTTGTTATTTTTAACACCAAACTCTAATGATACACAACTTACAAATTAAAGGGATACATTGGAACATTTGCAATTACCAAACGCGCCCGTAGTGATTAACCAGAAAAAAACCTTGCTCAAAGTGAAGATAAGACTGGTACCACATAGGCCTACCATGTGAAATTATTCCGCCTGAAATTGGTATCATTCAACAGAAACTCATTGGAGGTTGTTTCAGAAAGTGTGCAGGCCTACACAGCGTTATGGGGAGAGGTTTTTTTTTTTATTGTAAGGCAAATTAGGACCGAGTTATGGGGACTTTATGCTGTCCCCTCAGCGTTTTCGGTCCCCACAAATACCTCATACAGACGAGTGATCTGGTACACGGTACCCTGTGGAGACATGTGCATAAAAGGGAACACAAGATTGTATACGTCTCCACAGGGCAATTTCTAAAGGTAAATACGCCTCCACAGTGTTATCACGAAAAATATATGGATTTTACTCAAAAACTAGTAATTTCAAAGGTGTGTTGATATGTTGTAAATTGAAGTATTTTATGTAAGTAATATTAAGTCCGAATTTCAGCCCAGGAAATTGATTCTGGTTAAAATAGGAGCATTTTGAAACTACACTTTCAAACTCGAAAACTTTAGTACACGAGAACAATGAAAATGACTCCACAAGGATACATATTCTAGTATACGTTTATGTCCCCATAACTACACGGAACAAGACTGTGTGTTCCCACGGGCGTAGTTTTTTGCGTAAGCAACGGAATCCAGTTACGAGACCGACTAAATTCCAAAGACGATTTTCAGCAATTTTGTTGCTTCAACAAAAAAAATCTATGACCTATTACCTTTAATTTTATTCGTCTGGTGTCACATTATTCCGTTAAGTGCAGGTCGCTTCGTGTTTAATATTTCAGTAGAGCCTGAACAGCTTCGGACTCTTCCCTGTATACCAAGCAACCTGCCAAAGATATTAATCGCTTGGCCTAATCCGCGGAGTGGCACATTTATTCAAAATGCAGACGAAAAATACATTTTGTTACACCTGCGTTTCTGGAGACTGTGTGGCGTCCTCCGTGTCCAAATTGTTTTTCTGGAGGAAAAAGTGCTGTGGTCCCGTCCGTCACTCGTCACATGGAGCAGTTGAGGCGACGTTTGAACGGCGATAGAGTGCACACGGTGTTTTTTCTCTTCAAGTCATTGCTCAGACACACTGAGGCTGTTTCATGTCTGATCCGTAAGCCGAGATGTAGAGTTAATTGTGTGCATGTTAATCAACTTAGGTTTTGCCCTTCACCGGCGTATAAACACTGTATACTCAGTGTGTTACCTCCCGAGTGAAAGTAGGACAAAATCACTCGGGTGGCACTCGAACCCACGACCTCCTGCTTTCTAGTGCAGAGGTTCGGTCGGTCTGTCAGTCGGTCGGTCTGTCTGTCTGTCTGTCCCCGAAACCAAAAACAAACTATATTTGACCGTTTATATTGCATATGTCTGTCCCCGAAAATTTACCAAAATAAACCCTATAAGTTTTCCACAAAATATAACTACCGAATTGAAATTTTCACAACAAATTAAATCTAATACTGAACAGGATTTGTTTGTAACAATTCGGAAAGATGTTTATGAAAAGTTTGTAAATGGAGGCAATTATGTGCAGTAATGTTATAGTCACGTGGTATTCTGTGTAGTGGTTGGACGGTATCCACAAGGAGAAAATGTCCCAAAAATTGACCAAAAGTATGGTGTTACATATGTGCCATCGGCGTCGCATTTTTCGCCAGAGCTTATTGTGCACTCGCTTTTTTTTTCTTTTAACGAGATAGGAAACTACAAAAATGTCTAAAAATGTGAACAATATCTGCTGATGAAATAACACTTATCTATTTTTCTTTCATTTATAATAACACAAATGAAATTAAACTATTTAAAAAAATATACCCATTTGTGATATTTCATATTGTTTGGTTACAGGATGAAAAAAGGGGCAAGTTCTTTAGGCTTAACCCCACTATAAAAGCCATAGACATAGATGTTTCCATTTTAACCGTGCAGACATTTCATCTGTCGAATATGTGACACATAAAACAGTCGTTGAACAACTGAGAAAGTCCAATGAAATTTTAAACGAAGATGCTTGAGAATGCCTCCTCCTGAATACCGTCGGGATGGCGATTTAGCAACTGAGCCTAGGTGCGTCAACGTGGTAAACCCATCAAGTGGTTCAAAGGCTGCGATTTTCCAGGGTCGTTGATGACGATGATGATGAAAAATAATTGACGGGTACGTGAACCTGACAAAAAGAAAAACTGAAGAAAGAAAAAAGTGCACGTTGGTTGTATATACTCGCCATTTTCTTAAGAACAATGCGTTGACACGACTGGAGTGAATCCGAGGAATATAATCTGGCGAGCTGCGCGCGGCATGCTGGAGGGATGGGGACGGGTCAGTCCGTGGCGATGAGAGAGAGCAGGCAATCGCAGACGGCGAGAGAGGGGGAAGTGTCAAGATAATACTAATCGAAAAACTCGGGGATTAAAAATCAGTTTGCATTCAGAGGCAAGCTATGCCGGCGGCGGCGGGGAGAAAGTCTGCCATTTGCCGCCTCTTTTACGCGTTCCATCTCCGGAAACACTTATGGAGGAAAGGGTGTTGAATTCTGGGATTTTTTTCTTCAAATTCTGTTGCAATTTATCCCTGTGATTTAGTTATGAACAGACTAATCCGGTGTGGCGTGAAATTTAGACTCCGTGAAATACGGACTCATTTTGTTGCATTGCGCATGCCTAGGCATAATGGTTGTGGTCGGTGTCATTATGAACTTTGGACTTTTGTAAAATCTGGTCACTTTTACCTTATAGACTCATACACTGGCCGTGTCCCAATTACTTGGCTATACGGCTTGAAAATACACACTAGTCTATGGTAAGTGGGTGCAGCCGCTACCGTAGACTCGTGGACACAGCTATTGTATGAGTCTATACAAGGTAAAAGTGACCAGATTTTATAGGAGTCCAAATTTCATAATGACACCGGCCACAACCATTTACTGAGGTGGCGCAACGCTCATGGGTAGATGGCGCGCGTTCATAATAAGGCGCGCGCGTAATTTGACAATCCTATTGGTCGAAGGCAAACTGAGTGCGCGCGTACCACCTGTGCACGAGTGTGGCAAGGTGTGATTCAGTCCTGGCTTCTACTGTTGGACTTTATGGGAAAATCCATTAAATATTTCGAATTCAGAGGAGGCAAACTAAAAATGTTATATATTATTCTACACAGGGTAAATAAAATCAAAGGAAACCCAAATGGCGCACCCTATTTTTGAGGAAGTTCTCCATGTAGCACGTTCAAGATCTAGGATATGAAAGCCCAAGTTATAAGCTTTCTTTTAGTAAAAGAATCATTCAAATCGCTCATGTATTTTTCCAGTTATAGACGTTTAATTTCACAGAGTTTTATAAGGTTGTCCACGGGTCACAATGGTTAGTGATCTTTCACCAAATCGAAGACAATTTTCACATATTAAAAACCCACATCAGAACACTCTCATAACAATGATAACTGGCACTTATCATAACTTTTATGTACACACCTTCTGTTGCGAACGTTAAAACAACATGCTTTGTAATTTCATAGTCTTGCCCTGGCCTCAACTTGGCTACCCCGGAGACTTATGGGATTATTTTGCTATCGTTTTCATGATACGACATGGTTTCATTTTACTGAAATATCACATATATCTGAAATGTGATCCGTGGATAAACTTATAAAACTGCGTTTGTGTTGAAAATTCCATAACTGGAAAAGTACATGAATGGTTTGAATGATTCTTTTACCAAAAGAAAGTTTATTAATTGGGCTTTCATATCCTAGATCAGGAAAGATCGAGATGCAGAACTTCCTTAAAAAATACTGGGTTTTCATTTTTTAACTCGCCCTGTATAGACCATGTCACATGTGATGTCATAATCGATAGGCAGCCCCAACATACAGGGTGAGTGAAAAAAACCCAGCGAAACCCAAATGTCAGGACCATTGTTTTAGTGCAGTTCTGCATGTAGCCCTTTCATAATCTAGGACACAAAGGCCCAATTCATAGGCTTTCTTTTAGTACAAGAATCATTCAAATCACCCATGTACTTTTCAAGTTACGGAATTACACATCCACCATTTTAACGTTCTGTCCACGGATCACAAGAAGGTAAGTGTTCTCTCAGCAAAACGAAAACGAATCATATAGGGATGTGTGTGAATTGTTTTCGTTTTGCTGAAAGAACGCACAGATTTTGTGTGATCCGTGGACAGAACTTTAAAGCGGTGGTTGTGTTTAAAATTCCGTAAATTAAGAAGTACATGAGTGATTCGAATGATTCTTGTACTAAAAGAAAGCTTATGAATTGACCTTTCATATCCTAGAGTTTGGAAGTGCTGCATGCAGAATTTCACTAAAACAATAGTCCCGACATTTGGGGTTCGCTTTTTTTGACTCGCCCTGAATAAACCATGTCATATTTGACATCATATCGATAGGCAACCTAAACATTTAGGCCTCGTTGGCATGACTTTGTTATGTTTCCTTGCGTTAAATAATTTATGTCAATATTTTCATAAATCGCTCGTATTTCTAGAGATGTGCCGGTTTACATGAAGTGCAGTATAGAGAACATCATGTTGCCACAACATCTATTTTCTGTAAGCAAATGTAATACATACGGTTGATTCCATGGTTCGCGTCACCTTTAAGTTGATGGAGACCCATATACATGATTAAAGAGAGCAAGGTACCAACTAAACTATTGGCTTCCTATCGCTCAACGGAGGCTTACATGGAAAACTAGGTCCGATGACCTGACGTATTGAGGGATAGGAAAGCCGTCCACAAAAACGCATCGCGCCTTTCGGCGGGAAAAGTAGGCCCCACGATACAGTCACTGTTCCCATTTTTTTCTCTCTCTCTCTCTTATCATCCCCCTTCTCTCTTCTCTGTGTTGTCTGTGCGAGGTATACACGCCGAATTGTGATGGGTTGCCAAGGTTGTCATTTCCCGCCAATTTCGTTCCGTTCGGCTCATCGGGCGGGAAAAGATGAGAAACTGTTGAGTGAGATTTGGGCCTGTGTCGTCTGCAACAAGAGTCGTGACTCACATTGCTAGTGATATGTCTTATTATGTGGAGTACACACATGCGGGCCTTCGCGAACAGAAAGGGGAAAAAACGCGCGTAAAAGCTATCGAGCTGAAAACAGAAAACAGCTTCTTAATGGAACAAATGGATATATAAAATAAATGTACAAACAAGCATCACAAAGCCAAGTAAATGGAGATCTGCAATCCAATAATATCCGATCAGGAAAGCAATTTATTGCCCAGGAAATTGTGAGAGTATACGTGTAGAGACAGCAACAATTAAAAAGACACCGTTGCATGTGAGCGAGCAGGGAATCAGGTGTGCACCACCCACGCACGCACCCAATCATGTTTACGTTACATACCTAGTGTGGACATTCTTTTGTTTTCGTGAAGTTAAGAAAAACCTGTGAAAAAAACTCATTTTACTCACACTGTGAAAACTCTTTCAAATCAGTTTTTGTCTACGATTCCTTTTAGTGTTTCTCTTCATTTTGCCACGGATAAACCTAACTCAAAATGCCTCTCAACCTGTTTTCCAGAGAGGGGAAAACATTGTGTGGACGTGGGCAAGTCCACACAACGTCGCTGCTGCCTGGTTTATGTGGACCTCTTTTGTTCGGAAGTCCACACAGTGAATGTAATGCTTGCAAAATCTTTGTAAACACCAGCAATGGTGGACCCCTTTTGTCCCTAATCCTCATTCCTTTACTCCTTTGTTTGTAGCTCTCATTGGTTTTGTACACGAATTTCAATCGTGGACTATCGGTCAATCGAGGACCCGTTGTTTGTTCCCTAACGCTTTTGTCCCTAGTCCACGATTGCCGGTGTTTACATACTCAAGAAACCACACCAGAAAGTGTGAAAGTCAACAGGACGAAAGATAAAGATCTCCATCTACTAAAAGTATCTTGTGAACTCATTCCCAGCTTGGATTTTCTTGTACCATTATAGTTTGAGTGAAATTCGTCAGTGTAAGGCAGTTTAAAAATATTTAAAAAATAGGAAAATATAAAGCAAAAATAACTGTATTAACAAATTGCCATTATCTTCAGTGACATTTTGCAAATTAATGAAGCATTAAACCATCGTCGTATCATGCAGATCAGAATTGGGACTTTAAAGTTGCCGACTAACTGAACTGAAAGGTTGTTCAATTTTTCTTGTGTTTCCTGCTCATTGTAAGACTATACAGTATTTCAAACAAGTTCAACAAGGGCGGGTCTAAGGGTTGGTGTAGCTTACCATACACCCCCCCCCCCCCGCCCAAAAAAAAAGACGCAGGGTAATTTCTTTCATGATAGAAACATAACATTTTGTTTTTAGTCCCCTGAATTACGTCATTACTTGAACATTTTGAGTGACTAATTCAACACTCCAGGCGCGGGGCCGCCCGATAGTCCGAAGGTCCGATACTCCGAAGGTTCTTTATTCCGAAGGTTCGATAGTCCGAATGCACAAAAATTTCCATAAGAGGGGGTTCGTTAGTCCGAAAATGAAATAAGGTTCGTTAATCCGAACATTTGATGCAATAGTCCGAAGGTTCATTAATCCGAAGGTTCATTAGTCCGAAGGTTCATTTCTCCGAAGGTTCGGTAGTCCGAATTTAGAATAAGGTTTTAATAATCAGTCCGAAGGTTCAATAGTCCGAAACGAAAATAAGGTTCAATAGTCCGAAGGTTCATTATTCCGAATTGACAATAAGGTTCGATAGTCCGAAAAGACTATAGGTCCGATAGTCCGAATCGACAATGCGGTCCGATAGTCCGAATATCGACAATAAAGTTCGATAGTCCGAATCAACAGTAAGGTCCGATAGTCCGAAGTGTCCGTACCGTATTGCCCATTCGGACAACGAACCTTATTGTCAATTCGAACTATCGAACCCTACCGTATATTCGGACTACCGAACCTTATCATCTATTCGGACTATCGAACCTTATTGTCAATTCGGACTATCGAACCCTATCGTCTATTCGGACTATCGAGCCTTCTGATTAATGAACCTTATTCTATTTTCGGACTAATGGGCTATCGAATGGACTATCGAATCTTCGGACTAATGACCATTCGGACTAATGACCCTTCGGACTAAAGAACTTTCGGACTATCGGGCTGTAAGCCTCCAGGCTCCTACTTTGGAAACCCCTGGATTCGCCCTTGTTCACGTTAATGTTAATTAAGATATATGAGTAACATTTTTGATTAATTAAACATCTGTGATTGTCTTCCTTTTTATGGGCAGATTTGGTTCAAGAACCGTCGCGCCAAGTGGCGAAAACGTGAGAGGAACCACATGAACGAACTGAAGAACGGCTTTGGCACGCAGTTCAACGGTCTGATGCAGCCGTTTGACGACGGCTTGTACTCCGGCTACTCCTACAACAACTGGGCAGCCAAGTCGGCAGCCGCAGCCGCTAACCCCCTGGGGGCTAAGAGCTTTCCCTGGTCTCTGAATTCCGTCAGCCCGCTGGCCGGGGTCTCCAACCAACCCATGTGTTTCAACTCGCAGACTACGATGAGCACGACGTTCCCAACGTCTCCCGTGAACGGCGTGATGAGCCACCAGAACTTGAACAATTCGGCCGGGGCTGCCGCGGCGGCGTGCCCGTACGCCTCGGTGCCGGCTTCCCCGTACGTCTATCGGGAGCCGTGCTCCAGCAGTATCGCTTCGCTTCGCCTTAAAGCTAAACAACATTCAACATCTATGGGTGGTTTCAGCTACCCGGTCAGGCAATCGCCTACATTATCAGCTTGTCAGTATGCTGGACTCAATGGCCCCGCATGAAAAGCAGACATCGATATTTCTAGAATTCAAATTCCTCAATAGTTTTGAGGAAAGAATAGTTTGTCAACCAGTACCTGAGAGGCTTACAATGGGCTATTACGGTGAAATGACATATTAATAACAAAAAGCAACGCACAATAGAATTTTTTTTTAAATAATCAATATCTTGTCCATTTAAGAATATTTTGACTGCCTAGTTTATGTTGAGGATTTATCGATTCTGTCAGGATTTCGATTCCCTCGGAATCTAATCAATCATATGAATTATTTTTAACATGACGGTTTTGCTATCGGCGTATCAACATCCCAATTTGTTGGCGGATTGCACGACCATAGCACCATGCCCGTTACAGGTCACAATAATGGTGTAATTTTTAAATATACATTTTTTTTTTTTTTTTTTTTATCACGTCAGAAACTTCTTGCCTAACTAGCAACGAGTGGTAATTCGTTTCTGTGTCAAAAGTCATTCGTGCTCTATTCATATAGTTTCCCCATACTTATGGACAGAGACCCGAAATGAGTGAATGACATTTTGCCGCAGAATTTTAAAATAAGGCCACTGTGTACAAAGATTTTGTTAAAGGTGATAAGCTTTCAAAAAAAATGTTGGCAATTGTGATTGTATGTACTATACACGCACCAAAGGATTTCCTAGATTCTTAGCGGGTTTTTGTAAATTATTAGATATTCAAGAACTTTCTATATATTGGAAAGAAATTATCAGATTATTACAGGGTCAGGAAAGTCACATTTTCTACCAAAAAATAGTACGGAGACAAGTGTACAAACTACGGAATACAAATTCGTACTATGGTTGCTAAAGTTTATTTATTTAAAATTGGTTATATTGGTAGCTTTTCATTTTTGAGTGATGTCTCGCTTGTTCAGCAAGCCGTCTTTTTGTAAGGCTACCCTAAAAGCTGAAGCTGTTGCTATGACACTATATCTGCTCTGTGATGTGTGTTCTGTGTGGGGTAGCATCCACCGTATGACGTCAGGCGTGGATCCAGAGAGGGGGGGGGTGTCGAAACACCCCCCCCCCCCGCTCTGACACTAACAAAAATTATAACAATAATGTGCTGCATTACATATGCCCGCCTGTCCGCAACAATCAGGCATAAAACATTCTGACGGGCCTGACCACCCCCCCCCCCCGCTTCAAAGATTCCCGGACCCGCCCCTGGACGTCATACTTTTACCACTAGAGCGACTATTCCAAAGTTCTTTGTACATATGTAACTTTTTTGCATGAATTCAGGGTTTTTAACAGATATTGCAGCAAAAAATTAAAGAATTTATTGCAAAACATCCCTCGATGTAATCAATACTCTATCCATGGGCACTAGTGACGGCTAAGTAATTTTTTTTTAATATGTATTAAGAATTAAATATTTACATCACCTCGACGTAACTTCCATCTTAAGAATACATTAAGAAGGAACGCAAAGCATTGTGGCTACTTTACCGCATGACAATTGCACGTATTTTCCACGCACGCGCTACGCGCATGCGCAGGTGTTAACCCAATCACATGACTTTAAATCTATCCAATGAGAACTCAAAGAAAATGGTCGACACTAGTTCCCTTGAAAAAAAGGTGTGGGTGCGAACGAAGGAATATTGTCATTATTCAATAATTGATACACGAAAATTCCCACGTATCAAAAAATAAAATTTCCCAACGAATTGCCTTGGATCGGTAAATTTTCCTCCAGTTAGGAGCCTTGGTGTAAATACAAGATATGAAATATGGAAATAATAAATATTGATTAGTAGGGACAAAAATAATGTGAATTCTCAAGATAAGATCGGACCACCACAGGTGCTACATTGATAGTAAATAAATATTTGCCGACCGTGGGATTAGCTTTGACCCTGAGTAATACCTTCAAGGAAAATGCCACATATCACGAAGGTCGTCGATTCAAGGCTTTCATTTTCACACGATCGCTAGCAATTGTCGAATATTCTCATCTCCCTCTTTCTACTTTCCTGCATTTTCCCGCTTCTACCGTTTCTCGACGTCGTTGTTATCGCTGTTTAGGCCTAATTGTGTGGGTTTTTTTATCAACATACTTTTATCGGTTTCATGTTATACCGATAGTTTGTCTTTTTCTCATTATATTTGTTGTTTTATTTTAATTGGCTTGGATTTTGTTCTTAGGTAAAAATCACGCAGAATATAGACCGTCGTTTTGTCTTTTTCTCACTGCATTTCTTTATGCATTTCCTGAAATCGAAAACTGAATTTCCGCAAGAGAAACTGTATTTTTTTTTATTAGATCAGTCAGGGCATAATTTGTGTCGAGTTTCTTTTAATATGGTGAAGCTGTTTAAGACATAATCAGCACAAAATGTGAGTTAACATATAATGGTAATGTTCACTTTTTGTTTTTAACTATTAAAGTAGCTGCACTTTGTTGAAGTGACCTTTGAGGTCATGAGAGAATGTCAAGTTTCATGAAGCTTAAATTAAAATTGAAAAAAAAAACTTTATCATGTAAATGATCGTTATTGTATATACTGATTGAAAAGATTTCTGTTCACTGATGTCTTTCCTTGAAAATAAGCCACTTGCCTCCTTGCATCTAGTTCCTTAAAGGGATATCACGGCCTGGAATGCGCCCAAGTGGGCTATAAAACACGTTTGAAACGAATTTATATTAATTGGAAAGAACATTTAAAAATAGGATATAAACGTCCACACAACCATCCTTTGAAAACTTGACGTTTTTATGTTATTCTTGCGAGAATGCTAGAACTTATTTTGGGGGTCACAATATTGACTCTGAAAAATGGAGCTGTTGAGTGCTAGTTGTGAATCCAGCCGCACAGTGATCGCCTTCTGCGGTCGTGTGAAAAACAATATTTGTGCATTGGTACTGTGTGTATTATGTGACACACTCATAGACACTTACATGTACAGTTCATTGAATAGAGACGGCTTGAAATACGTATGCTTATGCCACAAAAAAAATTCGATGCAAACAACCGGGGGTTTTCGTCTTTTCTCGGAAACGGTAAGACATTAGGTTAGTTTCCTTCAAGCCAAACATTTTGAAATAGGATAAGTAAACAATCCAAAACATGAAATTGTCGGGAATTTCAGACCGTGATGCCCCATTAATTCTTAACTTTACGAAGATAGATGGTTCAATATTATTGTTTTTTGTTTCGGAAAGAAAAAAAGATTGCTCAACAGAAAATGAGTTTTGTTTTGAATAAAGCCTTCGATGAAAATGACTCAAAGTTTGTCACTCCGACAGCTCCACTCCCTGCGACATGCGAAGGAACTTCTTCCCTTTATTTGTTACTTTCTGCACCCATGAGAAATGGTCCAAACTTGAACAAGCCTTCACCTAACGCATCGCATGTTGTGCTTCAAATTAACGAGCGGTAACCGACAGGTTACCGCAATCAAAAAGCACTGAGCGAAGATGATGTACCTTTCAGCTGAAGACAGGAGTTCGATTTTTGTTTTGTTGCAGAAAAGAAACCACTTTTCTAGGCCTATAATTGTTCAGGATTCTGGCAAAATGTTTGTGAAGTTATGGGAGTAATCATGAGCTGCAAGAGGGCGGAAATAAGTTGATAAACAGCTGATAATTTGTCCTCACAAATTGTAGTGGTTTCTGCCGATTGGGAAAGCGACAGTGGAGACATCCATCGTTATGTCGGAGTATCTGTTTCTGGTTTACAGCAATTTGTCAGCGCTTCCAGTCATGCAAGGCATGGGTTATTGAAACAAGTTATTTTTCGCGGCTTCCTTGCTCCCTTACTTCCTGAATTAGCGTCCCCGGCAACCCCCCCCCCAACGTACCAATTCTAGGCTTGGTTGACTATTCTCACTTATTCACGTCCTATAGGCCTATACCAATGGAGACTTAAAGCTGTCATGCGATGTGCTTTTTTGTGCGGTTGTTTTTGTTAAAGGCAACAACATTGCTCACAATCTTAACTAAGGTGTTGAAGTTTCAGCTCAATAGATAACATACATTTTGTGAAAACAGAGAAAACCTATGCACATTATTTGGTCTCATAAGTGGACTCTGTTAATTGCTAGTGCTTCCGATTGAAAATATGCTGTTTCATAATTTTCTTTATTCGCATCATCAAGTTTGCAATCCTTTAATCTTTAATCGGGACATGATTCTCATTCAGTCAAGTACTTGTTGCGACCTCAAGGTCCCATAAATGAAAAAGTGGGGCCACGGACACATTTTTTAAACACCTTTAATGGTTGTTTTCTTCCGAAAGGTACCGTTTCAGATGGAATCATTTCACAGGGTATTTAATACCAGACCATTCTTAATATAAAGCAAGGTTTTCCCTCCTTAAATCGGTAAGTACGTTCTCTGGTAATTAATGTTTCTACGTGTGTCAAACTTAAAAGCCGCTACTTGAGTATTGCGTCAGCAGGTGGCACGTGCGCGCTCAGTGCTCCTTCGACCAATAAGATTTCAGTTTAAATTAAGAACGCGCGCGACAGGTGCGAACGCGCCCGTCAGATACGAAGGCATGTAAGGGCGTCCTTTTTATTTCTATGGTTCTCATACTTTTTTGCCACTGCAGTTTCACCCGTTATAGCTAAATTACATGATGCCAAGTAAGTATTGTATCCCTTTTTTGCAATCGGTTTATCATTGCATTATATTCTTACAAAAGATGTAAATAAAAACATTTGTTTGATTTCGAAACTTGGTAAAAGGTTCATGTAAGCAAAAATGGCAGAATTTATGAAAGTAGAAACACGTACCGTTGGGGGCGATCTTCATCTATATCAGATTTCTCTTATCTCTTACAAGGGGCACAGTTTAGTTTAAAAGAAAAATTTAAATGAGGACCTAGGTCTTACCCCTCGCCCATCTTCTGGGAAAACAATGAAACCAAAACGTCATGCGGTGTTGACCAAGCATTCGGTAGTCTGACTGGTTACCGACTTCCTTGTATAGGACTCTTCTGGGCTCTCGGGTTTCCCGGCCTGGCCTACTACACCTCCTTCCCTGTCCATCCATATAACCCAAAGGGCCAAGCACCATAAAAGGGAGGAAACGAGGCGGTGCCCTAATAGTCTTGGCTGCCGAGATCAGCCAAACTAGCCCCGTACCTTTACGAAGATGCTAACCATGGACTTCGGCTCAGAGTTGTAATGACTCGAGTCAACGACTCGACTCGAGTCCGACTCGAGTCACAATTTTTGGTGACTCGACTCGAGTCCCAACGAGTAACCGACTCGACTCCACTCGAGTCATTGCGAGCAAATGACTCGACTCATCTCGATTCCCTCATCAGAAGACTCGACTCGACTCGAGTGGATGGAAAGCTAACAAGACTAGTCCCAAAACTGTGCGAAAATATACTTGCGGTAACTTACGGTACAAAGTTATTTGTGTTCGCGTACTTCGCGTTACCGGTGCCGTCAAGTTGTGGCCGCTTATCTTGTAAAAATATACGCCTTATCACGGACTCCAATTTCGTGGTTGTATATTGTAGCGAACACCCTTCTATCCCGGAACCAGACTTTAAACGCATTTCCCAATTCTTGGTTTCATCATAGGCTTTGGACGATTTCTTAAGCCCTCGATGGAACCCTGGCTAAATTTATGTCCTGCTTTCAAAAAATAATTAGATATATTTCATTATAATCAGAAAAAGTTTTGTATGTTGCAATTTGGTTTTGACATTGTCAACATAAAAATGATTCCAGACATGAAGTCAAGGCAGAGATTAAAACCGAAAGTTCACTTCTTGTGAACTGCTACATAGATCTTTGTAAGAAACATCTAGCCGAAGCTGTCTGCTGGGTACCAGGCAGCATATTTTTAGTCTTTGGATCTTCATAAACTGTGCTTCCCATGTGTTCCTTCTCAATTCTGTAATTTATTAGATGGTGTTCAAATATCAGTGACTCGAATTGACTCGAGCATAAAATTGACTCGACTCGACTCGACTCGACTCGACTCGACTCGACTCGACCACACATTGTGACTCGACTCAACTCGACTCGACTCTCCCTTCTTGACCTTATGACTCGACTCGATTCGCTTCCTTAAAATGACTCCACTCGACTTGAGTCACAAAATTCAGTGACTCGTTACAACTCTGGACTTCGCGGACAGTCCCAACTGTAGAGCTAAGCGATGACGCTAAGTTCTGTTGGTATGTTACGAAGGGAAATTAAATCTTTTAACCCTAACCCCTATGGGTGTGTGAAAACTCATAATGGATTCTGCGTGTGTGAGCGCGTGTTGAAAACCAAAGGAATTACGCAACTGGAATTCGAACCCGGGACCCAAATTTGGCGGAAAACGAACCTAACCACTCGGCCACTTGGGCTAGCCTTGAAATTCTCTGCAAACCAATGTGTACTTATCTTCTTTGGTTCATTCATGGACGAAATAGGCAAAGAGACTGCGTTTTTGAACAACCAAAAGGTAAGAAAGAGGCAGTTGAAATAGCAGTCTATGCAAGAATTTAGTAGTATAAACACGTATGATAAGTAATTTCATGTGTAGCTTGCGTAAGATTTGGCGCAAGTGTTAAACTGACGCTTGTGTTGCGGGCTCAAATTCCGAAGACTTAACATGTCTGTTATTAAACTTATCTTTAAAGTGGCGCCCTCTGCTCAGGCAGATCCATGCGCCAAAAAGTAGGCTAAAAATGCAAAACGAATGTGGCCAAGGGTCGTGGTAAGTTATCCCACCTAAAAAGATCGTCTCGTATACCACGAAAAGGGACAACCTCGACCCCATTTCACTCGGAATAATTGCTCTTGAACGACTTGTGGTCGAGTGTTTTCAGATATTTCTGGAGTGAGAAGGCGGAGGAAAGTGCCATGAACCATACTGATGTGAACCTATGCCACCCAGCCCCCGTTGTTGATTACTTTCCCCGGTATATGGGCAGCGAGTTGGGGAGTCAATCTAGGCCGTTTAAAGGTACCGTTAGTCGGCGATGAATTTGCGTCTAGCCGGTCCGAGTTTTGTTGCAAGAATCAATGTTTTCAAACTTTTAAGGTGAAAAACACGGTCATTTATTGTAGTTAATACAAATCAATTCGTTGAGGATTAGGAGCTGGACAAGTGGAGATTTACACTTAATGAAGTGGAGAAAATACCGAAGAAAACTGCTCTCGAAGGAAAAAAATGTGGATATGTCATAAGTTGAACCTTAAAGATTTTTGAATGTTTCTTGAATAATTTATGGTCGAGGCACTTGTGTATGTATCACGACTTATCACGGGTTCAAGAGTCAATCGCAAGTCACTTAGATCACGGACCATTTACACATGTGTAAATGGTCTGTGCTTAGATTCAAGTCAACTCACAATGCAATTCAAATCAAACGAATCGTGACTTCATCCCTTGATCCTTGTGACTGGGCTGGTGAATTCAGTGGCGGATCTACGATAGGGGCTTTCTACCTCCCCCCCTCCCATTCGGAGGACAGATAGCCCCCCCCCTTGAGCCAAACCTGGCTCCGCCCCTGAAATTGACTTATTCAGGCCTATACTTGTGACTCGACTTGTGATGCACTTGTGATCCATCACCCAAGTACCTCATTTACAGCACTGGCTTCTTGTCTTGATGAGCATTCCTTTAACTCAGCTGCCACGGCAGCCGATGCAGGTAAGAAAAAAGTACGAGGCTACCTATATTTGAGCCAAGTCGAGCAGCAAGCCTCGGCCGCAGCTCGCCCGTGATTGATCGTAGAAGGACACGCTGATGACAGCCGCGCTTGTTAAATGATGACTTTTCGCTATGTCCGACCTAGATCCACGCGTCTAAAAAAAAAATCAAGTCTTGTCTATCAGGCTGCCTCAAACCCCTCAGCCGTCTGGCACCCAATCCGCACCGCCCTTGTTCAACACTTAGGCAAGAAAGAAGGCACCCGGCTGTCCGAGACCTACTTTTCTCCGGATTTCTGTCTTCGAGTCCGATTCAATCGCCATTTATCGTTCTGTTGTTCTGGGGTTCAGGCAGGGAAGCCGTACTATTAATTGTGTCTGCTGTGAAGCAGAGCACTGCGTGATCATCACGCGACAAAC
Source organism: Patiria miniata (assembly GCF_015706575.1). Taxonomy (NCBI): domain Eukaryota; kingdom Metazoa; phylum Echinodermata; class Asteroidea; order Valvatida; family Asterinidae; genus Patiria; species Patiria miniata. Next base: position 718,655 of record NW_024037062.1, read on the forward strand.
TAGAACACGCCGGGGGTCTGGGGCATTGCTATAGCCGGGCGGATGTACGTGTGGCCGGCCGGCGAGCGCTCACCAAACCCCTGCTCGGTGTATCTGTCAGTGCAAGATTTAGACGGAATTATCTGCACTTTAAATTGTGCAAACTACGGCCTTGATGTCTCGAATGGTCCTGTACTTTTTTTGAGCAAGTGAGAAGCGATTGAGTTAATTTCACCCTCCCGGGATGAAGATGCCGCAGCTATTCCTAATTGGTCGGCCTCTGCTCACGTTATAAGTGAAATTGACAAATTAGCACTTTGGCCAATATAGGACAGCTTGACCAGCCATTATCGGGCTAAGTGACTGTCAGTAAGCGTACTTTTCATGAGTCTACACTTCTTGGTGAGACTTAAGACATAACAGAGCCTACAAAGTGTACAACCGTTTTTCTTCTTCGTCTTTCTCCTGGGTATGGTAAAGTTATTTTGCTCCACGTTGATAGGTATAGGCCTACCTAACTTCCATCCAAAACTCGCCCAAACTATACTCATCGATATCATGATAGCATTAGCACCTACACCACACAAACAACTAATTACCAGACTGGGAAGTATCAGAAGACGCACGTTTGCAACTAGGGCGCCCTCTAGAGTTTGCACTAAGATAATTCAAGCTTCTTTTGGGGGAACCATTTCCACGAAGTTTGCAACAAAATCTAACATTTTCAACAGAATCCTCACTCCTTTTTTTTTAAAAAGAATTGGATATTATTGGAAATGAGGAATGAAAAACATTTTTTTTGCTGTAGAATGAGGTAATTTTTTTAAATTAAATTAATCAATCAATTATGCAAATTGATCAGCGGAACCTGTAGCAACTGTACAAAATGACAGTCATAACAACTTTAATTTGACTCAAATGCAATGTTATCTACTGTCTATCTTTTCGTTCACTCCGGAAAGTATCAATCAGTAGAATGTCGCACAGCCTGCACGATTGACCCCATTTGTCGAAAGTAGAGCTGGGGGTCAAAGTTCAAACGGGGGATCGATGTCGCAAAGTAATCAAGACGCGCTCGTACGTGACCGCCAAAAAGGTAATCAAAATTGCACTTTGTTCTCCGGAGGGAGGCTGAGCCGGGCCCCAATTGTGTGTAAATCGATAGGAGTGTAAGTGACATGTCCGTATTTTCCGCCCCCTGGATTAGGACCAATTTACGGCGGAGGTCTGGGCTAATTAAATTGCCATATGGGGGCGCTTTTCCAAAACACAGGAGCGTGGAGCCCCACGCCGCATCAGGCTTGCGAAAGGGGCCGTGACCCATTTATGTTCTATTAGATCCATTCTGATTTATGAATCGTTCGCTTGACATGAATGGCCAACGCCCCGTTAGCTTTATATTAAACCAAAGACAAGGGCAGTAAAACAAGCATTTGAAGGAATAAATTACAATTGGCAGAGCCTTCTGTGTCAAATTCATGTATACAGATGTGAACGACAACATTAAGGCACAAAAAAAATATTTTGGACCTTTGATTGACTTTTGTAATTTTTCATGACGCAATGCTTGCTCGGTATGACAGTTTTGGAATTGAATCAATATATTCGAGGCATACTTGAATCGTCTTTTTAGACCTACTTGCGAAAAAAAATTAAATGTAATCGGATCGATACCAGAAGAAGTTTCCTTTGCTTCAAACGAACCATTACGATGACGGTCAAAATCTATCAATCCTTATGTTCTTTATTTGTGCATTTGTTGAAAATGTGGGTGCCGAAGCAAAACAGCGATGTCATCATGACGTCATCACTCACCCAGTGTTTGCACCATAGATAGTGTCCGATCGCACCAACCTTGACGATAATCAATTGAGTGTTTCTACCAAGGTGACCCTTTCACCCTTCGGGCCGAGTCGGTGTTTTTTTTTTACACCGGGTCATCAGGCCGGAGATTGTGGGTCATTTTGACCGATTTCCCCGGGCCAAAGTCACTCGGCACGTCCGAAGGGGTTCGTCGTTAGTGACCAGGCTCTCTCTGTCCGCGCACGCGGCCGGCGATGTAATTAGCTAATAGCTGGCGGTAAACACTGATGACCAAAATAAAACTTGAGAGTAAAAGCACCTAGAGGGTCGAAGGGGAGGGGGGGTCCTTGTACAACCTCCAAAGGGACAAAAGTCAAGATTGTTGTTCCTGGCACGGATTAGGGCCGAAAATTGGCGGTAATTTGCCCGAGATACATAAATTAATGCCGCACGGCGGGTCGTAGTTTCGGAGAAAATGTTCCTCACTCAACAAATCGAGGAGCAACCTCAATCGGTAGAGCATAGAATGAGATGAGTGAGATGATGTCTCGAAGGATGATAAAGTCGCGTAACCCAATTGCAGTGTCATTTCATAGTACAGATTTCTTCGCGATCATAAATGAATGCTATATAGGTCCCATAGGTTCAAAAGTGTACGATTTAAATTGACTGAATATTCAACTCTTAAAATGGAACATTGTAGTGGTTTCAGCTTTGTCTCAAGGGGCGGGGTTAGCTGTCAAAGGAAGGGGTTAGTAAGCATGTGCAACTTTCCCCCCTTTAATTTTTACGGCCCAAGGAGGGGGTTTGACCACCTCCCCCCCTCCCCATTTATATCGGCCACTGACAACAAATTACCAGTGAAAAGCATTTAAAATATTGACCAATTTACGCAGGAATATAAAGCTAATTTAAAATATTGACCAATTTACGCAGGAATATAAAGCTAATTTTAGATCGATATCCTCCGAAAAGTATTACAGAACTCTACTCATCAAATTGTAAACATTGATGTATTGATTGTATTGATACTGTGCATTGTAAAACAAGGTTTTAAATGTATTGGCAGTTTTATCCGCCCAAACGATCTGAACGAATTATCTTTACAGGAACTATCGTGGAAATGGACTCCGGACTGCTTGTTCCTCCATCGCCTGCCTTCATCTGCTCTGCTAGTTGTCTGCCTCCTCTCATCCAAGTACCGTTTGTGTTCCAAGGGCGGGTACGGTGGAGTACTCTTCAAGCTTTCTTCCCTTGTCCTGCCTCACTGTTAGATTTTGTGTTTCGAATACGAGGAACGAGTCAACTCTTTTATTATTGAAATATTGCTGGCGATTTTGTTCTGTTTTCGTGCAAAGTAATAAAGACACTACAAAAAAATTTAAAAAAACTTAAGTTTAACCAGGAGGTATAGAAAAACCCCTAAAACAACCAAAATCACCGAAATCACTATAGAGAATCAATAGCTTATTGTTTATGATTTGTTTATGATTTGTGGCGCTGCAGATATGAAATGAAGGGGCCGTATCATAAGTCCGACGCCTCATAGGTCTGACGCCTTATAAGTCCGAAATTTCGAACTTATGAGGCGTCGGACTTATAAATGAGGCATAACATTTATTTATTCCGCCTCATAGGTCCGACGCCTCATAAGTCCGACAACGGAAAAATGAGGCGTTTAATTTGTCGGACTTACGAGGCGTCGGAGCTTTGAGGCGTCGGACTTATGAGGCGTCGGACGTATGAGGCGTCGGACCTATGAGGCGTCGGACTTATGGGCCTTTATTTGGTTAGGAGATGCAGTTTTGTCGGACTTATGAGGCGTCGGACCTATGAGGCGTCGGACTTATGAGCGGACCCCGAAATGAACATTGAACAATGAGCAAATTCATGTAAAATATCAGCAGACTCATTCGCTCTATAACTTGTTTCTTTATTTTCTTGTTTGAACCATTTCAGCCTTTTTTTGTACCTTGGCCTTGTGGTTGGCGATCCTCATAAAATAAAATATCTATATGCCTCCCTGCCCATTATCATCACTCCTCGTCCCCAACCTCCCCCCTTCCCGCCGATGACGGGGGGTTGTCAGGTACCCGCCGCGTCTTAGCGGGGATTTCCTCCATTCTCAGGTGCTGACAGGTGCGCACGCCGGGCCTTCCCCAGGTGAAGGAGAGGGTGTAGAGAGGGCACGATTGAAAAATTCGGCGGTTCAAAAGGAGACAGACAGAATCGAGGTATTTTTGGAACAAAGAGGTTTCGATTTGCTCTGAACCCGTACCCTTCCAGAAACCTCCATACCTTTTGCTTTGGTGTGTACATTTCCTGTTTTGCTGGTTTTACAGTTTCGAAGCAAATCGACCAAATGCAATCAGTTTAGAAGTTTACAATTATTTTTTGTTCATTGCAACTTGGCAATAACTAGCTTGAAAGTCATTTAGGAAAACAGGCTTAAGGACATCGCAATCGCAATCCACAACCAGCTCAACCACAAAGTTCACGAACATTACACATGCATACATGGTCCTCTATTTGACCAGCGCCCCCTAGAGGTAGATGACGTCCACTCACCCCCCCCCCCCCGCTTTTCAAAATTCCCAAGCTGCGGGTCTTCCTCCCCACCAAACAAAACAGACCCAAAAACCCGTTGACGCATGCAGACAGAACTATACCTGCAGAAGATTTGAGTAAAAAAATCTTCGATTTGTAAGAATTGTGTATTTTATTTTGTATCTATCTCCACTTAAGTATTCTACTTCGTTTCTTTTCTCTTTCCATTCTTGTAATCGCAATCCTTCCTTAAAGGTATATAAGGAACACCATTTGCAACAAAAAGTGGGGTTTTTTTTGTCGTTTCAAAGAACAACAATACAATCAATCTGAGGCAAGTTAACAAAAAACCACCTGTCAAAAAATCAGATCTGTAGAAATTATACTTTAGAAAAGCATTTTTTTTTAAAAAGAAAACTGTGAAAATACATCCTTTTTTTTCTCGACACAAAGCTTATAGGTTTCCCTTGAAAGTGCGATGATTTGCTCCTATAAACATCGCGAGGAAATGATAGAAATTGCTCTTTTTTCGAAAAAAAAACCGACAGCATACAACGGGCGCATGGATTTCACAGTAAGTTTAATTCTGTTATACTTACAATCAGGTAGGATATTTTCATGATATTTTGGCAGTTTCGTTTTTGAATGTGTGCAAATGATGTCAATTACCTTCGGTTTACAATAGCAGTGAAATGTTCACACTGCATGTATACATGTACTTCAAGTTTTATACCCAGCACGATTTGAGAGAGTGGTTCCCCCCCATGTCCATATACCCTATACACACCCTAGACACAGCGGTGGAACGGTTTTCAAACTGGGGGCATCACTAAAAAGGGGCACTTGCTCAGTAAAAGGCATCTTCCGTCGGTGCAGCAGCGTATCCAGCATTTGTTTTTGGACACACCCGTGCTGAAATGTCGACACGTTTTTTTCACCGGACATTTGGCCTCCGTAGAATCAAATAGGGGGGGGGGGGAGGGCTGGTATCATCTTCCAAATAAAACTGGCCATTATGCAAACTACGCATTATGTGCCAATTTTCAGGGCGCATTGTAAGGGTTTTGGGGCTTGGTTTTCATATTCCTCGTTCAACTCTCTATGCCATTTTGGAAAATGGTTATACTGAAACAAATTATCCGAAATTTTAGGGCCAGTTTTGTTTTCATCTCCAGGGGCACATTTATGTCAGCAAGACGGGCACTTGGGTAAAACTGCCCCCCCCCTCCTCCGCCCCCCCCCCCCCTCCGGTTCCGCCGCCCCTGCCTAGACTATTGCTACCTAGCACCCCTCCCCCAGATATCTCAAAAGAATTCCTGAGATTCTGGTAGCACAATGACCAACACAAAAGAGGGGGTTTCCTCTGTCACACATCTTGCTACATATGCCAAATTTTGCTCCCAACTTTAACCTTGCCTAACTATAGCGCCCTCCCATCATTAGACAACACAGTGGCTCAAAGAAACAACGAACAAACATACTGTACGAAACCACTATCTTTAGCAAACACTTCTTCCTTCCCCGGTGGGGAAATAAAAGCGCGAAGAAAAAAAATCGCTCTCAGGAAAATAGTCGAGATGACTCAGGACTGATGACCAAGCGATGGACGCTTCTCTGTGGGAAATCCACGTCAGAATGTGTTAGGATGGCCAAACATCAAGTCTATGCTGGTCTTTAGGATGTCAATTTTTTATGACAATGCTTCATAATCCGACAGATCAAGGCGGTGTTACCTTTGTCGGCCACGCCAATAAAATTCCCATTCTAGAGGCTTAAAGAATTTCGGCGGTAGGGTGGCGCTCTTTACTTGCACCTTTCAGAGCTGTACAGAGAGAGTTGCAACGATTATCTATTTGGACTCCAATTTTGGTCCAACCAATCTGTCATCGTTGAAAATATTGGTAAAGTAACCCCAGAATGTAATGACAGAATGCTTCCCCCATTCTTGGGCACAAAATGGCGTCCGAAATCGGTATCCCTCATGTCGCAACTCTAGCAGGCCTACAGACTTGAAGACAAGTTGCTAGACAGTCGTGTTTTGTTTATCGGCGCCCCCAATATTTACTAGCACTGCGCTGTGTACGTGTTATCATTTTGCTGCATGGCGCGGCCTCAACACCGTATATCGACACACGCATATTGGGGCCGAGGATGCACAAAGCGTCCCCGCAAGTTAGTGCAATGCCGTACGCTACACGTACACCCTGGGAACACGCCTTTGGGCGGTGGGCGAACTACACCGGAGCCAATTACCGACTTGATTTCAATTCCAGCAGGGTAACGGCTCTGGTACCTCGTTTGGTGAGCTAGAAAAAAAAACACAATAGACGAATTTCAAATTAGCATTGAAAGCGAGGCTCTCAGTGCTAAGCCATGGGCCTTATTTACGGGTTGGCCATTTTTGTCGAGTTCCCTGAATTATTTCATTAATTGTTAATTGCTGAATGGGATGGCGCCAGACTATTTATGCAGGCACAATGCAGCCTTATTTTACTGTCATAATTTTTTTTTTAATATGGCTTTAAACATTAAGGAATGATTAATTTCAAACTTTAAATTATTCATTGAAGCAGACTGGAATTTATCATCAATTAACTTAGTACTTTCATTTTGCATGAAATCTATCAAAATGATCCCTGCCAGAGCTTAAAAATGCGACACCCAAAAATGCGACGCCGATGGCACATATGGAACACCATACTTTAGATGTCTACCTAGATTTACAGCAATGTTTGATAAATAACACGTGATTATAACATTACTGCACATATGTTGCTTCCATTTACAAACTCTTCATGAACATCTTTCCAAATTGTTACAAACAATTTGTTTTTAGTATTTAATCTATTTTGTTAGCTTTTTTAAATTAAAATTTGGAAGTTATATTTTATGGGAAACTCAGGGGCTTATTTTAGTCAAGTTTCGGGGACAGACTGACCGACCACCAAGTGACATTGAGAAGCTCATGCCAGAGCTTACAAAATGACCTGATTATTATTATTATTATTAATCATTTCTGGTAATGAAACCAAGGATTCCTCAAAAGCGCACAAGGCACTGTAGCTCGAAAGCCTGAAGAAACCTGTAGAGAGAAGACAATGAGAAGAAATTACAGTTTTAGAGGTGGGAGGAAAAGCCCAGAAGAATATTCTGGGGAAAACCCACGGAATCAGGCAGGGACTGAAAACCCAATCCACATATTGGCCCAGGCGGGATTCGAACCCGGGTCACAGCGGTGGAAGGCGAGGAAAGTACCGCCACGCCAACCTGACTCCCCTGATGCGTTGAGGCGGAGTCGGAGGGCAGGGGTTTTGTATCGCTGGGATAGATATGAGTGAAGCTTTTGCGCATTCATAGCAACCAAATTGAAAAAAAAAACACAACATGCGATACCTGCAACACATAAGGTGTAAAGTTATGTTTATTCATGTTACCTCGCAATTATGGTAAATGTTTCACCAGATAAAATTCACGATTGTACAGCTGATCCGAAATTGTACGTGACTGTTGACAATTCACTAATCCCAAGCGAATCCACAAAGTCTGTTTTCGCCATCAAAATTCAGGTTTTTCCCCCTCTTTTATCATTATGACAAATTTCAGTCTGTTAAAATTTCGAAATTCAATTTGTCCTGTGTGTACTTGGCGGTGTGGTTGCGGTATGTTGCGCCTCAAGGCAAACTAAGTTCCAGGCGTGTTTACGGTGGCATTGTGATACGAAAATCATTTCCATACCGTGTAACTGGTTGATTGATGGGTTGTTTTATACCCGGATTGCAAATGTGGACAGCAAGTAAAATAAAAAATCCATGAACATTGAAGTCGATTTGAAATCATTCGATCAGCATAATGGTTCATTGTGAATTAATACTAGTCTGCTCAGGTGCATAATGTGTGATTAAACATACCGTAATGTTTTAAAGGGAATATACAACATTTGCAAACATCGAAAAATAAAACTACCAAGTTTTTACGAAATACCTTACTAGGATGTTGGTAAATGACAGTCTAAAGCATCCTGTAAAATTATGGCACCTGGTGTGAAGTCATTTTCAAGAAAATGGCATTTTTGTATACATTTCCAACGGTGGTCGGCCGACCAACGTTGGAAAAACCTAACTATTTTTCAACTACTGCTCCGAAAATACCTTTTTTTTTTCAGTCCAAATTTTGTTTGCTATTGGTTACATGTTCATGAACGGGAGCAGGCCAGCTGGACTGGTTCCCTTACCTTACAATTTTCCATCATCTATAAATTGATCCATTTTATCTTAAGTGGAGTCAGGGAACCAGACTACTTGAACATTTTTGTTTTTCTTGGTTTTCCAGCATTTTCGAACACAAAACTTCAAAAATGTCAGTGTAACAATATTTGATCTATTATACTAACCCCTCAAATAGTTCATTTCTGAAAATTACAGCAAAAGCCAATGATGCACATTCCCTTTAATGTTAGTCTGCTCAGGTGAATAATGTGTGATTTAACATACCGTAATGTTTTAAGCCACAGTAAAAAAAAAAAAATTAAAGTGAGACTTGGAACGCACTTCAATCATAAGATAGTCTGGTACCCAACAGTTTACAATTTATAAAAAAGACTGACTGACTCCCCGACTGACTGACTGATTGATTGTTTACGAAAACATGGGTGGCTTATTTAGGTAGTTCTTAAATGAACGCCTTACATACTGCCTAGCACAGATTTTAAGTACTATGATTCACAAACCACTGACGAACTATTCGTTTAAAATCAGGTTACAATTTGAAATCTGAATTCCTTTTTATCTGCCCACAGCTAGCTGCACACATTGCCGCATGAATCTTATTGTGTAGCCTCTGTGTTGGAAAAAAATGATGCAATGCGAGATCAGGGGCGGATCTAGGTTTCAAGAAACGGGGGAGGGAGTGAAGACTTGCCGGTGCCGACGCCTTGCTAAGAAAATCCGGGGGCATGCCCCGAGAAAATGTTGAAATCTACGATGCTTTCTCGTGCATTCTAAGGCAATTTGAGAATAAATTAGGAACTTTGGCATTCCATCTAAGTTTTTGATCCCATGTTACTAGTATCACAACATTAGCCAGCGGCTGAAGGGGGGGGGGGGGGTTGCTGGAGATACAAGTTCGAGGTTGATGACGAGCTTAACTTTGACTTCAGTGACAAACATACAGATTTTGAATGATAAACCTACAAGTAAATTTTCATCCGTTATTGTATGCCAAATTTTACTTCACTCAAGTCTCAACATATCCATGTCTGCACTTCCATCGCTACTACCTGGATCAAGGCCAATCAGACACAAGAAAGCCCATTCACTTATCATGCATTACACGCCTCACCCCCACAAATCCATATTTTCCACGGACCGTATTAAGAGTTCAAGGTGAAATCTCCGCGGCTGTGGAGTCTAGCGGGCTGTCGTCACCTCAACCCTACCGTGAAATCCGCGCAAAGGACCCGGCCGGCCTCTGCAAATCCCCGCTGCGGCGGGCGCGGCACTCGGAGTTAGTTTCTCCCATACACAATATACTGCTAACTTGTGTTATATCTGCATACCGCAGGCCCTTAAGGGTCTTGGGTCTATAGGTAAGCACGCTGGAATACCTCGAAGATAGCTTGGTTTTAAATTAGGTTCAACTCATCGCTTCACATCGACCGTGAAATCCCGCGTACCGGCCGGTCGGCTTGCCACGCCGCCAGACTTCGGAGGCTCATAATTCTCGTGCTCTGTTACATCCTTCGCATAAAACAGCCGTTTGGTACTAGCAAGTGGATGGAACACTGACAATGCAGTTTGAAAAATGGACCCTTCACATGGGCGTTTTCGTATTAATAGACAAGCAACATGCTTGGTAGTTTGTGGGCGGGGCTTCCAAAAAACAAAGGGAGTGCAACACGTTGAAAAGCTGTTCCAACAGAGCGCATATCACTGTTGGGCCAATATTTATTCATTTTTTAATCGAGGAAAAAGAGAAAAGAAAGCTGGAGACCTAAAGTCAATATAAATTGGTCAAAGGATAGTTATTGTAGTAGAAACTGTCTGGAAAGAGCCCAAAACAACGATTAAAAAGCAGGATTTTCCCAAGAACTGGCCGGAGCATTTCCATTTAGTTCCCGGTTATCCCCGTCCCAAGTTTATAGGAAAAAATCGCTAAGTTTCTCTGCATGGTTAACATAATTATATTTCAAGCTATTGCCGTATATGCCCATGAATAAATTAAAAACAATTTTCCGTCTTTGTCGTAAGTAGTTCCTTCTTTTTGGTGGAAACATAATCTCAAAGCAGAGGACACACTTGACGAAGTTGTTTACCAGGAAGTCTTGACCCAATTTGATCTGATTCCGCCCCCGGCTTCAACATCACCTACGGCGATTTTGGTATTCGATGGCCGTCCATACCACACACGCAGCCAATGACACCCATCGCTAACCCCTCACCCACCCAAGGCCCATATACACCGACCCATCCACCAGCAGTATTCTCACTTCCGTAGTTTTAACCACGGGCCTGGATATCAAACTCAAACGGAGCCAGAGAGCGAAAACATCTCTCTCCCGATCCCCGCCGCCGCAGTTTGGACAAACCATACCCTTGTACTTTCCCGTCGCGACCTTTAACACTGTTTTCTTTTACCCGTGTGCTGCACCGTCGCCCCAGCGCAAACCCTTCCCCAACTCGCGGTGAAATCAAGTACCCTTGTTGAAATACTGCTCCGAGAACAACCCTAAACTCTCCAATTGCTCAAAAACACAGCTGCTTTGAGTAATAGCAAACAGCTATACGGCGGTCGGCCGACCCAGAGAAAACAAAACATAAGGAGAGTGGAGGGGGAAAAAAGGGAAAATGAAGAAACTCTGTGCGGGGTAAATAAGACATTGGTCTAGCGAAGACGGACATGAGTTTTCAGCAGCGGGGCAGCTGGGGTGGAAAGCCCCGGGCTAAACGACTCCAATCCCCGGTCGAATACTAATAACAGATTCGCTCTCGGCTCTTCATCAACGGACTGGTTACGTTACACCGCACACGTACGTCGGTAGTGAACCTCCTATACACGGCCTTAAGGAGGTTCTACAGGAGTTGAGATTTGGCGATCAAATCCACAGAGCTAATTCTTATTCCAATTACCTTTGAAACAATATCTTTGCAAGAACTACGCAGGAACTACACGTTAGGTACTACTCAGTCAAAGATGATGAAATAGCATAGGACATGTCTTCATTTCAAAAAGCATGTCTTTATTTTTTTTTTTTTAAAAGCATGTTTTTATTATAAAAACAAAAATAAAACTCGTAGTCTTTTTCCAAGCTCACATCGAGTGTCAATTGTTTCGGCTCGACTGAGGGTCGCAACATATTGCCAACAATTAAAAGCAAAATGATGACGTGTTCCAGTCTGGTTCCCAGACCAAAACATTCCGACCATTCAGACAAATATTACGTCAGTTAGCCGTAACATTCAAAAATAGAACATGACACAGCAAATCCCGACCTCGCACGAATGCATATTTTAGGCACAACGTCTACATTGACCTTTAATGCAGATACTGGGTAAAAACACCTGTCATTGACATTTTTAAATGCAAGCCATGAATGTATGAACTCCAAATTTCAAAAAGTGATAACAAGCATGACATGTATTTTGTTGTTAAATAGAACCTATTTTACGTCCGGAAATACCCGAGATGTTACGAACATATCCGAGTGACATCCAAACTTCTAACGATCTGGAAACTGGCCAGATCCAGCCCGTTTTTGGTCATGTTTATTTTTAGCCATGGCGGCTACCTGGCCTTATTAGATTTGTCAGGAATAGTCAGAATTGTTTGGTCTGGGAACCAGACTAGAGGTGGTATCACGCGTGCGCGCAGGTCTTGCGCGCCCATTCAATACTCTCTCCACCGATGGGATATTTAAAAATTGTATCACATCTTGTAAACCCAACTTCAACGATGTGTATCACCTAAAGCACCTGAATAATGTTCAATCGTATATATATTCATATTTTTTTCTCCATTTCTATAAACTAATCATTCTGACGTAAGATTTGTCAGAATAGTCGGCATATTTTGGTCTGGGAACTAGACTGGTACACGTCATCATTTTGCTTTTAATTGTTGACAATATGTTGCGACCCTGCAAATGAGTAATTGCTTCAACGTCCCGGAGGGGACTCCGTAGCACTATAAAACTGCTTTTATTGAAATGATTAACTTCAAACCGCGTTCCTGATCCGCTCTCATCTCCTAATCCGGCGGTTTCACCGATACATCTGCCTCCATTTCCTCTTGAGATGAACCAAAACTAGAAACGGGCGCAACAGTCAGGTGGAATTATTCATTTGAGGAGGCGAAGGATCCGGGTTTTAGAGGGAGAAGGTCCGAAGTGATTTGAATGCAATCTAAGACTGAACCGTCTTCTCTTAGGCAGGGTTTAGAGAGATTTCGTCTCAATCTCCTGTTACCGCGGTGAGAAACCCCGAGAAGGGGACATGAATCCCCACTTGATATGCATAAAAATCAACACGTTTGCCCTGAACATATTGCGTAGGCCACTACTTGGCTTGAACAAAAATAGAGTATTGATACCTTGGCGGGCTGTGCTGTGTTTTGTTGTGTGCTTTGTATATTTCCACGCCGTTCTGTATAGGGCGAGTCAAAAAGATATTGACCGAATTAGAAAAAAATATATATGTGTATAAAAATCATGCAATAAATGAATAAGTGAATTGTGATAGAAGATGATTTCATTGGATATATATAAAATATATATGTATAAAACTATGTGGCTCGCTCCATTACATAAAAAACATGGGCAAATTGTACATGTTATTGACTAGTAACTGTGAAAATTTCAGGTAATTTGCATCAGGGGCGTAAATCCCGGGGATGGGGGCATAACCCCCCCCCCCCTACTTTTAGACCAGGGGGATGGGCTATCGAATCATCCCCCCCCCACACACACACACACACACACACACTTTTTTGTGATGAGGAAAACAAAATGTATTCAATAACACTGAAAAGTGGAGAAACAAAGTACAAAAGCTTTTAAAATGTGCTGTTTTGATGTAAGCGCGAGTATACATGTTGATATGCATATATATCCTGGAAAGCGCCCCCTATTGTAATGATGCATGATAATACTTCTATAGTGAATAACTATTCTGAATCAATATTGAATTTTGAGTACAAAACAAGGATTAAAAATGATGAACATTTACCTATTTAAAACATTTATAAAAAAGGGGAAATAGGACTTTTCTGAAACCGGGTGGTTCTAGCAGGAATTTGAGAAATGTTGTGACTATTTCTGAGACTTCGACCTTGGCTTTCAAATCTAGTGGGGGTAGCAAAGAACAGGTGCGAATGTTTTACTGAGGGTTTGAGCAAATGTTGTACAATATGTCTTCTATCTGCAAGGGTTTCAAGTTTACAAACATTAAGACTGTCATCATATGAGGTAGAGTTATGACCCAATATAATCTTACAAGCTCTTTTTTGGATAGATTCAATTTCATCAGATTGTTTACAGGTAAGACCAGAATGCCACATGACGTCAGCATATTCAAAGACTGGTCTAACATAACCATTTTACACAGTCCTCTTAGTTCGGAGGAATTAAAACCAACCCTCTTCAGAGTGCGCAACATAAACTTTTCTTGTTAGCTTTAATAATAATAATAATAATAATAATAATACCAAGCATTTATATGGCGCTCTACAAAGATCACAGCGCCTCACAATAAACAGCAAACAGTTACAGAAAAATTACAAAGAAATGATATACAAAAACAACAACAAATATCATACATTGGGAAATAAGTGTGTTTTGAGTAAGCGCTTGAAGATCGCAGTAGACGCCGCCGCGCGCCGCTTCCCTGAAGTTGATTCCACAATTTTGGGGCAACAACAAAGAATGAATAATCACCGGCTTTCTTGTTGGAATGAACGAGGAACAACCAGCCGGGTGACATCAGAAGAAGAGCGGAGTCTCCTGCGATCTTCAGATCCATTCATGTTGTACAGGGTGAGGTTGTCAGTGATGTAACTAGGTGATTGACCATGGATATTTATATACATACAACAGGATTTTGAACATGATTCTTTCTTTGATGGGGAGCCAGTGAAGCAAGCGGAGTAATTGATCTGATGAGGTTTCTCTACCACATGAAAATACAAGACGCGCAGCTTTGTTTTGAAGACGCTGTACACGTCTGATATCGGCTTCCCTGGCACCGTACATCAGTGTGTTGGCATAGTCAAAACGAGAAAGAATCAAAGATCTTACATCACTATGGCATGCATCTTGAGTGAGGAACCGCCGAATCTGCCGCAGATTACGAAGATGGAAATTTACACTTCTACAAATTGTATTAACGTGATTGGTCATGGCTAGTGCTGAGTCAAGTATGACCCCTAGATTCTTTACAGTGGTGGATGTATTAATGCAGATGTCTCCAAGTTTTAACTGAAGATGCGGTAATGTGTTGACGACCTTCGGGGAGGCAAACACGAAGAATTCGGTTTTATCTTGATTAAGTTACAACCTGTTATGAACCATCCAAGTATTGATCTTAGAAATACAACTTGAAAGTATGAAAGTATGATCAGAATCACCGGCAACTTTTGTATCAAATTCTGTATAAGCTGGGTATCGTCTGCATAAACGTGAAAATTGAGATTGTGTCTGATGATATCATAAATTGGATGAGTGTACATGGTGAAACACTGTGGGCCTATTACAGAGCCCTGGGGTACTGGAAATCTGAGAACGTGCTCACGAGCTTTTGTTTTCTGGTTAGCTATATAAAATAAGCTCGAGCATTATCCCCACCCGATCCTTAAAGTTGGCTATAAGTCTTCACATCTTACCACGTCACTTGAATTTTAACAAAGACTAGGTTGGTTAGGGCTCACAGGAACTGATAGCAATGTGTGTTCCTCGTACAGCGGCAGAAAGCAGTGATCAGCACGCGTTAATCCCGTGTCACTAATTATAAACTAACACAAGTTTCACTCTTGTTTTTTTTTAGGGGGCCATTAAGCGACTGGTTTCCCGGCAGGTTATCGCTTTCTTAACTTCTAATCCTCGGTTTACATCCACGCTAATTGGTGTCAAGTTTAGGTAACGGATGATACAAAACGAGGAACGTTGCCTTTGATGGCTTATAAAGGGTACTGGAGTGCCTTAGAATGCAAGCGAGCAACGTGACTTCGGGTGGTACCAGACACGAAATACAAAAACGGACTATTTAAAAATGTCAATGTATGTAATTGATATAATCCCACATTCATAAATACCTAAGACAGTTTACGCATTCCTATTGGTCGAGAGCCCGTTACGTGGCGGGTCTTAAACGGATGATAAAGACATGGCTAGCTGGTCTTAAACACTTTTCCAGTGTCACATGAAATTTGGACTCCCATGAAATCCGATGCCTTTTAACGTTTCATTGGTTGAACGTTCACATTCCTTACGTATGCATGGGCAATACTGGTCCGAAATTCACACTACACCAGCCCAGCTGCGTTTTGCGCGACATCGCGCAGTACGCGCGACGCGCACGCCAATGTGCTTATAAGGTAACGAGTTGTGGAGGGGCATTCCATATTATAGTCAGAGGGGTGTTTCATAAAACATGAAGTAAAATTGTTGAACAAAATGGTTGGCAATGTCTAGTTTTTGACATGTTTTGATTTTTTGACGAAGGCAAGTTCAATCTACCGAAGTTATGCTAAAACCCTCAGTAACATCAATAACAGGTTAAGGTAAGGGATGTGTGAAACAACGGGGAAAAACCACTGAGAGAGAGCCAGTTCACAGCACTTTCAAAACTTGATGGTCGCTTAGAGTGTCGACATAAGGTAAGGGGCGTACACGTTAAAGTCCGTATATAAAATGAATTTATGGTGTCAACACTTGTACAATTGATATCTTGTGTTACATAACTTTGGGACACCAAAGGCTTAAACTTCCTGCACCAAATAACAGCATCTTAAAGGTACAACTTAATCAAACGACAGAGCTTTATGCAAATACTATGAGAAAGGTTTCGTCATAAAGCCCATTCATGCAACTAGATAATTGGTTTTAATGTGAGGAGCTCCGAATTTATACAAATGCTTTATTTATTTTATTTCTTTCTGGTAATGAAACAAAGGATTCCTCAAACTGCCCTAGGAACTGTAGTTCGCAAGCCTGAAGATACCTGTATAGAGAGGAGACAATGGGAGGAAATGACAGTTTTAGAGGTGGGAGGAAAACCCCAAAAGAATAGTCTGGATAAAACCCACGGAATCAGGTAGGGACAGAAACCCGATCCACATGTGGAGCTGGGCTGGACTCGAACCCGGGCCATAGAGGTGGAAGGCGAGGAAAGTACCACTGAACCAACCTGACTCCTTATGCCGCATTCAGCAATGCACTGTAAAACAAGTTGGGTAAAGTACTCAATTGGGCAATGTGATGTAGCCAACATTGGTATGAGCTTACCTCACTGTTGGTTAACTCGGTTGACCAACATTGGGCCAAACATTAACCACCTGCCCAGCCGTTTGTTTTACAGTGTTTAAGGGAATACAGTCTGGTGTGCAATTCGACAACATTTTGGCTCAAGGTTCAAATGCTTTGCTATTTATTACCGCAGCATTGAGCCTCGGAATTGCTGACACATCGCCCTGGTCTGTTCTGCTAGTCAACTGACCTAGTTGTTGAAAGAAAACCCCGTACCCTCTCCCCAGCACCGCCGGGCCATTTTACAAGGATTACCGCTGGAATCGCTATCTCGAGCCGTATTTCCTATCCCTGCCAATCCACTCAGAGATGCAGTTAAAGGAAGCACACTCTTCCCGCTTCTTGCGTCCTGTCTAGCCCAAGTTTTTCTTTTACCCCCTCCTTATTTTTAAAGTCTTTTCTGTAGTCTACGGCGCACTTAGCCTTGCCATGCATCAGCAACTCGGACCACTTGTCTCAGCGTATCTACTTTAGCTGCCTAGCCCTGATCTATACTGGCGTGTAGTTTCCGTTTGTAGTTTACTGGGATTGAGAGGGATATCAAGCCGATGATTGGACCCCAAGATCACGGCTTAGCTGCTTGATCCCAAGCCTGCAAATAAAGATTGGGGCTAAGTAGTACATGTAAGCATCATTTCAAGAGTAGTTATCTGAAATCATTTTTTTTAAAGTACTTTTCCAGGCCCAAATTTCAAAGAGATGCCACGCAAAAAATATATCTTAGCAAATTAAACCCACCAAACATAAAAAGAGTGAGAACCAGCCAACCAGGCCCAAGCACATGGCATTTTCGCTGGTAACCTTTATGTGCTAAGTAGTTTTTTTATTCATTAGCAATTTGTTTTACGCTGAATCGCATCCTTTTGTGTATAACACAATAAGCCATTTGCGAGTAACCTATACCCTTTGGGATTTACATTTCAAAAACATCTGGTACACTGACTTGCTCAGAATGCTTGGCACATTTTAACTTTGAATACTCCAGTCCAAAGACACTGTTGCTAATCACATGATTCGGGGCAAGCTCTTGCATGGTTACGTAAGAGACGCTCAGCACCAATACATTGTTCACAATGGGTGAGAATGGCACAAAGACACCAGACCATGCCGGAGCTGGGGGGTTGCTAGCGTAAGGCTTGCCCCGAATCACGTGATATAGTAACAGTCTCTTTGGTCGGGAGAATGCAAACTTAAAACGTGCAAAGCACTGGATTAAGTCAGTGTTCCAGATTTTATGCAAATTTAACACGCAAATGGCTTATTAGATCACCTGAAGTACCAGCCATTTTGTTATTAACAGTCTGGTTACCTGAAGGCGTATTGGTATCAGCGCGTGATGCCGGGTAAAATGATGGTTACCAGTCTGTATATCTTCACTGTCGTTTGAATTGTCAATTTGTCATGTGGAATTGTGCATTATCAATGTACACTGAATAGTCAGACAAAACTATGTCAGTTCAACGACACTTGTGTAGTTTTAGCCTCTGATCTCCAATAAAGAGCAAACCCCTTGACCTTTCTAATTCTCGGTAACATTTTCAACTACTATCATTATATGGTGAACGTTTGTCGACCCCTTTGTACTGGTCAAGAAGGCCCAATCTACAGTCCTCATCACACCTCATGACTCGCTAACTCACGGTGAATTAGACTTGCTTAAAGGTAAGTATATCATTTGTCATTAATTTTGTGCATTATTTTCGTTTGAAGCAACCAAAGTGCTCAAAATCTGAAGAAGGGTGCCTAACAACTAACCTGATGAACTTTTAGCTCAGTGAATGGTGTACATTCCGAGAAAACAATATTCTAGTATCTCGATTTCAATTCAAAAGTTGCCGAGTCATGTTTTGAATTGCACCCGAAATCAGCGTCCGGGACACGTTCTCATTCAGCCGATTGCAGCTATACCCGATGTCACACACTGAACCGACGAATAATAGCAACCGCGCGCTTGTGCGTCGTGTCAACGCTTGCGCACCCATTCACGGCTGCGCCGAATTAAAACCGGACTACTAACGGACAAATTGCCTTCTTTTATTGTTTTCTTCAAAATTACAGCATGCCAGAAAGAATAATTTCACAGGGAGTTTAGTGCCATTACTATCTTTAAACCAAGTAAGCTTTTCAACAATAATAACGTCAGTTACTTTATGGATAGCTGCAAATTAATGATATACTCTACCTATAAGTCTGTCACTGACTGGCTGTCAATTGTGAAGTAGACTGGTTATCTAGGGCCTATTTCCAGCACTTACATCTTTACAGCTTATTCTACAATTTGTGCGTGCGATTCTACATAACTGAACAGAGTTTTGTGCATAATTGGTTTGCCTAGCTGGTCCTGCCTATGACGACTTACTTCTATGGAAATGTATCTTTTGGGGGTCTTGGAGTTGGGTAACTTTAAGTGTCCTAAGCAGTTTTCTTATCTTGAAACATCAAACCAGCTGCTTTGCTAATGGGGCCCGCCCTTATGGTTTCTCTTATGGTTAATCAATTTATGGCCTGTGGTTTGGCATAGCTACAAGAAATCAAAATCCCACCGCAGCCACGGATGAAGTAAGTCTTCCTAAGAGATCTTTGCGGGTTTTATTCGCCACGTTACAAAGGCCTAGCGTATTACATGAGCATTTTAGACAAGCTTTTAGTTTCAGTCCAATCCTCTTTCTGAAAATTTCTATTGGTATCATGGATTCGTTACAGCCATAAAGGGTGGGTCTGGGTGAAATCGGGAAATGCTCAAACATGCTTAAACGCACTGTTTCCTTAAAATTAACAAAAAGTGACACATTGCAACACGAGAGAAGGAAGCGATGGTAAAGGTCATCAGAGTACACCATACCAAACCCAAATCTTGTCCCCGTCCATACCCGTTGCGGGAGAGTTCTGCGTCTGTCATTTGTCATTTTCCCGCCAAAAAGAACTTGCTTGAAGCGCGGGAAACGCATTACACGTCTGCATCCGGGAACTGCCAAGATAAAATTGACGCGAGCGGTTCGAGTGATCGGTTTTGGGGACTGCTCTATGGTCCGACACCCCATGTTCCAACAACCGGCACATAAGATTGTGTTACTCCCTGTTAGGGTTAGGGATAGCAATATGAGCAGTCGGAACATAGGGGTGTCTGAACATAGGTGTGAACCCATCTGTTTAATAGCGCAATATATAGACGACTGGGAAAAGTATTACACCACCGTTTCATTTGGAATGTGAAAATCGCTTTTCTTTGTGTTTTAAATGAAAAAGGACATTAATAGGATGTTGTATTTTGAGGTCAAAGGTTACATAAGCTTTCGATAGTTAATAATAGGGCTATACCATTTTGTGCATAAATGTCCCACAGAATCCCTGGACCTAATTTTTATCCAAAACCCGATGGGTAATAGCCTTTAGTATTTACACAAATTTGTTTACTTTCCGAATCACATCCGAAGACCAGGATACCAATGAACATTCGTCTTTCTGGTTTCTTGTTCTGTTAATTCATTTTAGAAAACCGACAATTTCCATTCTCTTCTTTTTCGTTTTGGTTCCAGTCTTTTCATTCCTCCTTTTGGTCACTTCCAAGCGACGTGACAACAACGAACCTGTTGGTGGCTAAACTAAGCTTGTTCTAGATTTTGTTTCTCCACTAGTTGTACTCATTCTTCAGTGTAGCTGACTGTACTTTCCCCGACAAACATGCACCTCGGGGCTAAATTGCTTGCACTCTTGTTCACCAAGTCAGCGCCAGACTCCAACGACTTGTCCCAGGAGATATCGCTACAAGCCAACGCTTCCGGACGTACAGCCTTCAACTTGCTAATGTCTTCACTAGTGAACTTATCCATCATTCGGTTTTATGGTAAGCTCATTTCAGTTTTTCTTTATTTCTTTTCTGACGTTACTTAATATTTAGTCGGGAAATGCATACTCCGTTTCCCAATAGAAAATCTATACCCCCAACCGGCTACTCTATAAAGAAATATACATCAAGGTTGTAAACGTTTTAGTAGATGTAAAGTTGTGTGAATGACTGTTCGCCTGATCGTAAAGAAGTACATTTGAATGTCACCAAAAACGTATGTTTCTGTTGTGGAAAGTGACAGTGAAACTGTTCGCTTATTTACGTCTATCAACGATTTATGGTCACGCCCACAACCTTACGCAACCAATATCCCTTAATCACCACCCAATCAAATCGCGTCTTTCGTGTTTGTTTAAATCTCTCAATTGGTATCCTTATTCAGGGGCCAAAGTGATTGATCCAATAAAATCCATTTCTCCTGTCACGTTATCCCCAGCTATTAATATCCTCGTTCTGGGGCCACTCATCGCGTGCACCAACGAAATTACTCACAGCGCGTTAGACACGCCCACTCTTATACTACCTGAAAGGAAAGGAAACAACAAAGTACAACTTTTACTGTACTGAGTGGAGACTTGATGGAAAGGACAAAGAGGTAAATTAGAACTAGAAAGTGCCATGACCTTGTCAGATTTACCTGGCGTGCTTGTGGTTCCACCTCACGGTTCGCCACCGGTCGGAAACATTAATCACCATCACAGACCAGATGGGGTTCGGTTTGGCTGAGAGAGGTAACATCAGTGACGTCACTGACGGCTCGCTAGCTGCTCTGGCGTTGACATATCGCCCCACTGGGCCTGCCTGTCTGTCTTGTTGTTTTGCGACATTTGGGGGGTTCAAGGTTGTATAATGGCGTTTGCTGCGGCTGTTTCTCCGGTTGTTGTTTTGTTAGTTAACAGTGCTGCGAGACTCCTGCGGCAATTTACACGCGTGTGTTAGTGAGAGACGTAACGAACATTTGTGTTCTAACGGTGTGAGAAAAAATGCCTTCGATCTCTTATCTTCATTGAAAAATAGAAAGGCTGTGATTTCATACATAAACGTTAATTGCACAACGCTGTGGCTATAAACAATGATTTTTTTGATGGAGACAATAACACAGTCTTTTGCGTGTAATCAATTAAAATGAACTCAAATCTTTCGTATGACAATGGCAATGTTTTCATGTGTTATGCACCCTCTGTTGGTAAAGTAATGCATACAATGTAGCATGGGCGTCGCCAGGATTTTTTCTAGAGGGGGGCAAAAACATTTTTTGCCAAAAAATGCTTGTATTTCTCAACACATTCTCGATTTATCAGTTTTAAAGGGGGGCAGGGACATTTTGCCCCCCCCCCCCCCAACTCATTAAATTTACACCACTTTGTCTTCGCGCCTCTTTTTCTTTTCTTTTTTCTTTCTTTTTTTTTCTTCCTTTTTTTTTTTTTTTTTTGGTTTTCCAGGGGGGGGGGCAAGTGCCTCCCCTTGCCCCCCCCCTCGCGACGCCCATGCAATGTAGTGGTGTGGGAATAATGGACCGAAGTTTAACTTTAGGAATATGACAATACATAAGCATGGCAAATATTGTTGGCATGTGAATAACAATCAGAAGAATTAGCTTTTAACACAGCCTTTAGCAAGAGGGCAAGCCTGCGTTTTGCGGGGGTCGTTGATGATTAGCCCTGGATAATCAAATAGGGGAAATTGTGATGACAAATAATACTCTAGGCTAGATTATATTATGCGTACTTCAGATTAGATTATAGTGTAATCATGTCAGGCAATTGAACATGTCTCACTCGCCACTGCCACGCCTACCTGTCATATTTCATCTAATCGTAATCAGCAGAAAGCTTTATTGTGGAAACTGTCATTTGAATGGTTAGGATGTTCTGGCCGTGCTATTGGTTCCACCAAAAATTGGTATTAAAGTTAACTTCTCAGCTGGTGGCATTTTGTATGAAAATATGATGGTCATAGACTATTTCTAGCGGTAGTTTGCACTGTATTTTATTATTTACGTGACAATATTTCTTCCCGCGTGAATCGGACTTCGTCTCACGTAGGCCTCAAAATCTGCAGACAGAATTGACTTACGTCACACAATTAAAATGAGGGTGAGCGTCTGGTAACGTCTGGCGCCCTCTACCGTGAGACTGTCGATCGTGACTTTGCATGCAGCTTCTTGTTGTGAAAGGAAGTACGTGCACACGTTGAATGGCGCGATATAGTAAGTGTAATCGGTGATGTATGATAACGATTGAGTGAAACATCAAAATGTAATCATAAGTTCTTGCAAATGTTGGACTTAATTAGGGGCGGACCCTAAAAGCAGGCGGGAGGGGGTTGACCTTTTAAACAGTGTGTATTTAGACATACAATCGCCGTGGGGTGGGAATTTGCTTCCTGTATCCTGATTCGCTACCGCAATTAACAAGAAATTGAATTATATCGTGTACTTGGTGTTGTTATTTCAAACGCGTATTACGTGTTTACACGTTCATTGTAATTATAACGTCCACACCTTCTCAAATATTATATTAATCCTTCCCTTTCCAATTTGCTCATATCAATATGTAATGTGATACTGCATGTTGACTCGATAAGATTGTAACATTTTAACTTTGAAAAACAAAATCGTGTTTTCGTAACTCACGCCCCGACGAATTGATTAAGTTTTTATCCCAGACATCACATACAAAAAACAAACGCTGATGTAAAGCACAGGACGGCACCAGACTACTCCTCATTTGCATAAGAATCCAAACATTTTGGATATGCGTGCTGCGCGACACCCTGGTAACGAGGTTGATACAATCGGCCCAAAAAACTGTGTTGTCTACCTAGGTCAGCACGATTGAAGACTAATCGAACAAATTCGGGAGAGGGAGGGGGCGTTAGCTTTGGGTCCCCTCAACTCTGGATATCTCACTTCTCAAATGTCAAAAATATCAGTTTTGAACAATCACAGCAGGGGGATTACGAGTCGCGTCTTTCTTTGCACTTTTCAACGAGGTTACTCCCGTGCAGAGCGCAGCGCTGACTGATACTAGAAAAGGCAAAATGTTTGGATAAGGGACACGCTTCTCTTCGATTCGTGAACAGGAAGAACTGTGAACAAATGATGAAAAGCGTTCCGAAAAAAACCTGACACTTAGCTGTCAAGAGTAATTTCCCTACATCTTGAACCGCACTTCTCTCCAGAGGAAATTCGGCTTCTGTTTCAGCAAAGTTTGTTCTATTTGTCTTTAAAGTTAAAGATTCTGTTAAAGTTTGATGATGCATAGCAAGACGTCTTTTTCTTCTCGAGGAAGGCAATTCCATTAAGTTGAGGTTCAACACACATCGTGTGGAGGAAGTTGAAGACACGAGAAATGATGAATGGCGTATTACGGCAAGTACTGACAGGAGACATGACTTACGACACAAGTGTGTGTGGAGGGGGGTGGCATGGGGGGGGGATGGGTGCTGCGTTGCGTTGGGAGGTAACTAGTACTTTTTTTGATCAAGAGAGAGCGCGTGTGTCGTGTTTGCGTCGTAACAGTTGACATTTTCAGAGAAAAATGTGAAGGGCTTTGTGCAGAAATACCTTCACTCTATCAATCCATTCGTGGGAATAAAAACATAATACACGAACACTGAATCTTTAAGAAACGCGAC
Source organism: Patiria miniata (assembly GCF_015706575.1). Lineage (NCBI taxonomy): Eukaryota > Metazoa > Echinodermata > Asteroidea > Valvatida > Asterinidae > Patiria > Patiria miniata. Next base: position 742,981 of record NW_024037062.1, read on the forward strand.
TCATTATGAATTAGGATTCAGATATCTGCTGGGTTGCGGGACAAATTCCAAGATCTTGGCGGATAACGAAATGGATTTATTTAAATTTGCGGGATCAAATCTACAAGCAAGATTCTCATATTTTTTATAGGAAGGAGAAACATTGTTTAACCTTGGATTATCCTTTTGAAATGCGAATTGAGGCCACAAACTAATTACTTGCAGTTTTAATTTCTGACCTGAAAAGATCTTTGAGGCCATTGACAAAATGCTTTATGAAAGTAATCAATTTTTAAAGAGAGAGTCCAATCGGGAAAAAAACTTTTCAAATAATGTTAATAAATGTTCGTCCTACATAACAATTTATTGTAATTGTAGGTAACTGTAATTCTTTACTAGATTTTTGATACAATACCTCCATTTCATATTTTAACTGATGCAAGAGTTTGAATAAACATTCAGAAAATGTGACTTACACTCTAAAAATTCCCGGGTCAGATTTGACCCGGATCCCGGTTCTCTTTGGCTTGACACTTTCCCGGGTCAAATTGACACTTTTCCCGGTCAAATGATTTTTCTCTGACTCATTGTCCGGGCCATTGTGACCCCGAAAAGTGTCATTTTGACCCCAAAATTGTTATGTTGACTCCGAGAAATATCTTTTGGACCCCGAAAGTGTCATTTTGTGAAAAGTGTCAATATGACCCCATAAAGTGTCATTTTGACCCTGTGAAGTGTCATTGTGACTCTGAAAAATGTCATTGTGACCCGTAAAGTGTCATTGTTCCCTAAAAAGTGTCATTATGACCCCGAAAAGTGGCATTTTGACCCTGAAGAATGTCATTATGACCCCGAAGAGTGTCATTATGACCCTGAAGAGTGTAATTTTGACCCTGAAAAGTGTCAGGCCAAGGTCAACTCTGACTCGGACTTTTCAGAGCGAAGAATAATCATTAAAAACCAGTCCATTTCTTTGTCTATCGCTGATCCTTTGTCCCAAACTCAATGAGAGTGTACTGTTCTTGACATCAGTTTCAAGGGAAAAGTATTCCTTGATTATATCGAATACCCTAATAAATTCGTGTACTGTCGTAGTTGGGCTGCGTAACAAGTTCAAAGTACTTCTTACGAACTTTTGCCTTTTGCTCCCCGTGGACCGGGTCTCCATCGCTGGACGACAGCAAATCCGTAGATTTGACTCCTCAACTGAGTTACAAAACAACATGAATTACAATACAATCTGCAGTTGTTAATGCTCAGAAATCCAGCGATATTGCGTGACTTTGGAAGCTGGCCCGTACGCGTAACCTTGCCCGTCCTACGGGATGATTTAGCACCGTGCCGGCGCGGCTGTCAAGGGCTCGGCTGGCGCCAACTGATCGCGGTAGCTGAGGTATACGGTCGGGAGCAGGTGAGAACGGCGACTGGAGGAACGCAGACAGCGTGGGAAGAAAGCAGATACCACTGGATGTAACTGGTGTAAACTTGTTGCATGGATGACGGGGAAACGTCAAGAAAGAAGGACATAGTACGGTGAAAAGTGCATTGCAATGTTAGTTAAAATGATGAAGGAAAAGTAACCAGGGTGACCGTTTTTGACAGAACTTTGACAGAATTTTTGTTAAAAACGAGTTTGACTGAAATTGGACAGAATGGATTTTTTTGGCAGATTTCTGGCAGAATTCTGCAAAAATGGTTATTTGACAGAAAAACAGCAAATTTGAACAAAAAAGTGTTCATTAATTGTTTAAAAAAGCTTCAATCCTTTCAACAAACCCTTGCATAATGGGACAGGTTGGCTGGTCTAGGTGCTGAGGTTCACTGGGAAACAGACTTCGTCGTGGCCGGATCCGCGTTTTGCCCGAAATTTGCTAATAATATTTCGCAACATCTTGTGACTAGATTGTTTATTATGTAATTTGAATCTTAATTAAGGCAATACTACCGATCTGCATGTGATTTTAAGTGTTTATAGTGTATTTCGAGTAATTCTGGGGAATGTGGCAGATTTTTGATAAATCTAACCGATTTTTCATATGCACTTAGCAGAATTTGGCTCTGACCTAACGGTCACCCTGAAAGTAACTAAGAAGAGAGTAAATGTGATGTGTTCTGCCAAAACTAGACTGAACCGGGCAGACCCTGAATTTGAGAAACAGGCGAAAGTGGCCTCGGGTGGATTTTTGATATTTTGGTTATTTCTTATTCCTCAAAACCTCATGAACATCCTGCGGAAGTTTCGGATTGAAATTCCATCCATCTTCTGAATACGGTCAGAGCATATACTGACTGGAACGTCGAGTTTATACCTCTGGTTCTTTTCAGAACCATTTCGGTCAGTTTGAGAAATTACTCCCACATGGTGTTTCCGCAAACCTTTCATTCATTAGTATCTCCACCATGCAAAGCCCAAAATCTTACTTAAATATATTTGTGGTGATTTTTTGGAGGCTTGTCTCTTCAAAGATTTCGCTGGTTCTTTTTTTTTCTCAATTTTGTTGCTTAATGATGCTACAACATACATACTTTGTCGCTCCTCAAAAGACAGCAAAGGTGCGTCGCCCCTATACAGTTTTGGTATCGCCGAAGTTGGCAGGCTTCCATATTGCTAAAAATGTATGTACTTTAAAGTACTTTAAATCAAGACTTTAATTTGTATCCACAGTGAAGCCCTAACTTTAAGGCACAATTTCACATTTACAACTGTATTTTGTCTCTCCGAAGCTCGTCGACCGATGTTAGTAGGCGTTTTCTTTTATAATTTTAATTCAGTAGACAAATAATATCAAGAATAGGTTTTAAATCAATTTCAGCTGCCCTTCCATTGGTCCAGAATTCCAGTCTTTTCTTGAAGACACACTTTACATTAGAATTTAACACTATCAGGCTAGGTTACGTGTTCGTATTTCTTGGAATAAAAAAAACCTCACTTCTAAGGCTTGAATGAACCGAATGCCGAGGTAATGAGAGAGCGAAATTTGCAGAGTTTAAAATGGACTTTCACCTATGGAATCGTGATGTATTATTTAACAAACCCAACAAAGACTCGTTCTACAACCAGGTGTACTTTTCCTCTGGCAACGGCGTTGAATATATCAGTAGTGGAATGTTTAATGAATGGGACTGTTTTGAGAGCTAAATCTTCAATCAGGAATAAAGCACGAGAGCTCTTATGGCCCACGTGCAAACACCAGGCATTCCTAAGCAATGCGAAGCTTCTGTGTTAACGTTGCATACAATGATGGATGGCAGGCCAGACAGCAAATGCATCACGGAATGTACCAACTAAAAGTTTGCACTCACTGACACAACAAGCCTCGGCCCACCTTCCTCAATTCAATTTGACGACACGACAAAAAGCGAATCCACCATATGCCCCGCTGTTTTGAACTTTAAAGTGGAATCTGTATTCTAGTACGTCAGACTATTAGGCGTGACATATTCTACTCCGTCAAGTTTCGCCAAGAGAAAACCTTTTTACTGACGAGCGAACACGAGACGAACTCGGAGTTGTTTTTCGGCCCGGCCAGACGGCGTGTCACGCAACAAACCGACTTGGAGATCACTGTGGGCTTGTCAATCTCAGACTACGCGAAGCTGTTGTGAAACATGTTTTTTTTTCTCTTCCAGTAGTGTGACATTGACAGACTTTTGATGTGGAAAACACACCTGGCCAGCTACGACCCCCCCCCCTTACCGCGTTGAATGCGAGTCCCTCCAGACGAGCTCTTGAATCATGTTCGAGGGGGTATAACCTAGCCACATCTCATGTTGGTGTCGTGCTTAATATTGTCTAGGAAAAATGTGATTCTGGAGAGTTTTCAGACCACACTTGCTTGCGAAATTATTTTTGGATTGGTCTCTGAGGAAGGTGCATGGTTGTCCGTGGTCCTAACAGCGAATTGGACGTCAAACCACACAGCATGATACAGGTAGGCCACTAGGTCACTTTTATTTTACTGGTCCCAAAGGGCCAGCCTGTATGCACCGACTCATTGACTGATGTCCATTGTGACAACCTGATACTGGCTGGTAAAGAGAACCGGGCAGTGCTATTGTATAGGATTACCCCGCAATGAGCCAAATCCGGTCAATTGTGCACGCCGAATGCATGAAAAGACTAAAGTGAATAGCCATTTTGAATCAATTGAAAAGAATTTTACGCATTCTGGGACCAGCTTTACTAGGGTTACCTTGTCTTTGTTTATATTATAAGACTTAAAATGTATGACAATATAGGCCTGGTTTAAAACAAAGTAAGTATGTCGTGAGAGTATTGCGCGTATTGTTGTCTTACTTTCTCTAGATCTATATGCGGTTCGTTAGTGACTTCGTCATACACGCGCGCGCAACACTGATTACTAGCGCCCATTGGATAAACACTACAGTTGTGTTAACTTCCGGTTCCAATGGTTCAAATGCTATACGCAATGTGCAGTGGGCATGGTTTAAACTGAAGTGACGTCACACTAACCAGTTCTTAAGTGTGACTTCATTTCATCTTAAACCACGCCCACTACACACGGGGTAGCACTGAAAATCATTGGGATTATTGGAACCGGAAGTAGTGCACAGTGACGTGTTTCGCCAATGGACGTTAGTAATCAGTGGTGCGTTCGCGTGTATGACGCAGTCGTTAACGAACCAATGAGTAATCCGACGACAATCATTACAAGTCATTACTGAGGTGCACCATGCTTGCGCGCAGGTGGTACGCACTACGCGCGCACTCAGTGGCCAATATGGTTTCAAACTGTACGCGCACCTCAATGTAATTTTACGCGTACTATAATGCACAGTGTGGTGCCACCTTAGTGATATGGCAATCACCGAATTAGTAACAAGTGCATGTGGTTACCTCATTTATTTATTTATATTTATTTATTACATTTCTTTACTAGGTAATGCCAAAACACTTCAAAACTGGTTTCCATTTGGGCCCTGCACTCATTAAAAATGACAACAAACATGTATACAAATACAATACATTACAAACACAATACAATACATTACAATACAATGGGATTTTATCGGGTGCTAGATTAGTTAAATGAATAATTAATTGAATAATTTCAGTGGCTAACGCATGCAGGGTACCAACTTGTATTTTGTCGACAAGATAATCTTTGAACATTGATGTACATGTATTTTTGCTGCATCATTTTTGAACTGTTTCGCTACGTGTTTTGAATTTTACAGCAAGAGTCAGACTTTAACTTTAATATAATAGTTCTACGTCCTTCTAAAAAAGTGCCGCATAGAGGTGACATTTTCGTCTGGTTCCCTCACCTTCATCGCGATCTATCACGCATACCTGGAATTCCACTCAGCGCCATGTGCCGCGGGGAACCATACCTCTCTGTCAAGCTATTGCCGTAGGACACGTATAGTGAAACGTCGTAAACAGAATCCGTATACGACATAAATAATAGGCGCAATAAAGCAAGTAGCATAAGCCACGTGATGCCATATTTGAATCATAACCCCTTATTACGATGGCAATATAACGTCGGTGATATCGCTGATAACTTAACGGTGATTCAACACCTTTGTTAAATACTTTCTTTGTGTTTTTAAACATTTTGCGTGACTCTAAAACCTCACGACAATTTAGCACAACGCGATTAAAATGACAGCACCAAGCAACAGTACAACACGTGTACATTGTCTATGGGATTTTGAAAGAAGAACAAAAAAGAAGAAGAATCCGTACACAAACAAAGGCTTTTTCGCAACTATGCCAATTAAAATGGGGAAAATGATTAAATCACAACAATCATAGATTGTACATTAGTCAGGCTAACACAGCCATATGGTTGCGAAGGGCGATTTCTAAAGGTTACGTAACACTTTATTTTGAATGAAACTTCATGTACACAGACATGGTCACGTTGGCGGGAGAAATCTTTGAAAACTAATTTCTCCAGTTTTGAGGACCGTATCTTCATGCAACTTTCAGGATTTATTTCCCCTATAATGATCCAAGTATGTGCTGAAAGTCGTTGTGATATGTTCATTACTTAGGCCTCGCTACGTGCAATTTTAAAAATTGTAACACTGGCGTTCGCAATATCTATCAAGCCTCAAGAATATTAATGAGGTTCCTATTCATTACGGTGTGCAGTTAACAATTCGATAAAAGCCTCCTGCACGAGTTGTTAATTAAGAAATATCACACTTTTGCCGGCTTCCATTGGTTGATACCGAGACCCAGGCCATGTCACGCCGAGTGACGCTAATGAATATGCTAATATGCCCGTCATCATTGTGTGCTTGGCCGAAATCGGTCAGCCGTAGCGCCTACGGCGCTATGCTGAACAATGCACATAGGTTGGGTCGGCAAATAATTGTTTCGATCCTCTTCGAAATTTTCCATGGAGATGGTTCACGTTGTAACACTAACGTTCGCAAAAACAGATTAAGCTGAAATTCGAAATATACTTAGATAATGTAAGTGTTCTGCTACTCGTGAAACAACAACTGGGATAAATTCCTAGAAATTGGGATAAATACATACATTTGGGGAAGTTTTTGAACGATTTCTTCCAGACTTGAAGGTCAGCTTTGAGAGTAACCAGTATTGAGGTTTCGGCATCGATGACGGCGAATTTTTCACTGACATGAAGTTTAGAATTTCTTCTTCAGTTACAATGTAACATTTTAATCATACCGAGCGTATTTTCGGAGAAACACAACGTTCAAAATGCCATGTTTTGGGGGTGCATGAATTTCACTGCTCTGTTATAGCGTCTAAGTACGTAATCGGATTAGCTTTGCCTAACAACGGTTAGCAACCATATGGCTGAACAGACATCAAATGATGGTTTTTCAATCATGTACTGTGTGAAAAATATAGAGTTTATTGCACGACATTCAATAAACATGTAAACAAGGTATACATTACTTAATCGGCAAATCATGTTCTCCACGAAAGCATTGCCGTAGGTGCAATAAGTGCATAATATATACGTGATGTGCAAAAACGCTTTGCAGTTAGCATCTGTTCGGGCAATTTGTCAGCTTTAAAATGTCATCTCTTCGACCCCAACCACACACATGACATTGCCATTATGTATACCCAACCCATCGTCAACATGAACTTTCACAATGTTGCTTTATGCAACAGACATTCAGCGTTTAGTCGCCAGAGCCCTGTCAATAATTGTTCCCATGTCTGCGGTGCTGCTACCATGAGCTGCCGGATTAAGTCAAATTTGTCCTAGCATTCGCTGCGACATCACCCGTGAAATCCCTCTCCTGGACATTCTGTTCTAAAGTTTAACCCTTTGAATTCAGAGGTTTTGAAAAGAAAAAAACTCTGATTCCCTCCGGGCTTCCAGTGCTAGCTGACCCCTGGTCGGAAGTGAATGATCCGGGGGAACACTTGCTTGAATTCTCCCGCGTCCATCATCGAGTTTGCCCGGTGGGCTGTCGATCTGCGGGGAGAAAAACAAGAACGTCCGAAGAAAAGAAAAAGGGACACTCAAGATTCTGGATTTCCCATGGTGTGGAGACAGAAGGAGACTGATCTCCGAACAGCGTGAGGCAATGAGGACATCTTTCTTCGGTCGTCAGGGGGTGAATCGCGCCGCTGGTCCCGTTGGGGGATGCCGGCCCTGCGCGCCCCGGGCGGTAGACAAGTCGTAGGCAACTTCGGCCTTTGAGAAAGGTTTAGAAAGATTGGAGATTTTGTTCTTGTGGTGTGGGGTTCAGTTTGGGTCAGGGTCAAAGGAGTGGTTTCTTACACCGTTGGTGTCGCGATTCACATACGCTTACGTTACTGCACATGCTGTGGCAAGGTTTCTTTATTGCAAAATTAAAGAAATTTTTTAATACACAGGGTGAGCAACAAAAAACGAAACCTAAATATCGGGACCATTGTTTTAGTAAAGTTCTAAATGTAGCACTTTTAAAATCTAGGATATGAAAGCTAAATTCATAAGCTTTCTTTCAGTATAAGAATCATTCAAATCACTAATGTACTTTTTAAGTTACGGACTTTTAAACACAACCACCGTTTTAAAGTTCTGTCCACGGATCACGAAAAGGTAAGTGTTCTTTCAGCAAAACGAAAACAAATCACAAAGGGATGTGTGAATTGTTTTCGTTTTGCTGAAAGAACGCACACCTTTTGTGTGATCCGTGGACAGAACTTTAAACCGGTGGTTGAGTTTAAAATTCCGTAACTTGAAAAGTACATAAGTGATTTGAATGATTCTTGTACTATTTAGAACGAAATAGGAGCGTCCCACTCTTAATTCAAAAGTTGAAATTAATTAATTGATTACTTGTCGTGGGCTGATTTTTCTCTTGTGATGTCTTCCTGGAAAGCTCATAACTAATGTAATGCTAGAAAATTATCTATTCAATTTGAACATTTATTTTTCAAGGTGCCACACCCAAAAAGCACGTTTATACCAACTTTAAACATCGTCTGATATTTAAAACTGTAAAGTCTAGCGTCTTTGGGACTTGTTTTACCTCTAATTTTTTTTGTTCTGATTGTACCGTGAGTTAATTCGTAACGACTTGTCTTCAACAATTACCTAGAATTTAATGTTTCTTCGAAAGTATTTTGTGGTCAGACATCAAGTAAAAAGTAAAGATGTATGAGTCAAACTGCTTTCTGTATCAATCATCTTAGTGTGACTTTCTTTAAATCCATCTCATCCTTTAAGTAATCAGAACAATTTTGGAAAACAAACTGTCCTTTTTTTGTTTCGACAAAAATGACAACTCGGCATGTGACGAATCAAGTTCATTAACTTAAGTTAGCTTACCTTAGCTTAACTTGGGAGACATGCATATATATATGATGAAAAATGTTTTGTGATAGACTGGCTGGCCAATCCAACATAAGCCACCCCAAAAATAGAAGTATACTCTGTCTTTGAAGAAGTTTGCTATCTTTAGGATATGACGCAGTGTTGTAAAAGTCACACAAATTGGTAAATTGCAACTGTTTTGGAAGCAGGCCCGCGGAAATTTTTGGCAATAGACAACAATGACGAGTCGTAAGCAACTGGAATTGTGATTGGTAGATTGTCCTTATGGAAGACACAGTCACATGATCGCAATAGTATGGAGGTCGATGCACTCTGAATGAAGCAATTGGCTGAATGAACGAGCCCGGAACTCGACTAAATTGTGGAAGACAATTTGAGTTGTCGCTGCCTCGTGTTACATCAGTGTTTCCTTCGTATAAAAATGAGGCATTATGACTCCTCGCTTGTTACTTAATCAGTGCAATGAATTGCTGGGTTGCATCTACAGGATGTGTTTCATTGTCAAGTGGAATCATTGGACTTGGACTAATAAAATACAAACAATTCTTCTCTTTATTTTTGTGTGTGTAGAAAGTAGAAACACTATAGGGTGTCCCACAAAAAGTGTGCAAGCAGATATCCTTTAATTTCTCCAAAACTACTTAACATGAGTATTTCATCTTGATGGAGCATATCAATTATACTCTTGCGTATAATCAGTGAAAATGCCATGGAAATCCGTTCATGCAAACCAGAGATCCAACAGATTGTAAAAGGCTGTAGGTTTTTTCACCATTCCAATGGGATTAATCCCAGTGGATAAGATTGTCATAGGCCTTTTCACTCTGATGTAAATTAACTGTGTAAATCCCATGGCCTTTTATAATCTGTTAGGTCTCTCGTTTGCATGAACGGATTTTCATGGCATTTTTGATGAATATACACAAGAGTATAATTAATATGCTCCATCAAGATGAAATACTCATGTTGAGTAGTTTTTGAGAAATTTAAGGATATCTGCTTGCACAACTTTTTTGGGGAAACCCTGTAAACTCCTCATACCTGTCACGTACAAAGTCAACTTTGTTGGTCCGACTTAGGTCGGAGACATTGCTTCATCGACAAGTGTAAACCAGCAATTTTTAGCACAACAAAAATCCAAAGCATAGGCGGCCTATAAAAAGAGATAGCACGGTGACCTCTCAACTTTGATTGGTATTAATATCAACCCCCTTTTCTTAAAAAAAATTAAAATACCGAACGGAAACAAATTGGGGCCACTTTTTCCAGAAAAATACTTATTTCGCTCCCCCACCCCTTCCCGGCCCTCCCCCTTTCCGAACGACTCAAACCTAGAAACGCTACTGGAGAGAATGTTCAGATTTGAAGACTCGGGACATGCACAAGACGTGCGCTAACCATCAAAATCATTTCTTCTTTTTTATGCGATTACGTCACAAGTGTGGTTTTCCCACCGGTTTTGGCTGGGAAACCCTTTTTCTCAACTCCCCCCCCCCCCCCATTTCGTAATTGGGCCGACGCCACCAGCGTCCAGATCCGACATCATTGAGGATATCCGAACTACCGATGTGTCACGCCTTACTCACGCGCCTACCTTACGGAGCGCAGATCAAAGAATTAGTGCACGCAAACTCTGCATAATTGACGTTCATTAATGGCCTTGCATTGTTTCGTTTAAAGTCCCTTCTGTTTCTTTGTTTCCGATTGTAGGAATTCTTTCATTTCTTATTTGTAATATTCCTTCTTCTTTTTTACTTAGTGTAGGATGAAAAGATACATTCTATTTCAAAAAACGAAGTTCATAATATTATAGACCTTTCAGTCGCCGACCATTTTGCCAACCACAGGTTGCCAAACTATGGAAGGTCCAACACTGCAAAAATGAAGAATAGTTATTCATGATTACAAAAATATTATTTTAATCGTTGAAAATACAAAATTATCAACAAATCCTACGAAATAATTCCTAAAGATGTTTTTTGTTATGTAATGAGGGTGTTATAAGGATTTTTTTGGAAAAATATGAGGACTTTTTTGGAAAAATATGTTGCCAACCGCGGCTTCAATTTATGCGCTTGCGGCAGCCCATACAAAATGGCCCTCAATGTTTACAAACAAAAGAAAGGTCCACACGTACAACTGAATTCTACACTCTAAAGAGTTCCCGTCGGATTTGACCCGGATTTTGAGTTCTATTTGACTCGATACATTTCAGGGTCAAAATGACACTTTTCCGGTGTCATATGAAAATCCGACTCCTATGAAAATCGGACTCCTTTTCTCTATTATTGGTTAATCCCTCGCACGTGACCAGTCACTCTCCTAATTATCATACTTACGCATGCGCAATACTACCAACGAGTCCATATTTCATGTAGATTCACGCTACACTGGGTCAAAATGGCACTTGGTCGTTTTTTGGTTTGGGGGTCACTTTGACCCGGAAGCTTTGGTAAAATTTTCATTTGAACCTAGAAAAGTGTCATTTTTACCCTATAAAGTGCAAGGTCAAATACGATCCTGATTCCGGGTCAAATCTGATCCGGTGTCATATGAAATTTGGACTCTAAATCTAGTCTCTATTGCCATATTGCCTTAGTGACCTGTCCCTGTACTTAGGCATGCGCAATACAGTCAAGATGTCCGTATATCATAGTATAAATTTCACACTAAACCGAGACTTTTAGAGTGTACAGGATGAGTCAAAAAATATATTTCATGTTTAAAAAAAATATGTAGCACCAAAAATAATAATGACTGGAAAGCCATTTCATAAAATACTTTTAAATGAAACAAATTACTTAATCACAATTGTTGACAGTTGTTGAAACAAGTATTCTGTGTCATTTTCTTTGTTGTTCCAAACGGTCAGAACACACAATAAATTGGTTTTTTTTACCAAACAGGTTTTACGGTCATTGCGTTTAAATGGTGATATTCTTTGAACGGATTGAGCAATTTCAGTACTTTTTTCATCTTAAAGTAGTTGATGAAATTGGCTTTCCAGTCATTATCATTTTTGGTGCTACATAGTTTTTTAAATATGAAATATATTTTGGGGGTTTTGATTGTAAACACAGCTCACGTTGATGCCACTTTGTCAACTGTAAATTGTATATAGACCCGCCTACACCTGATCTTCAGTTTCAGTTCAATCATCAAGTGCGTACTCATCGTTTAGCATACCAAACCTAAGTAGGACACTCTGCAATCAGCACTCATTGCCACCAACACCCAACCCCATGCATCGTCAGCCCAAGCAACCTATATTTACCCTTGAGACTAATCTCACCAAAGCCACGCGCGATCACACGGTATTAGCAACACCAACCCACCCATTTTACTTTCCCGCTTTTTTCCCCCGCAACACCCCGCGCGCGATGATACACGAGTGACACAATCCCGTCTCCAATTCCCGCCAAAAAAATCCCGCCCAAAACTAAAAAAAAAAAAAAAAAAACTGTAGTCACGGACGCAGTTCCTATCGACCCCTCTGTGCTGCCACAAAAACGCGTTCCCCTTTACCAGGCTTATCGGGATATTTGTCGGGAACTTTGGAATTAAGAAGCGCTGTCAAATTCACTCGCTATCTTTTCCACTCACCCTGGCAAAGAGAATGACTTTGCTAACTTCGCGTCGAGGGGCTGTCAGATGCTATTAGGCCCCTACTCTTAAAAAGATGAGACCATTTGCTACCAGCTTTCTCGGTTTATATTTTGTCGGCAAGGGGTCGTAACAATTTTCTCGGTTCATACTCTGTCGGTAAAAAGATCGTTAAAAAATCTCATTTTGAACCCGACACATATTTATTTTCTATGTAGGCCGAACTCATTACCTTTTTTTGCCTTACTACAAACATGAGATCAGTGCGAGAAATAACAGTGAACTTTTGTTGTGTTCAATTTTCCGGGAAAAAAACAAGATTTTTTTTTGAAAATGGAACTTAGCGTTTTCCCGGTATGCTACATTCGAAAACTTAATATTTGTTTTTGCTTTTAGCCCGTACCTCTGCAGATCAGAATCCACTGAACCTGGTAGGCCCTACAAAAAGTCAAATTAACAACCGGTTATTTTGTCCCTCAAAACGAAAAAAATACCGTTTTCATAATGATATTATTTTGTCAAATGTAATATCATTTTGGTAAAACTGTAATATTGGGGAACTATAATGATATCGAATTTTACTTTGAGTGTCTGTTGATAAGTGTGCCAATTAATGACTTAACCTGTGAATGTCCATAGCTTTTCCGATTGGACTGTCCGCTTAAGACAGGTGGAATCATGTCCAGGTGGCCGCAATGGGGAGGTTGCAATCTGTGTCGTTGCGTGTCACAGACGCGCACAAGACGAACAGGGCTCATTATCAGAACATCCGGGAGACGGGTGGAGACCCACGCAAAATACTCGTCACCCCTGGCTGCACTTTATAGACCCTGACAGCACCACATGTTACTGTCTGTATCCCGAATGGGTGTAACCCTCCTTCGGCCAATCTCCAAACTCCTTGAAACAATACATCACGCGGTAGTGCGTGATGGTGCAGAGACGGAGTGAAAGGGCGGTATCCTAGGCAGAACGAGGCAAGTTAACTCACTGGACTTGATTGGTGATTAGTTTTGGCAGGGCGGACTAACCATCACTGCCTTATGGTGTTATCCGTATACGTGGTAAGAAGGGGGAGCGTATACCAGTCTCGGCCTGATAGCTCGGCCTTAATTTGCAGTGACCACGAGGCGGGCTCCCTGCCTCGCAGATCACCACTTGGCGTTACACGGGATTTCCTGTATTTTCCACAGCCGTACACTTGATTCGATGAAGGCCTAGGATAGCCCTTGGGGGTTCAAGTGACACCTCAGGCATTCTACCGATTGGTTCTAGTCAGCACGGACACACGAACGATTTACTCTGATATTCGTGTCTGTGTTTTCATTGCAGGCCTACATCCACCATCTTGTTTGAAGGACTGCCGACGACTAAGTGTCCCTTGCCGCCATTGGCTGAAAGTTTCCCTCTTTAGTAAAACCATCCAGTGAAATCATCCGACTTAAGTTTGATAATTCTCCACAACTCGTACATCTCGAGAACATCTGCGCAAACTGGTATTTTGGAAGTGGAAGCAAAAACTGCGGGTTAGTGCAAACTGGCATCGTCCAGAAGAGTTGGATAAGGATCATCAGCTTGATATTTCAGGTAAGATCTTTGGATTTCATGGATTGAAAAAAAAGAATTTTCTGCATTCACTTAAACAGCATTTCAATTGCATTATTTATTTCCAATGAAAACACACACGATTAAAACAAGGTTTTACTATATAGTCCTTAGTCGAATTTTATTTTCATGCAGACTCTGTATTTTTTGGCTCTGTTTTCATTGCTCATTCCTTGATCTGAAAGGCAAATTGTAAAACATTGTTTTTATAAGTAGAGTGAAATCTCGATAAGTCAAACATCAGGGAATTGGCTCAAATTTTGAGCTAAGCAGAGTTTTGAGTTATCCAATGGATTTCTATTATTGACAGGAAGAAGCTTTTAATTTGAGTTATTGAAGGGTTTTTGAGTTAACAGGTTTTGAATCATCGAGATCTCACTGTTTTCGATCTAGCTTTGAGTTATTTGAATTTATCTGGTAGAAAAAATGGAAACGTTTCTATCAGAAGCAAATTCGTTTCGTTATTTTGGTGCAAATCTTGGCATGAATTCACAAAAGCTCCAATGTTCCAATTTAAAGTGCAGTCAGCATCAGTCAGAGTTCATACTTCAGTTAAAGTGCACCTTGGCAACCAGGGGAAGCGACCTAAACTAACCATGAGATTGAATATCCTGATTCCTGATTGGTCAGTTCCGATTTCCCGCCTCCAATTAGCGCTAGACTCGTCAAAGAACATAGAGTTGACATGGACCAATATTGTATCGAGCAATATTTTGGTTCACCACTTCCCCCTTCTTTTTTGGACAAGTCCAAACATTCAGTTAGTTCTGGAAATAAATTTCATAACACTCTGACACGAAGAGTACTCTTAATTCCAAAGAGTGAAAATTCACTCCATTTCAATGTGGATTCACTCCGACAGTCGGAAACTAGGACTAGACGTTTTAGAGTGAAATTTCTTCAATCGTAAAGATCGAGTTTTCACTCGAGCTTCGACTAAAGTGGTTCATTTTGCAGACTATTTCAATCGAAAATGAGAGTGATTTTAAGTCTAACACGTCTAGTCCCTAATTTCACTCTTTGGAATTTAGAGAGTATGCCTGTTATAATCCACGTCACTATAATATGACTTTGCGAACCTGTAACACTTTCTATGGAAGATTGGCAAACATTTAGTAAAACTAAAGTCTTTTACCATGCATAGAAATTGACCAAGACGAACTATTACAACTTTTTTGACTTTTTATTTTATTTTATACAAATTGAGTGAAATGGACAAAGCATCAATAATAACCTGTTTTTAATTGAAAATATTGAAAGGTTATTTAAATCAGTTTTCTCCACCATTAAATTCCCTTTTTCGAAAATGAGATATTTTCTATTTAAATAGTTTTTATTGATATAACGAAGGAAACAGAAATTGACCTTTTACACTTTTTTGCACGACTTGGGCATTTATGCAATGGTGAATTGCAACAACGTAAAGAAATTAAGAATGAGGCTCAACCATGATTCCTACTAGACTTTGGGCAGGCCTATAACTTCCCCTCTAATCTCCTCAAGATATCAGTCAGGCCTTGGTTTGTAGCTTTTCCACAATTTTCAGAGGAAACACCAACTCGTGTTCTCAGTTTATCTCCCCCGGCCAAGACGCATGGTGTTGGGAGGCCGTAAGAGGGGCCTTCTATACCCCGCTGAACATGTGTCACGGTTTGTCAAGGCGCTTCCCGAGTCAACCCGCGAAATGGTTTAACTCGCCTCCAATATCCTGGTGGATAGAATCTCGGACAGGCTTGCACAGGTGCATGGGGCAACACGCTAGGGTGAAGACGTACATAGATTGGGTGGGTCCGTCTTACTATAGACGACCTTTTCTTTTTAAACTTTTTTAAAAACTAAACCTTCACTTTAGACTTTTGTGTCATACATTACTCTTAAGGCCTATATGGGATGAAATATAAGTTTTAATCACATGCAACTCAAAGATGAGGTTCTTTTTTACGCGGTATCACTTTGAAATCATATATGCTTGAGGGAAAATGAGCGCCGAGAGACGCAGAGACGAACCAACAGACACACAAACAACAAATAGGCACTATATATGTAAAATCAAATATAACAACAAGTTGGCAGGTAACAATTTAACATCGGCAACAGAGTTTTGCAGAATATATAGACTGTTCATCTCTTGCGGGACAGTTGGTCGGGTAAACACATTTCAGAAAACAAACAAGCAAACAACAAACAAACAAATGACGTAGGTTGGTCTGTTGGTCATTACCCTTCAGATATATAGGCAACATTCATCTTCACACAACAAATCGGATCTTAATCGAGGTGAGGCTCTTAAACAGTCCAGACAACGGCTTTACACGGGATAAAAAGCACGTGTTTTAGGATCGGTTAAGGAGGAAGTTTTGTCAACAGTGTGAAACGCGAACAAGCCGCTTGATATCTTAGGCAGGTGAGCAGCTAAACTTCGACTACCCCCCCCCCCTAAAAAAAAGCATTTCACAGAAGGAACATCAGCGGGTCGAGCTGAATCATACCCCGTAACTTTGGGTGTCGTCAACCCCTGTATACGGTACACGCCCATAATGCGGAGAACCACGAGAACAGGTGGGGGAAGTAAGTGCGTCACGCGCGCTACCAACCAATCAAATCTCTGCAATTCATAGTCCGTATATACCCAAATTAACTATGACCAGTGATGATTTTTTTGGCAAACTGTTTTGGTCAGTTCCGATGACGTCATAGAAAAAGAGTATAGGGAGAATAATTGTCACGCTCGCGTGCAAGGGATGGTTCAAAGTTCTTGTCTCATTTCAACGGCCCTCTTCACTTGGAATATCTTATCAGTTGAGACGGGGAAAATTGTGCGCACTTTAAGAAAGTGCAAATTTAATAGGTAAGCTTTCGAGCTCGGCCTTAACTGTCCAAAGAAATCTGCATCATGTACAGGGTGAGTAAAAAAAACCGGAACCCAAACACCAAAAATTATATTTCATATTTTAAAAAAAATTGTATCACCAAAAATAATAATGACTGGAAAGCCAATTTTATAAGGTACTTTTAGATGAAAAAATGACTGAAATTGGTCGATCCGTTCAGAAAATATCACCATTTAAACACAATGACCCTAAAACCTGTCTTGTCCGAAAATGCGATTTAAGAATCGTCGTCGAAATCGTCTTCAAACATCACCAGCGATACAATCTCTGTTTAAACGTTAAAAATGTTCAACAGAATCCCTTTGAAGGCCTGTCCCTTAGAAAAAGTAGATTTTATAAATCATATTGTTTGCCTAACCAGGGTTGTTAATAAAGATAATTGTGCACCACAGCTGTTGACAGTTGTTGAAACAAGTATTCTGTGTAATTTTCTGTGTTGTTCCAAACAGTAAAAACACACAATGAATTGCTTTTTTTTGGACGAGACGGGTTTTAGGGTCATGGTGTTTAAAATGGTGATATTCTTTGAACGGATCAAGCAATTTCAGTAATTTTTTTCATGTAGAAGTAGCTAATGAAATTGGCTTTCCAGTCGTTATTATTTTGGGTGCTACATATTTTTTTTAAATATGAAATACATTTTATGGGATTTGGGTTCCGCTTTTTTGGACTCACCCTGTAGTTGATAATTTTCCACAGTAAGACCAGTTCCTTGATATTACCCTATATTATTTCATTAACAAACCGATTTTTCTTATATGTAATATTGTTGGATTGATTCCATCTTGACTTTACTCGTGGATTTTCAATTGAGTGAAAAGGATCCAACTGATGCTAGGGACTAGAGTTCGGAGAACAATTTTATTCAATCGAATAGATTCAATTCAATAGTATCCTTTTCAATCCAATTCTTTCAACCTAACAGAGGGATTTTTAACTCTTGATGTACAGGGGGGTGCAAAAAGAAGGAAACCCACTTTTGACAGCAATTTTTACTTACTTGTTTAGCACATTTCAAAAATTCAACTTAGTGGAATTAAAATATTGATATTTAAACATAAGTGACGAAAAAATGATTGCAAATGCATATTTTGTCTCTGAGATAGGGTAGTTTAAAAATTTCATGTGCCAAACCTGTTTGTCCATGGACGGCTTTATTCCATCTGCTTGACTGAGCTCCGGAGCTTGATTTGAAGACAAAAAACACTACTCTAGATTTACACGTGGACAACAGTGATTTTGGTGACTTGTATTCAAATGAGCATATTAATAACACTATTGTTGCGATTTTTTTAAAGATTTTTTTCACCACGTATGGTTGAAGAGCTATACTTCACTACAATATAAAACAAAAGTTCAAATAAGTTAAGTAAGTAGGTTAAAATTCCTGTCAAAAGTGAGTTTCCTTCTTTTTGCACCACCCTGTAGGTAGTCCCTACTTTCCGCGGGTGGTAAGAGTGAAATTTCATCCATGAAAATAAGAGATTAACATTTAGACTGTTCGCCCAGAGGTTACACTGTCATCAACTTCCCCTTGGCCAAAGTCGACAAGGAAACTGCAGTTGTCTTTCCAACAAGCCTCATGAGATTTCCATAATTTGCCCTTTCCTTGGCCGTATAATTCAATGATATGTCCCAGCAGGCGCCCAACAAGTGCTAATTGGGGGGAGTCAAGTTACACACAATGGTTGAAAAGAAATTGCCGAAACCTAGAAGGCTTTCAAATAAAGGACAATAGCAACTACCATTATCGGTAGCTTTTTTGTGTAAGCTTTTCCTGTCAGTTTTAAGGACAGATTTATAGACCCATTGTTTTACGACATGGAACATTTCCCCTGCGTTTTCCCCACTTTTGAATAGCAAGACGATGTTCAGATTTCCTGAGTTTCCAAAATGCATCACGAATGAGACTTTTCCTTTCGGATCTATTTTCAGCAAGAATAACTTGTAAAGTTTTAAACATTATCTCCTGGTATCAAAGTTTTGGGTACACATGTACACGGTACTTTCTCTGTCTTTGCAGTGAGACCATTCGCAATTGGCACTTTTATTGCGAAATTATCAGTGTCCTCTATGTCGTTGAATGAAGGGAACTCTCTTCTTTTGCCGGACCGGGAGGGGTTAATTTATGAAGCTTAATGTGATAATTGGGGAATGATTACATCGAATGGGAGCCAGGGTGCCGCGGAGTAATTGGTGTAACTGATTAGGGAGCATCCCAATCGGAAATGTAGGAATTTTAGAATCGTCAGGGAGGAGGAAGTGTCGATATTCGGGTCATAAAACTGATCGTGAGGAAACAATCCGAAAGCTATACAAGAGGAAACGAAATATATTAGTTCCTCTTATGTTGTGTCTCTCCGCCCTTAATCATCATTAATGCTCTCAAGTAACGAAGGGGCGATTCAAGGGTATTTAACTTCGTTCTTGACGACCGTTTTCAATGGGTCCCAGAGTGCACACAATTTTATTCAATAAATAGCAATTTACTGGGTGTTTTCCAGTAAAATACTGTTGGGCAATGAAATTTTACCGACATTGGTATGAAATTACCTCATATTGGGTTGAATTGGGTGAAAACTGTCAAACTATTGGGAAGAATTTGCCCAAGAGTGTAGGCAGTTGAAAATTCGACCAGCACTGGTCGAATTATCAACCCATTTTGCCCAACTTTTTTTACAGTGCAAGCATCAGTCTACAAACTGGGCCTGATTAACCCATCCATTGGTGTTCAACGGGGTAGTCCTACACAGTAGCACTGCCCGGCTTAAACTAAGGTCCGCGGCCAGACTTTGCCCACGGTTCTAGCGATTTATGTCTTTCCATCTTTCGTTGCTAGGCCAGATCTATGCATTTTAAAACTTTTACAAAGATAAGGTAAAATTTTCCAACGTTACAGCTTAAAACTTAAGCAATTAAGTGAAAAGAATGTCAGTCTAGTAAAGCTAGTACCAAAACACACAAAATTATATTCAGTTGATTCGGAATGGTTATTCACTGAAGCTTTTCTATGCATCAGTCTAAACAGTGGGCTGGGTTTAGCCATTTATTAGCGTTACGAGGTATCCTATACGATAGCACTGCGCAACACACAAGTGACAGTCAATCAGTCAGTGAAAAAAGTCAGTCATTCAAGTCAGTCAGTGAAATCGTAACAAAGACGACATACAGAGGCAGACTCTCTGAGACCAACGGAAAAAATGAAATGGAAAGAAGCACAAATTGATCAGAAATAAAAACTTTACCGCAAGAAATTTCACTTTAAAAATGTGACGCAGACAAGAACAATTCGAGCATTATTTTGGACAGTGCTTATACAAGTAGCGATCATGTAAGCTCGGAATCGACCTGACGTGTCGTGCGGCGTGTTATTTAGCGGCCGTGAATCATGACACTTTCGCGGTAGGACCATATGTTCAAGTTCGGAGAAACATAAAGCGCGCGGACCTGTGTCATGGCCGGCAGTCGAAGGAAGTGGAAAAGGGGATGTGGATAATCATATGAAACATTTAACAGCTCTGTCCTGAAGAGTGACAGATCATTCTGTTCGAATCGTTCGATTATGAAACCGGTTCTTTTTAGAATCACACATATTTTGTTAAGTCACAGAAGAGTACACCTGCATAGTTTTACCACAAAACCTCATACCAGTCCTATTAAAACTAACGAAGAAACACAAATGAGTAACTAACTTTAGAAAAAAATAAGGAATCTCATAACTTATCTCTCTTTGTTTTAATTTGTGGCTTTTCCTTGTTCAAGTGATCACATTTGGTAACATTCTTAATTTTCTTTCCAGAAGAAGCCTACAAGCGATATTTCAGAAGCAAGCATGTTCAAGTTCGACAACAGGCGAGCGTTTAGCGACATTCTGCCGTCTTTCAACCACTTTGGCGCCCCCAACGGCGGCCAACATCCAACCAGCTCCCCTGTCTCGACAAACGGGTCAGACCTTCTCAACATGGACGCCAACGGACTGCAACAGCAGCAGCAGCAGCCAGTACCACACAACGGCCACGTTTCGCCGGGAATGCTCGTTCAAACCGACTCCAACGGGTACGGCATAGCGACCACCCCGCACCGCGTGCTGGAGAAGAGCGGGGCGCCCCCTTCCGGCCTGATCGACACCAGTTCGACTGATCGACACCAGCCCAGGATGACGGAGCTCTGCCCCGTCGGTGCGTCCACAGCTGGCTCGAGGGCCATGGTCGATCTCGTCATGGATGACGTCGAGGTCAAAGGTCGAAAGATAGCCAGGAATGACATCAATGGTAAGTTTTAGCTGTTTTCCATTGGAGATATATTTATACGGCTGTTGCCTGAACTTCTTCATCTTATGTCCCTGTACAAAATGACATCTAAATCGACATCAGAAGCTAAAAAGACAACTTATAAACATAGTGAAGGCTGCCCAAAAGGAAGCTGGTTCAAAAGCTGTTTTTTAGCACAAAATGCGGCAAGAACTACCTGACGAAGACCAGATTGATGGGCGTGTCCCCGCCCACCCAACCAGGCAGCTGTTACACACTCCCTACTGTAGATTAGACGGTACCGCCCAACAAATCCCAATATGTCGTACTTGCTCATCTATAGTATAATGACCTCGGTCATTATTGTTGGCGTCTTGTTCAAGTCGGGGTTATTATGTAAGGGAACACGCCCTCACGCGGTGACTCATGATGATGGTGAGACATGGCGGAAGTTATCAATATTACTTAGGGTGTTAGCGATTGAAGAGATTGTGCTAATTACACATAACTGATGTTCCTATGGGGTTTTGTGTATACTCCGGAAGACTTAAAACATAATCGGAACATAGGCAGGATATCACAGCTTGTATCGAAATGAATTTAACATCAATACCGCTGTAGCGCCCTCAAACACCGGAAGGCGCAATTATACCGATTGGTCACAGAATCACTTGAGCAACATGCACGATGTGACTTTTTTAAAAACCTCATAATATATTTAATGCACCACTAATAAAAAAAATTGACGATACTATTAAAAAACTGGCAATATTAGGTTTATTTCTGCATAGGCCTATTTCGTAGTTTACCGCAAGCATGTTCAAAAACTCCAATAGTTGATTCATGTTAACTTTTAAAACATTTCCATCTAACAATTTTTTCTTTCTTACAAACATATAAAATCAAAGAATTGATTTCTTATTTTTTTCTGCACAATTTATAGGCTTAATCACACAACGTGTGCCGTCTTAAAATGTTTTCTTTTGAAGTTTGTACATGTAAAAAGCCACGATGTCATACGTATACAACTGATTTTGGCAGAATCGGTCTTGGTACCCAAATTCACTAAAGGACCTGTTAAAAATTAAATTTCAGTCGAAAAAAATGTTGCTCAATCCATTCACGCATCGCACATACGCTAGATGTTGCAGCATAGGGTAGAGTGAGATAGGCTTAGGTCGACCGTAATGTTTCCTCAAATTATGGAGATCCGGTTATAATTGACTTCATGTTCACCGTGATTTATTCTAATGGACCGTCGTGACTTGGCCGTCCAAACCCCGTCAATCGACTGGGGAGCTTGCCAGTCAACACACGGTAGTAGACAAGGGACTCGCGCGGGCCGACTGCCCGGGTTAATTGTGTGTAAACTTCGGTGCTGCGTATGGCACGGTAAATTTGGGGAACGGTGTTTGTTGGCCGGTTACACACACACGCCAGAAAGAGGGAGCATGCAAATTGCCCATCGTGTGAAGTCGAGCTATCATTATTGTCATCTCCGGCGAAAAATTGATACCGAGCCCCCTATAATAAAAGACTCCCGTGGATGATGGACTTCACGACTGCATCCCACCTGCCGCCGAGTTTCTGTCCCGTACTCCCGCGGGGCTTGAGCGCTACTGGCCCGTATACCCATGCCCCGTATGCTCGCTGAAATGGATGGACCGCGGACCATTATAAGACTCGCACGACCGGCACAGAAAGTCAATGCCTGCTGTGATACTGCGCCCATAATTACGATCATCTTCTATTTCCATGTGCTTGAATACTGTCCATTTTCTGAGAGTTAATGGCCAGTCTGTATAATACCCATTATACGGCTTGGGGCAGTGTACCCCTTGCCTCATTTGCTATTCATGAGAAACAATTGTCTCCAAGCAATATACCAGTTCTCAATACCGAGTACCCTTTCAGTTCTCCATCTTATGAGACCAGCTCAATTCAAATCACGGCTGGCGTGTGGTAGAGAAAAAAAGAATAAACACACCAGCTAATTATTTTGTTCTAGACGACTACAGGGGTACATAATAGTTTTCGCAGAATTGTTGAATACTGATCAATCAGGTTTATCTAGCTCTTTTGTTATGTGCTTGATGTAAGATAATTATCTTGACAATAAAATATAATCCATACAACAAAATCACGGAATGTGAATGGTCTAATAATTCTAGTCCAAATTATAGTTGCCTAGCTCCTCGCAAGAGAAGGTGCCTTTGTTAAAAAAAATCGATTGAATTTCGTATCTTTTTGCGAATAAACTAAAGATAATATCTTCAGAACCATGCAGCAGTCAAGGGCGGATCCAGAGCACAATTTTGGGGGGCCAAAAACAAATTTGTGTCTCCCAAAAAGTGGGTAAAAAAATTACGGCGTGGGGAAGGGCCCCTAAACATTTTCGGATTCTCGATGCTCTGTGGTGCGATCTGAGGCAATTTCTGACCACTTTAATCAATGTTTTTTGAGGAAAAGATGGTAGTGTACTCATTGCCTGCCTTTATTGCGACGTCACATAAAAAAAAAACAATTGGTTGGGGTTGGGGGGGGGTTGGGGGGGCATGGCCCCCTTTGTCCCCCCCCCCCCGATCCACCCTTGGCAGCAGTTAACTTTGTTTAGAAAATTCGTTTTGACTTCATTACTTGCCACAAAAGTTGACACAATTCCCATTGCCTGTGTTTCAGTAATGAATTACCTTGAGTTTGTGACGAATTTTTTTTAGTATGAAAGCGTTTAGGCCTAGGCCTAGGCCATGTGAAAAATGTGGAAATATAATTGGATTTGCAACGAGTCTGTTGAATTGTTGGCGTAATTTTCTACCAATTGCGAGCACATAAAATTAATTGAATGTTTTTAGGATGATAATTGCAAAGGTATAATAAGATTTGTGAAAATGCGACATCATTGGGACAGAAGTAATTGTCAATTGCAGCCAGTGTACTTTGTAAACCAGCTGGCAAATGTTACAGATTTATTACTTTACATAAAGACATCTGTACTTGGTATAATTATCATTGGTTATTAAAAAAAATGATTATAAAGCATTTCTCCACTAAATACTGGTTCAATATTTTGATGCAGATAATTGAAATTTTTGATTGAATGTATCCTCGGAATGATTCGTATGGACTCATTCCAGATTCACGCTTGAAATTTTAATTTTAATTCGGAACTCGCTCCATCTGAAAATCAAAAGGAAAACAGCCCCGAGATTGTCTGTCTGTCCATCCCATTCCAAAACACCGGAGGATCTTCAACAACATAAACAACCCTCCTCGCCTTCCCCCCAAAATATCGATGTTTTCACTCCCTGACACACACAGCGATAAAGACCCGCTAGGAAACACAAGCACTTAAGACGGCCAAGAACCAGAGCAGAATGATTTTCTGTCAGTTTTTTTCTACCTCTCCCCGCGCGCGCAAAAACTCGCCAACCGTTTAAACGCCTGGAGGATCTGAGCTCTTGCCGCGCGCGGTGGGTCCGTATAAACCGCGTCCGCTAAACCCACTCCCAAGTCCGTATCATCGTATCAATTAACCACGTATCATGGTGTGTTGATGTTGGCATCTTGAAGGCTTTTAAGGGCTGAGCAGTTGGCCGTCGGCCACGGCGCAAATGCAACAACAGAACGTGCTGGGGGAAAAAAATTAGGCGACCGATTTGAGGGGGCTGAAATTGAAGTCAGTGATACTGTAAGAAAAGCTAATTGCGATTAGCTATAATCGCTAAATTCTTAGCTGAAATTCAATTTTATTCAGACGCAGTTTAACAAGAGCATGTTTTATTTTGCAGACAACAATAACAAGAGATATACAGAAACAAAAGACATAGTGACTTTGTCTGGGATAGCCTAAAAAGCCAATATTTCCATTCCCCCCCCCCCCCCCAAAGTAGCTTTCCAAATAATTATAGAGCAAAAAAAAACAATCAAGTTACACCTACAATTGAAGAAAAATAACACAACGTTCAGAGAGTGCAATTGTTTTATTTTGCGTCCTCAACTTTTCTTGAAGAGCCGAAGAAACAATTAGGCCCTGCCTGTTTTTGTTTATCAAAACAGGCCGCTCTATGGACAGGTTTTGATCATGTGATCTGTTACACGGTACCCTGTGGAGACATGGGTATAAAAGGGAACAAAATACTGAATACGTCTCCACAGGGCAATTTCTATAAATGAATACGTCTCCACAAAATAGATAGATGGATTTTACTCAAAAACTAGGAATTCCCAAGGTGTGTTGATCCGTCGCAAATTGAAGTATTTTATGTAAGGGATATTAAGTCCGCATTTCAGCCCAGGAAATTAATTCTGGTGAAATTGGAGCATTTTGAAACTACAATTTCAAACTCGAAAACTTTAGTACACGAGAACAAAGAAATGACTCCACAAGGATACAAATTCCAGTATGGATGAATTTGAGTGCGTGTGTTCCCCTCCACACTCAGTTAGCATAGGCATACTACTGTGATGATGTATCTCATAAGTTTAAGCCACTTCCGCAGCACTACACTACCCCGCTTCCCAGTCCATCATCTCATCAACAAAGAAAATTAGTATTAACATGTTTGCTACAAATTTGCTTGCATAACAACTATAATTACCCGATAATTAGCTTTGCAATACGCATATCAGTTGTTAAAACCTACCCCGAATTTGTTTCTCTGTAGCAAACGAAATACATGTATACTTCGCATTCCCTTTCTTTGGTTTGTATTAATTCTAAAAGTAGCAGATTCTTCTAACGCCGTCAGATGGTCGATTTTACGGCCCATTTCACAAGAACAACTCCATTATGTAGCTTGTTTGTGTGCATGATCTGAATCCTAAAAAAAAAAAATGCAGTGTTGAGCTTTTAGATTTGGCATTTGTACTTTTTTGTTACCAGATGATTGAAAGGGCGCCCTCAACATTCCCCGCCGCGTCGTCTATTCGACATGGTTTTATGACTAATGAAAGTCCTGGCATGGTCTTCTTGTTTATTGTCCATTTTAATCATTTGTTTTAACACTCCGTGGAAAAAACACTGAATTAAGAATTAATTACAATGACCCAAAATAGAAATACGTGGGACAATGAACGATCAACACCTATATTTATATTACATTATTGGTTGCGAAATATCGTCTGTACAACATCTAGTGAAATTCAATCATTATTCATCAAAAAATTATGGTAGTTTTGAAGTAACTTCAAACAGAGGTATTCCAATCTTTGGAAAGATTATTACTGGAATGATAAGAGCATTGTGGTGGTTCTTATTTCTCATTAAAACGGGCTGTGTATTCTTGAAAGGTTGCAAGTACTAGGCTGTTCTACACAGGTGGACTTCTAGAATTTGAAAGCAAGGATTTTATTCGAAAGACAGCTAGCACTCGAAGTTTTGATTAAAAATCAGGCGATATGTTTATTTCATCGGCAACGTTCATAGGACTCTTTTTAAAGGCAGAGGGCTTACTGGCTTAAGTTAAGCACAGTTTTGACTATTCATTCGCTGTAATTGACTGAGAAAAATCCTCGTCTTTTGTGATTAAAAAGGTCTTCTATATGCTGAGTTTGGACAAAAAGTATACAGCAAAGCCTTCTTTTACATAGGCACAATACAGAGGCACGTGTCTTAATGAGGTATGAAGTTCACTTTTTTTCCGGCTAATGAATAGCTTCCGGTGACTTAAGAATCCCGCCCACCTTGGCTACAAACCAACCAATCAAAGCCGGGAGGGGCTGTGAATGACAGGTGTTGACCGCGCGTCGAAATGGTCCGTGGCCTCACGCACACACCACCGCACACTGTATGTACTGTGGCTCCAACCTTGCATCGTGACATCAACAAATGAAGCGCCCACCGATGACTTTTAGCTTCATCATATCGACTATACACGGCACCGAGTTCACTGAACACGCAGCACGCACTTTGTAAACACAGTCACGCACCACCAGCGCTCATCACTAATGCTGTAATTTACTGTGTCTTTTCATACAACAAATGCTAATCGCGCAGGCTCGATTCTGCGACCGATTTTTTTTTCTAAATTAAATCAACAGTTCAGGCCCATAGTCTCACATATCCTGGGAAGGTCTTCACATGTCTACGTAAGGGCTAAACTTCTTCCCGATACCAGTAAGTCTTTCGTTGCTTACCTCTCGTTAATCCTGCGAGCTACGGCTTTAGTCCGTTGAGCTGGTGGAATCCGCTGTTCAGCGAGGCGGCTTAGCGGTGGACCGAGCGCCAATACCTTGGAGAGTGTACATGAACACGGACTGTTCCACCCGTTCACCGTGACTGCAGCTGAAAGCAGGCCGAGCTTTTTGACGGTGTGCCCCGTCACAGCGGCAGAACAAGACCGCTGAACTCATCCCTGGATTCCCGTACTGTAGAACAGTTAATCCCAAGGGTTGATTCAGACTCAGTAGATCATCAAATAAGAAGAGAAGGGGGAAAAACAGGACAACTATGAACACTTTGAGTGAGCCACTGTCGACTCTTGAGGAACTGGTTGGCTCGAGTCCGAGGCCCGGTTCAGTGGTGACTCTCTCCGCTATGTCGCCGGGGATTCATTGCAATGGCACGGCGGCGACTACGGGAAGACCCCGGCACGGTGAACACAGGAGCGGAGATGAATTCTCATCCACTGCTGATCTAGGTACATCTTCTTTCCTATACTTTCTGTCTCCTTCCTTCTTTCTGTCTCGTAAAAAAACCGTTGCATGTACACCGTCCACTTTTTCTCGTTTGAGGAGTTTTAAATCCTGTCTCATTAATTTGTGGTTGAAATGTATAGATGGTTTGATCCAAATCATGTTTGAATGTTATTTCTCGAATGTGAAACATCTACGTGCCATATCCTTAGACCGTATACATTTTAACCATTTCAGCCTATGAGCGTTGTGTACAATATAGACCTAAGCGGTGGAGTGAATCTTAATTTCAAACTAAACCCATTAACGATATCGTGTCTTTGACTCCTGATACTCATATTCCTGTATACAATATTGGTTAGTATCCCTCAGGCAAAACGAGTATGACCCGGATGCACCGTGAACCTCATGTTTTACTATAATTATGCGAGTATATGATACGCTGTTTTACCGTGCCACGCTAGTGAAATTCACCTTGAAGTCATCTGCATGCGCATTTACATTTCAGAAATTATGAATAAAGTTGATTTAAAGGCAACATTATCGTAATTACCAAATATCGTGGTGAAGAATTTAATATCCTATACAAATGTAAACAAATCACATCTTCTCAATATACATTTTCACTAGTCGTTTTTTGTTTTCGATCTTATTTTCCATCATGATCAGTTCGTAGATTTGTTTTTGTGAGAACCTTATTGCTAAAATATCGAACATGCTTTCACAACATCACGTACTTTAACCTTAACCTTTACTTATAAAGTAATTGCTATGAGTTCAGGGTAAACGGTGACAAATCTTCATCATTATAATGGAGTTGAAGACATGCAGCATAGGATGTATTACTTCTTTCCTGTGAAACTGTACACAACATGTGTCCGGCCTTATATCTGTTCCTTATACAAGGCTTATTACAAAAGAGTGAACTACACCTTTTAAGATATAGGCCTAAGGTGTTTTTGTTTTGTTTTTACTTCTTTTGTATTTCTATGTTTTCCCTTCCTTATCAGTGACTGCATCGTTAGAAGGGAAAGACAAATTTCAAAATTTTCTGCTTAACCCTAAACTCCCCGAATCCATCAAAATCCATACCCCTGTTTTGGAGAATTTCGGCGGACTCAGGATACCTCCATATTGAAAACTGGGGGATTTTGACGTCAGTTTTAAGCATGTAAGGATTCCTGCTTTTAATATACAACATCGAAATATTTTTTACTCCACAGATTATGTGAAATTATCTTGTGTTTCCATCATGAGTTCAGTTCCCTTGATACACCTGACATTTTTTCCTTGTCTGCTAAAGCTAATGACGTTCAGGATTAATTAGTGAAAGCACGGAGGCTCCAATAACGAACTGTTAGAAGCTTCATAGACATTCGTTACATATGAGCGAAGGCCAATTAAAATGAAATTATAATTATTGTAATGTTTACATGAGCACCTGTTGTCGGCATTTCATTTCTTAAAGATATACATGATCATTTTGTTGTTTGTGTATTTCTTATTCGTTTGAAACACTGCCTTTAATCTTATAAGAAGGGTGTATGCATAACATTTAACCTGTTCACGTTTCAGCTCCCTGCCTAGAAAACCGACAACATAGGCATTTTTGGATCTCTTAACGCACCTTAAAAGGTGTGCACGTGGACACACTTTTATAAAATCACCTTCAATTGTTTTCTTTCAGTTGATACCATTTCTAGTTCATTCAAGGTTTTCTCATTATTCGGTAGGTATATGTTTCTGTGTGACTACCAATGTTCCCATGCAAACAAAGAACAAGCAAACAAACTATCAAACAAAAACCGTTGTAATTAAAATCTTTTTTATCTGAGACGTTTCCTCATCTGTCACGGGATGTCAACATTAGCCCAGTGTATCGGTGTGTAGTTCGAAAACAAGGAAATGATGATACTCAATGAAAACACTGCACAGTCAACGGGTAGGGCGTGTATTGTCGCCAGTGAGCTGCTTACACAAAGATGCGCCGTTCATCCATCACGTCTGCCTGTCTTGAGAAAATAATTCTAATAAAACAAGTAAACAAAGCAAATAAACAAACAAGGTAAATGGTCAATTACGTGCGATGAATGGACTGATACCAAGTTGTCTTTAAAATAAAAACAAACGAAAAGATTTCAATCAATTAAACAGATTACAAGTCCAAACAAGATCATTGATTTTATCTGTTAACCGTTATCTTCAGATGCAATCGATGCTAACAGTAGGATCGTTGCATTTTGTGCATTTTGTTTCGTTTGAAGCAACAGAATTGATCTTAATCTTAAGTAGGGTGCTTAACAACTAACCTGTTGAGGTTTCAGCTTAGTGAATACCACACATTTTGAGAAACTATGGAAAACGTATGCACAGTTTTTTAGGGTCTGGTAACTGGACCTGATTCCGTTGCTCACGCACATCAGACCACCTTCAACGTTACTTTTCTTCAAAACGATGCTATCTTCACTTTGAGGAAAGTTTCCGTCATTAGATAGGTAGGTACTTTTCCGGGTGATTACAAATGACCCTTCGTGGCTTTATCAGTGAAATCGGTTAATTTCTTTGTCATTTACTCGAGGTTTAGTTATTTTAAGCTTTGTTTTCACCCCACAAGGTTAATATATTTCAACAATCTTTGGACAATTTCGGATTCCGTAACCACTTACAAGAGAAAACATCACTGAAAGAATGTAAATGGCTTTTCATTGGGAAAAAATACACAAACATAACAATACATTATTCTACCTTTGTTGTAATAAATAGATAGACACTTCCTCCATTTTCAACCCTTTGTTGGATCATCAGGTGTCACAATTTGAATTTGAAATGTACGGAACAAGGAAATGCTTGCCATCCAAACACAGAAGTATAATTACCGTCGACACGCCAGGATGAAATCCATAGATAGATAATCGGCTTAAGCTAATCTCCCAAGGGGGAAAGGCTTTGTGTTTTCTTTGAGCGATGGAGCTGGAGATGTTTTTTTCAAGTATTCCAAAGCTTGTATTCTGGAGTACTGCGTCCATTATTGTATCCCTAAAGAGATTATCGCCGTTCGGGTTACACGTGAATTAAATTTACATGCAACATGGCGATACATTTCCATCATCATGTTTTTTTTTTTTTAAATGATGAAATGATAATCTTGCTTTCGAAATACAAGAAATTGAGTTTGCTTCGTTCCATTTTGGAATAGGTTATAATGTCTTAATCTAAATCCACTCTATAATATTGGGGAACAATCATTGTCCTTGACCGATTAATCAAAGTTAATTGCAGATCTTAGCGGTGGACAAAAAAATCAATCTCGGACGAGGATTTCAGATTTTGTTATAATGAGATCAGTACATATTAGGACACAAATTTGCTTATTCATTGGGGATAAATTGATTTTAGAAATGTATTACACTAATTACTGAACAGTTGAAAGGCCTTACTGATCGGTTGGAGTTTAATAGTAAGGCACAGGGCTTGTTTGATATCCCAGCTTCAGGGTATGACATTTGACATTAGAGAAGGGAGGGGAGAGACGCCCCCACCCCGTAGTGTTGTCGGGTGTGGCGCAAACTCCTCCATCATCTGTCTAGTTTGCTCAGTGTAAAACCTTAGAACCTGTTTCCTGATGTCAGCTCCGAGGCTAAGTCTAGCCGCTCAAATGGATTAATAAGGTCTGGATTACTTGGGGGATTTACTACTCCGACGGGAAAAAAATCCTCTATCTCGTCTGGTATCGTTGGTGTTGGTGCATTCTATGTGTTACGCTAACTGAACTCGGTAATGATCTAGACATCACTCAATTCCATATCAGTAGGCCTACTACAGAGAATTTGATTGTATGTTTTTAATCTCTTAGATCCAAGGATCTAAACGTCCTAGTTTACCACAGGGATGCGTAAGGATTAGATTCCTCTACCCACAAATGCAGCCGCAGCGTCCAGCTTTCAGTATAATTGGCCTCAAATCCGTATAATTTACTACGGGAGTGAGGGGGCTTTCCAAGGAAAGAAACGCGTAAGCCGTTAGAATAACCCAGCCAGCGGACCATACACAAAACTGAGGTATATGGGTTTCCCCTCAACGGAACACGGGCTTCGCTTCCACTTAGCGTGGTTGTCAGACTACCCCGCCCGGCAGGACGCGGCTGTTGGGTGGCTCGGCTACGCGCTGACGTTATCAGATCCCCGGAGTTGCAGCAAGTGTCAGCCTCTGTCGGCAACCAATTAGCGGTGTACTTTTCCTATCATGTGGAACAATCAGAAAGATGCCAACTACAATTTGTCAGGAGATAATCCACGATATGTTGTACTTACACACTGAGACAGAAGAACGTATATTTAGTGAGTTCATGTAGATAAGTAAAGGAAGATATTTGGTTTAAAAGTGCACAGTAACATGGACTGTGAATCGTATAGGTAAACTTCCAACGTTTTTTTTTACTGAGTCCACGAAGGGAATAATAAAGTTAACCCAAACCCGATAAAAACAAAAATTTTATAAGAAAGACATTTTCACATTACACCCGCGAGGGGCCCAATGACTTCATATATCCGTTCTGGTTTTGAATGAGAATATTGACGTGCGATAAAAGGCACGGACTTCCAACAAGCTGAATGGACACAATATGAACGTATAGTTGGCGTCAGCAGCCCGGCATGCCTGTTTGTTTGTGTGTTTGTTCAGTTTAGTTGTTTGCCCATTTTTCGTTTCTGTTCCCGTTTCCTGTTGGTTGCACACACTCCCATTTTGTTTGGATCTATGTGGGACGATTTTAATTCGGCCTTTTTGAAATAATTTCATTTTGGAAAAGCCAAAAAAGATAGCATTGCCAACTTGGATATTTTCTTTAAACGCAGTGAAAATCAAATCATACAAAAATAATTCCTCAATGGAAATATTATTCGATTTTATGTTTTGTATAACTCTCTGAATCTGAATCCATTTTCCCTGCTGCTTTTTTTCTTTCGCCGACCATTCACCGATTTCGAGACGTCAGCTCGCAGATTTATACCACCTATGGGATTCGTTGCAATCTGTCACATGATCCACATTTACAGCAAAATAAGACTGCTGCCAGTTTAGAACTTACACCTGCTAATTTATAGCGTGTTTGTAAGTTTTACCATAGCCTTGGGTATACAGTGGTCTGTATTACTGCAGCTCGTAAATATCTTGGCAAGTTGAACAGTAATCGAATGAGGAGTTCATAGCGCTTGACATAAGCTATGGTTTTTGAGGTGTGTTCATAATAATCCAATCTTTGGCATGAATGCGTTAGACTTGCGTGTTTTTTGTCTATGTCCTAATTCAGATATTGGTGAATTGATGTCAGTTCCCTGTCACAGACATCTCCATTAATGTGGTGGCGTAGTGCGTTCTTTATTTTAGGCGCGCGTGTATTTTAAAACCCTATTGGTGGAAGGAGCACCGAATGCCGACTCAGTATTGGCTCTTCTGCTATACAGTATTAATTCAGGGCTTGACAAGAGCGTCAAGCGAGAAACCTCTCCAGTCCTTAATCTCATCAACTCGATGGTCAAGTGGTTGGACTTAGCGCAGATAACCCCTCA
Organism: Patiria miniata; assembly: GCF_015706575.1. Lineage (NCBI taxonomy): Eukaryota > Metazoa > Echinodermata > Asteroidea > Valvatida > Asterinidae > Patiria > Patiria miniata. Next base: position 776,295 of record NW_024037062.1, read on the forward strand.
GCGTGTTTGCTTTGCCGTTCGTCCACCAATTAATCATTCTGCTTAAACCATTGACTGAGGACTTCCTGAGATACACTTTTGCTCAAACTCGGAAATCAAACTGACGAAAGATAGTCAGAAAAATTTTAAAATAAAAAAGTACTTCTGTATCACTTGCGTTTTTGAAATATGCAGGACTGCCCAGATTTCTGTCGAAATTGTTTGGTTTTTGTTTTTGCCTGATGTCGCTATTCGTGTTCTCGTCGTCTGATTTTGTGGACAATGGATGGATTTAGAAACGAGACCAAGCTTGCTTAGCCCAGCTGGCCCGAAATGTTTAGTTTAGGATGTTCCTTGCTCTGTGGCCAGTCAGCCAGGCGGGGAGGCAGGTCAGTTGGAGGGCTAGGCTGGTCACATCGAGTCCAGCAAAAACACTGTCAAAAGCAAATCGTGTATTCCGTCAGAATACTGATGTGAATACACCGTATAATGGGAACAACACTGAGTTTGTTCACTGCAGCTTGTTTTTCAAAAGTTCAGCCCACATTTAATCTTCTGCTGACTTTGTTTTTCTTCCTTTCTCTCCTCAGGCGAGACCAACGTCGAGAACGGAAACACCAGTGCCACGGAGGAGAACTCGTCGGAGAACGAGGCGAGCAAGAAGCGGCGGCAGCGCCGACAGAGGACGCATTTCACCAGCCAACAGCTGCAGGAGCTGGAAGGGAACTTCGCTCGGAATCGCTACCCGGACATGTCCACACGGGAGGAGATCGCTGCGTGGACCAACCTGACCGAGTCACGCGTCAGGGTAAGATAACTATTTATCTTCTGTCGAAATAAAACATTTCTTGAGACAAATTTTTGATGAAAGATTGTTTATGACTTATGACTTAAGAGGCTTCAACTTCAAATATTATGGCAGGGGCGGATCCATGTTTTGCTCAAGAGGGCGGCTTAGCTTTCAAGTGGGGTATAGCAGGCATGTGTAGTTTTTTTCTGCATGGCTTTTCGGGTTTTTTTCTGCCTGGGGATGGGGTGAAGTAAACCCTCTGAACTCCCCCCCCCCCCCCCCGTAGATCCGCCCCTAAAAGTTTGGATCTGGCTGAAGGAAGTGTGACCAGTTGAAAGTCTTTGTAGTACTAAAAACAAACTTAGTACTAATTTACAAATTAATACCGCAAGTGAGCCTTGCCTATCATGACCAACATTCCTAGCCGTGCCATCTTTGTTAACTTGCTTGCGAGTCAGGAAAACGTGGCTTTCGACTTCATGAAAAGTCTGGTGACACTATATACCTTATTTTGTATCAACGGTAGTGCAGAATGTGTATGAGACTTCAGGAAACTCGACTTAGTAAGATGGTGGGCTTGTACTGTATAAGGGCAGTTTTAATTTCTCCATTATTGTTAAAGCCTGACTAGAGGCCACAAACAATCCAATAATCCCTTCTTTGAATGCGTTTCCCAGTTATTCTCTGACTTAATAACGTCCTATAGCATCTTTTATCTTTTCAATTGCTTTGCCATTACCTTCATTTATGCTTGAATTTCGGTGTTTGTTTTTACTGGTCATTTTTTAATATCTCTCAACTAAGTCGAAAAACACTGCTGAAATGTGTACTTAACAATGCTGACCTACATTAACTATGAATATAGCAAGGACTCGTCTTTTTAACATATTATTACTGTCATGGTCTGACGGCGATCTGATTCATATACGCTCATTAAGAAAACTACGTCATAGACTCGGTGTCTCGAATGCATTTATTTCATCTAGGAATATGCTGTAAGGTGTGTGGGCTCCTATCTGTTCATTGATCCGGGTTTTCCTTCTAAAAATGCAAGAAAATTATCTGTATTATAAAGAAATTTTTCAGTTGAATGTTTACTAGATTATATTTTCTCACGGGTGTAACAAACCACGAAACATAATAATTTCTTCTTCAAACAAACCTGGGAGACTTGATTGAAAGATGTTATTACATTTCATATTTCTTTTTCTTCATCTTTTAATTGAAGGAAAGCACAAAGCAGTTATAAGATGCACATGGAGATTTTGTATTTAAAAAAATGTTATGCACCAATCACAGTGAAACTTTAAGTGTTATTTTAATAGCACTTAAAGTTAAAAAAAAAAAGCTGTTTAACAGAGTTAAATTTGGCAAGAGGCCCCAGGTTAACCACATACTCAGGAAGACTGTTCCATAATATATCTATATTGGCCTATATAGAGGAGCATTAGTGATCATGTATTTTACATCCGGAAATAACCGAACTGTAGCGAAGATATCCGAGTGTCAACAAACTGCATTCGGTAAACTTCGGACATTTTCGGAAGCGGGGAGGATCCTGCCCGTTTTGGTCACGTGCCGTGGCACCTACCTGACCTGAGGTTTGCCAAAATAGTCAGAATATTTTGGTCTGGGAACTGGACTAGATAATGCACACTGCAAACATCATGTTTGGCAATAAAAATAAACCTTTTCTGTTACAATTTTTTGCTATCACTTTGTAAACATGTTTAAATACTCAACACGCATTTTTACTCAACAGTATTGATGGGCAGTGTTTAGCAATTGAACATTGATGTTAAGGAATTGGACACGCTGTATTTGGCTTCTAATCATATTTAATTACACAGTTATTGTGTGAGATTGCCCCATAACACAGATTTTTGAGTGTATGTGATCTAGTTTGGTCCTCATAATCGATTAGTTTGTACACAAGTACTCAATTCTTTAGTCAACGTTCTAAGATTTTAAAACCTATGTCCACAACTTACATGTCAACAATGATCGATCTTCACAAATTCAACGCGACAGATTTCTGATCGAGTCACAAAATAGCACAACCTTGTATCCATGCTGTAGGTCTTTGTGCGCCCATCAATACCAACCCAAGGCCAACCCTTCCCCTCCACTGAGAAGAATCTCTCGGACAAACCAACAGTTGCATTTGCTTCTTTTGAAAACGAGTCGTCCTTAATTTAGATCGATTTCCCTTTTTTTTTACCCTGTTCGCTCGATCAAGCAGTACAGAAACGCCGTTTCTTTCTCTAAGAAGACAGTTTTGGCACGAATCGTAAGCGAGCGAATGTAGAGTTGACACTTTCGCCAAGGTTAATGCGTCTGCGTGGAGATTGGATTAAAAAAAAAAGCCGTTTTATTTTACATCACATCGGTAATCAGTCATCTGATATTTTCGCGAGGAAACCAATGACAAATCAGACGAGTAAACTGCAATAGTTTGAGACAATGATTTAGACAAAAAAGTCAAGTTAAGAATTAAAGGATTATGTTTTTACTCTGATTGATGTGACAGAGAGTTTATTTTCGTCAGAGTGGGCTTGTCCAAAGTGAATCGCAATAAGCCAAAATTTTCCAAAATAGTCTGGTGCACAACAAAATTCGACGATTTTTTTTCGGGATAAACGCGGCAGATAAATACACACAAGGCTATGGGGGACTTGTTAACCAAATCTGCATTCTGTTTAATTTTTCGTGCAATCGAACAGAGATGGAACTTTCGTTCGAACAAAAGTTTGGACACGCAAGACACCTAAAAACACTTCGCTGTCCAAAATGTTACTACAGAACACAACAACCTCTTCAGTTTTACTGGTACCCGCTATGCTTTTGCACGCATGTTCAATGAAATGTTTATCCCGAATGAAAAATCGTCAAATCTTGATGTGCACTCGCGCAGTTGGAATACAGAACTTACTCATTGGAAAGGAATTAAAGAAATTAATTTCCATTCCCTCACTGGCCTCATTTAAAAAATAATATTGTTTGTTAAGGGGAATTATCTTTTAACTTTACCGATTCGGTTATTGCTGACGTAAAATCACGTGTGTAAGATGCAAATGACATTAATTGATATATTTTCATCATCCACACGTCATTACTTAAATCCACCCTAAGCAACAAAACCATAAATTACTTAAATGCGTATTTTATTTCACTAATTATTGAAACGTAATGTCATTACGGAAATTGCTATTTTTTTATTTCAAACGACAGCTGCCCATAAAAGAATGATTTAGTGTGAGCACAATTTCGCTGCATTAAATGCAACTGTTTGTATAATGGGCGTGAGCTATTTTAAGGAAGCGCTCGTGAATTTGTTGGGTTTTTTTTCTTTTGCGAATATACGCAAAGCAATTCTTGATTGAGCGCGAAATGATGTCTGTCCGCGCATAAATATGCACGAAGCAACGTCAGGGGCTATGGTCGGAATGAACGAATGATTTAATTGCTCTAACCTACCGGTGAACCCGATCAGGGGGAAATGACAATAACTCCCCCCCCCCCCCCCCCCGTCAAGTAGGCTGTGTGAGGCCGTGCGAAAGGGTATAGGGTCGTGGGTAGGGGTGTTGGCATTGACATGCGTGGGACAAGTGGTGTCAAAAGTCAAAGGTTACGGACAGTGATCAGTGATCGATTATCGATTCGTTTGTTTGTTTTTATGTAATCACGATTTGGGATTTGTCGTACTATTTGTTGTGACATGAGGGCATTAAGTCATTAAGATCGGGTTTGTCGTGAAACCACATCATAATCTTCAACAGTGTCACCGTCACTGACACAATGTCATCGTGATAGTCACTTTTGTCATCACATCAAGGTAATCACTGTCATCGTCGTGATCTCTTTTATATATTTGTTTCTGATCGTGACAGACCTATGGTCTTGTTTATAATTGGTAAAGATATCAAGAAAATCCACCAATGCAAACCGGAGATATCGTTGATTTTGTAAGGCTATATTATTTCCTCCTGCACAATTAGAATCCTGTAGTTAAGCTAAGCCCAATACATTTCAGCTGTCAGAGAAGATTGCATGTTCATTTTCTTTTCAAAATCTTTGTCAAAGACTAAACACCTGATATTAGGCATTCCGAGTGGTATTAGATTTGATTATATAATGTTATGTACCCAAAATGTTATCTGTAAACACCCTTATCCAAATGCAACACAAAGGCCATGCAATATTGCAAGCACTGCGAAACACATTATCAATAACCCAATAATTGGTGTTATATACAAGCAAATACTAAGAGTGGAAATTACATTGTGCCGGTCGAAAAATACATAGCCTTACCAAATCAAAGATATCTCTGGTTTGCATCGTTGGATCTTCTTGATTTTTTCACCAATTATAAACAAGGCCATAGGCTTGAAATGCTATACCATTTATCAACTGTTGAGAAAATCCGCGATTTCTTCATGCACAATGTTTATTGGGACATGCTGTACTGCCGTTTGTCTTTGAGGATGTTGTTATCATTTCACTATAAACCACATCATCTTACATACTCGAACCTTCCCAAGTGCCACATCTCCCATCTCCGTTTAGTCGCATCGTTTGACGATCCCCAAGGCTGTCCAAACTCGTGTCTCCCCCCCCCCCATTCGTCCAGACAAACCCAGTTCAGATACCATCATGACCTAAGGAGTTCTCTCGAGACCCTGCATCTCGCCTTTCCCGTCCCGAGCTCCTCCTGACAAAAGGAGGCAGCTCAAGGAAAGTATCTTGAAGGGGACATTCATTAACTATCAAATCTAAAATAGCTGGAGGGATTTAGGTGTTAATTATCTCCCAGTGTACAAAACCTATATGGGATCTCTCGCGTGTACATGGCCTACACGAGGAGTATATCTGCGCCTGATTTCCGCTCATGGCGCCGGGACTACGGCGACGTACGGCCTGGGCCGTCATAGATCATGAAATTTCTATGAGCGATATGGCACGCCATTGTGTCTCCTACCACTGCATTGTCTGTGTAAAAAAAACACTCACTTATAAAAATAGACACACAACATCAAGTATAAATATGATATTGTATGTACATGGGTTCAAATTATATGAATAGTTGACATTTAGGCGTTTAAAATATGTATTCCGTGTTTTGTGGTTTAAAAAAAACGTCCATGCAGTATTCATTATATAGACGGGTTCATAAAATATTTACACTGTTAATGGCACTAACTACTTTGAGAAAATAACGGGATATATTGTCATCTTTGTATTTCATAAAACTCACGAAGTTATCGTAATGGCAGTATAAGCTGTGTTTTATTATGATATGGTATGACTATATGGTATGGCATCGTATCAGATGGTTTGTGTGTATGCAAATGCATACAGCATTTTATTGCAGTGTTCACCAGACAGTGAAATTGCATTGGATATTTTGCGATGTGACGTGAAATCAAACAGATTAGTAAGCAATTTTTGCGATCTAATTAGCAGAGTCGTATTGTTTATGACGAGTGTGAACTAACGCAGCTGGGATTCATAATTGCCGCTAACTAAAGATTTCAAAATTAAGGTGCACTTTGAGTTTTGGGCTTGACAGTAAAATGAACTTGATTGTGGTGATAAAATTGTTTTGAATATTCATATTTTTGTGTAAATTTCTTTTCAAAGTTAACTGGTTGGAGGGTTGAACTGAAAATATTCTTCCGAGAAATTCGGGAAGGAAAAATGTCTTTCAGCGAGCACGATCAGCTGCTACCAGCTGGGAAATTGCAACACCGGTCGGTAGCCCCTCACCCATCGTACACGCTAAGGTGTCCCACTATACGGACTCTGTTATCAAACATATGGGTTGTATTTTGGGGGACTTTTCCCGCTTCCTAACCTGAGATGAGACAATGAAACCCACGTGATCGGTCGGAAAGATCTAAATCTTGTATCACCTTACACGCTGATAGGCTGGATTGAAACTGAAATGGCGGGCTATTTTCGAAAATTCCCAAAACAATTTCATTGGGGGTTGTGTGGGAACCTAAGCCGGTACCAGCAAAATTGAAAAATGAAGGACAGGCCTATATAGCTACTGATTGATTACCAGGGAAATGAATACGTTCCAGATAAGCTGGTTGGGTCTGTAATTAAGACCAGCCCCAAATTGCATCGTATTTAATATTAAAAAATGTCCCTGGCATTAGGGATGAACGTCAGAACACAGCTGGTATTGTCTTTACTTTACAACATTTTGTTGAATGAAAGTTTATTTTAAGTGCGCGCTCAGCTTTTGAAATCCAAATGTTGGGAAAAGTCACAGTGTTTTTTTCTTCTTAAATGCATAACATGGGTATAGGAGTCTGTATGGATTGCCATTCTCACTCCTATACCTGTCAAAGGTACTCGGCAATGGCCCAGAACAGTCTAGAAGTGCACTGCACTTTGCGGAAATTTCCCCTAAATCTTTTCCGGAAACCTCTAGATGAGTAGGGGTCAGAGGGTCCCCCTTCAGCTATCCGTGCCTTGCCGTAGGCCCCGGCAGGTACCCCTTGACAATACGTCCATGGGGCGCGCCGCCGCGGTAAAATAAAAAACTCAAGAAAACAAGCGGTTTGTCACTGGACTTGGTCTGTTCACGATGACCGACATGCGATTGGGGTCAGGCTCACGCGTAAGACCTGAAATTGGATGAATCTGGCTGAGGTGACTTTGAGATTGTAAAACTGCCCTCTATCGTAGATTTCAAGACAGTCATCGCCCTATTTATTTATTAAGTTGCCGTCTGGCGTGCATATGAAATTTATGCACGACCGTGCAGTGGCCGATTTGAATACACGTGTGTGATTCATTTTATATCATGATGCAAGCGACGAATGGTAACGAATACAAAATGCGCCTCAGTCATCAATGGTGGAGCTCTCTTGTCGTTATTTACTTTCAAATCTACATGCTGCTTTGTGGAGTTATTCAGCTACAAAAACAATAATCGATTAAATCCTCCCGTTTTTTGGATGAAATTGTGCAGGTGTTTCACTGATTGAATCAAAGTGGGTAGTTAGCTAAATAAACAATTTCCAGCAGATGTTTTATTTGGCTACGGACCAAATGGAAGCCAGCAAAATCGAAAAATCATTCAAGCGTACAGACACATTCATTGATTTCATGGCAGTCACTGCCATGGCGAGTGCTGCACCATTCTACTTTTTTTTAAACATTGACTTTTTAACAGACGTTCGAAACCGCAGATAAATGCTTTACTGTTTCAACTAGCTAATGTTGTTTGTTGTCATTTTTTTGTTTCTCCGCGTGCTGCCGTTTAGAGGTTGTCTGTATCTGTCTGGGTTAATTAATGTTAGCTTGTTTGTTTCTTAAAATAATTTGTCTTCCTCGCAATCTATTTAAGGAGTTATTACCCAATGTATATTGGTGCCATCTAGCTGCAGTGTTGACCGCTGGTAGCCAATCTTTGCTGTTACACCTGCTTAATTGATTAACTGCTTGCCGGCCTCACCTGCACATTTTCTGTATTTTCCCATTTTAAAATCTCATTAACAATTTTCTCGTGCTGCATTATTACCAGGTCTACCTGCATGCTCTATCTTTCTGATTCTAGATCCTTTTTTTCATCCGTTCTACTCACATCCCGAACTTGTAAAGCTGTAACCTATCCTCTGTCGCCCCCAACCCACCCCTCTCTCCTACCGTCCCTCATTGCCTACCTACTCCATCATCAACTTGCTCGGAACAGGGCAGGCAAAATTACAAACAGGAGGAGGAGAAAAGTACAACATATCCGAACCAGCTGCCGATAGCTGGCGTACGAGATCCGATTCAGATGAGGCTAAAATCTCGGCTCCTGATTGCTAGGGTACCGAGGGGGATTTCGAGACCCATCTTTTCGATCAAGCTCAGCCTGTGCATGTGTACACACTCCGATATTGCCTAGCGAAACCCGACACCGGGATCGCATTTGTCGAAAAGGCAGAGTCGCGGATGAAACACTCCGGCTCGGCTCTGCCCCGGCATCCAGTTTCAAATCCCCGCTAAGGTCATTACATGTAAAGGATACCCGCCGATCTCGATTCGGTATTGATTTTTAATTAAAGATGTATTTATTTGTGCTTTGACCGTCCTCCTTTTCTCTCTTTTTCTGTGTGTGGTGGCAGGTGTGGTTTAAGAACCGCCGGGCCAAGTGGAGGAAGAGAGAACGGAACCAGCTGAACGAACTGAAGAACGGCTTCGGCTCGCAGTTCAACGGTCTGATGCAGCCGTTTGACGACGGCTTGTACTCCGGCTACTCCTACAACAACTGGGCAGCCAAGTCGGCCAATCCGCTGGGATCGAAAGGCTTCCCTTGGTCACTGAACACTGTCAACCCCTTGGCTGGAGTCTCCAACCAACCCATGTGTTTCAACCCACAGACGACCATGAGCTCCGGGTTCCCCTCGCCTAACGTCAACGGCGTAATGAGCCACCAGAACTTGAACAATTCAGCCGGGGCTGCCGCGGCGGCTTGCCCGTACGCCTCGGTGCCTGCCTCGTCGTACATGTACCGTGAACCTTGCTCAAGCAGTATTGCCACACTTCGCCTTAAAGCCAAACAGCATTCCGGTATGGGAACCTTCAGCTACCCAGTTCGTCAGAGCCCCACACTATCAGCTTGTCAGTATGCTGGACTAAACGGCCCCGCATAAAGACAAACCTTCTTTTGTACAACCTCACAGTATGAAATAATATAGGTTCATTGTAATATAAAAATGAGGTATTCATTATTCATTTTTTCCATTGGTATAAATCTAGAGTGACGTAGTATTATCTTACAATCGTATACCAAATCACCTTTTTTATAGAAAAAAAGAAAAGAAAAAGTTGTTATGACTTTAGTTTGGCAGACATGAAGAGTACATGCCTTGAATTGTGGCGAGAAAAAGTGGCAGAAACTTCTCTATCTTGGAAGTTTTTTATTTAAAAGTTTGTTATTTAATACGAAACGGAGAGAATGTGTGTGGACAGTGGTTGAGAGAGAGAGAGAGAGGTCGCAATAGTAATATCGATAATGAGAAGTATCGACAATAAGGAAAACCGATACCATGAGTATCGATAGTGCGAAATGTTGAGCCAAGTTAGGCAACATAGAATTACGAGACTGAGTTTCGGAACTCGGAGAATTCGGAAAAGATTTCTGCATCATGGAAATGTAGCCAAAGTGACGGATTTAATTTTGGCGATCAGCATTGCATCGCATGTATTTATGTTTGGTTTCATTCATTTCAAACGATATTTGTACAGAAGAATGAGTGAGAATTTCTTTTGATTCTTGCAAATTTACAAATGTCATTTAAGAACGATGAAACAAAAGCCCACGACATCAATTTCGTCATTGAGACAAAACAATAATCGTACTCATTTTACTTTTCAGGGCTGAATTGATTGAGGTCATGTAGTCCAATGTAATGCTTTTTTTAATCCTCTGGAAAGGAAGATGAGAGTAAAGAGACATGTTTGCCAGCATTTTACACACATTGTCTGTCTTAATGAGTGGCCTTGCCTTGCGCGCCCAACAGGCCTAATCCTCGTTTCTGATTGGCTGAGAAGCCTAGTAGCTGCGTTCGCCTGATGAGCCCTGATTGGACGATGGGATGTTGCAAGGTGGCGCTCGCAAATTGAGACGGACAACGTGCGTGCGTAAATCCCAAAACCTTCGACACTCATTTATTTCTGTGTCGCCCTCGGATTTCTAAAGTGTGGTTTTTGACAAATTCGTAATTCCTTGGTCCAACTGCGTTATCCGTTTAGAAAAAAAGGATTTTATATCACGTCAAGAAGAACGTCCCAAGTAATTATCGAGAATTGTAGTAATGAAAGAGGTGTGAAGAACCCGTCTTTGCGTAAAGACCATAATTTCATGACAGAAGGTTGACACGGTTTCGCCTCGGGGCAGATTAACTAAAACGGTCATTTTTTTGACAAATCGGAATTCACACGTGTGCTAATTTGTTTTTAAAGTCTGTTTTGTGCCGTGCACTTTTGCTGTAATCTAATTGTATTGTTTTTACATCGTTTATTGCCAGTTATTGTAGGTTATTGGTTTATCCCAGTACATTTTTAAAAAACGGGAAGTTGAAATCGATTCGTTATTCTTACTCACTTGATAAACGTTTAATAAACAACTTTTGGGTTGGTTATTATTTCATTTTCTTGGGTATTTTTTTTTGCACAAGTACTACGCATATTTGTTTCACAATTCTGTGATGTTACACATGATAATAAGTAATCTTGGTTTAAATTGGACAAAAAATACAAGATTCTGTCCTTATTTGGTATATTTTTACGTTTTCTGGTGATGATCCTTTTTTAAATCTGTTTTGGGCCATTTTTATTATTTTTTTATCAAATTTTTCATTTAGTTTTTCAACTCATGTTTGAGTAACGTTACGGTTGCACTAACAGAAATATAGCGCAGAACTTTATATGAGTATGTGTTTGTAATACACTTCAGTGATTTTTTTTCCCAAATAACATGCTGGATTCCTGTTTTGCCCAGAAATCACGTTTTTGATAAAACAGTTTGCGAAACACCACAATTTTTTTGATAACAGTGCTCATTGTTCATATACCATGACATTTTGGGTTTAGAAAGGTTACCTTCTTTTTTTTCCACAATTATTTATTTTTCTCTGAAAGCAGCCAGCTTCTAAATCTGGGTGAAAGAATGCATACGTGAATGGGAGTTTGGCATTTCATTTGTGCATGCATATCAGTGTCTCTATGCACTTGGAGTTTAGGCGGGAACACAATCCTTTATCTTTTATATCTGTACAATTGAAGCTGCTGTGTGATTGGTCATTGTGTTATGTATCGCTCAATCTGATTGGCCGTTGTTCTATTTTTGATTTTTAAAAATAGGTGAATTGAATGATGGCCCTTCGGTCTATCTTTGCAAGTTGGTGCATTCTATTTTTTTTTCGGGTTTGCTTCCGTTTTGACTGCTTTATTAATCTTCAAGCCTGGGACTTTGTGTATTAAAAAAAAAATCATCTTCGAATTTATCATCGGAAAAATAAATTGTCTCAACAAATTTCGATCATAGTGAACTTGTAATGAGTAAGTAAACGGTTTAAACTATTATAATTGTTTTCAGCATTTTTCTTTAAAAAAAATAACACATGGTTTTGTGAAAGGTTTTTTATCAGACTTGTGAAATATTATGAAATGAAATAATAAAAAAAATTATCGAAGAGAAAAACGTTTGACTCTCACCCGATTGTCAATGGACCCTTCCTGCCTGGCAATCAAACAGTGCGAATTGGCCAATTAGATCACGAGTTTTTAGTCAGGTGACCAAACTCGGCCACTTGCACTGCGAGAAATGCACACAAACCAAAGTGGGCGGGGCTTATAGCCACTTCCGGAACAGCCCAATATTTGTGTAAGGGGGAAAATAGAATGAAAATGAATAGGCATACAAGGCACAAAGACAGATTGCAAAAAAAACCTGAATGTGTGTATTGGCGCTCGTGATAGTCAAAAGAAAGATGTGAAAGCCCAGTCCATTTAAAAGAAGGGGGAGATCATCCTGAAAGCGATATACAGGAAGCAGGACAAGAACCGCTCCAAAATGGGAGGAGAAAAGAGGAAAAAAGAAGGGGGGGTAAGAACTGTCTTGGCAGCGTGCATCACGAGCCTGACAGCCCGGCAGACGGGACGGCATCGCAAGTCATCAACGACGATAATCGCCGCTTGATTGTGTCTAGTCCCCAGTGACTTCCTATTGCAAACAAGCTCGCGTCCGGACCGGCACACAAAAAAAGCATCAACGGTCGCCCCCAGCGGGAGGGGGAAAAGGGAGACAGAATGTAGGAGGGGGATGCCAGACGAGGAGGAAATAAAGAAGTCAAGAAAATATTGATAATAGAGTCATCACACTCGTACCGCCACTTCAGTCACGTTTCGCTTGTCACGGATGATGATGAACCGGAAGAAAATCGAGAGAAATTCCCTCATGCATCGACACGAGGTTTTTTTCTGTTCATTGTGCGTATAGCGAGATGTACATTAGTTACTCGTGCGCCTCTCTTGGGATCTGTTACCGGGGATGCTCGCGTCTGTGCCCGGTGTATCACGACGAGCGAGCCCCGGTGGATCGGAACACCCGTGGAGAATTCTTTTCAGTTTTCGGATTACGGCTTATTTTGACAACATCCGCTCTCTAATTATTCACCGGCCAATTTGTCACCAAAAACAGTAATTTTCCGCTCGATGACTCCCACGCCTGATTTTCGGGAGGTTAATGGGGAAGGCCAGAAAGCCAAAACAAGCGCTTGCTGTCGCGGTTTAGTGCCTTTGATCTTATAATTGATTTATTCATGACACTGCAGGAGAAGAATTGTCCACATTTGAAAATGTCGAAATTCCTATATTCATTTTGACCAATGCAGTGCTATACTCACGATCGCTTATTTAATTATGAACTCCAGAATTTACCTAAGATCAGTTCCAGCATTATATAAAAGAAAATGTTAAGTCTGTGACAGAGCCAATTAATCATGATATCTAATTAATGATTTAGAGAAATGATCCAAAACTCCTAGTCTGTAATCTCCTTGACCATTACTAGATGATGGACGTATACGATTTGAAAAATAATTTATCAGGTTTACTCACTGAGCTCTTTAAGTACAAAGCAAATGCCTGAGTTGTATAAAGTCCGTGACGCTGGAATAGCCCAAATGTTATAATCATAACGGGGAGTGGCAATGTATCATTCTTTCTTTTTAAAACAGAAATATCGTCACTTATCACAGTGATAAGCGGATTTTGTTTCCTTTTAAGATTAATTCTGTTTATCTTTTATGTTTTTGACGTAGTTTAAGGTGTCATCAGTCCGTTGTCTTTCCCTTTTGAGAACAACGCTCACACGAGTCCCCGGCCCCTTCCCTTGCTTGTCTGTTCGTCACTCTATCTCCGGCTCACTGCCTGACACTGCATCGCTGAATAGTATAACTTACAGTCAGTGGCTAATGTGAAGTACGGGCAACTCGACGGATGACCGTGTCTCAGCGAGTTTTTCCCCCAGGTGGTCTGCGCTCATCGGCCCCATCACTAATCCCCTCCACTCGGTGTCAAGATACCGGGTGGGGAAAAATCGACTTGGAGAACCATGTCCTTGAGAAGAGGAAAGCAGGGGTGAATTATACCGCAGTTGTCCCAAGTGCGTGGCCCCAAGGAATAGACAGTGCTTGTCGCCCTTATTAACGTCAAAATTAGCGAGCCAGAACATTTTCCATAACTCTACCCCCCAAAAAACCAAAATAAATGTCTTGCTTATGCCTTGTCCACCAGTAAGTACTCATGCCTGACGACTTTGCCATCACAGATGTGCAGTAATACAGTCCTCTATCTCGGTGTGATGGATGAACTCTATAGCCACCGGCTTATTTGTCTGTCTCCCGAAATGACTAATAGTTTTAATAGAATGCATAAGGCCATTCTGAGGCTATTTTGTATTCATGAGGTGCCCCTCCGTGTTCTATTGTTGTCAGGCCGATATAACCTTTCTATACCATACGGGGCTCCTCCATCAAACCCTGGAAAGGGACGAATCATGAGGTAGAATTGATGGGATAATATCTTCAAATCCAAACACATCATTGAGAGGACTGTGCCTCCCTCCTGGGAATCGGCAACACAAGATGCAATTACAAGGGTAATGTACAATCGCCATTTGACGGGGGAAGAGGTTCAATTGTTCTCGTCTGGTCTGCGATGATCGTACCATAATTTGCCCTTCAGCCAGGTTTCAATGGACATCGTTGGGGAAAATAGAAAGCTATGACTGTCAATGCAGCCTTTTTAATGGGACGTGTAGCTGATGTTTATGTTCATCATTACGTTGCAGACCAGTATAGTGATAATTGCGCGCACTTCCCAAAGTTATTAAAAATACTCACAACTCTACAAGGTGTTTGAGACACACATCAAATTAAAGCTTATTTCATCATCTTTCATTTTCCGTTCAATTTTCTGGGGTTCAACCATGTCTTTTGGGAGAAAATTCCATCCAAAGATGATCACCCCTAAAAACAGGCCTGAAGCCCATCGCCATTTTGAAAGCGGATGCCTACGCTTCATTGCAAAACTATAAAGCCATTTTAGAGGCTAATTTCATCTGAACATTTCATACTAATACGAGCTGGCAGTCCTCTACACGACTTTCCTCTTTTCTTTTTTTTACAAATCGTCAAGTTCGCGACCCTCAAAATGCTCTAATACCGGAGCATTTGAGGGCATGCAAATCGTGATTTGGCCGGCGAAGGCAGTTTGGAGCCTATTTTACACTTAAAGTGTATCATTTTTGTAAATTCCTGCATGACATCTCACTCTTGCCGTTAGTGTCTGATTCATGCAGATCGTTTTTAACTTGTTTTTAAGTTCAACTGTGTCTTTGTTATGTGTCTTGTTTTGATAAGTGGGACTTTGACATAATATCTGAGGCGTTCTGGCAACATAAGACAAAACCGGGCAAAGGCATAGTGGAGAAATAATGCAAAAAACCTAAATGGGGGTGATTTTTTTGATTCTCGGATTTATTGACATTGTAATCTTTGATATGTCTATACACAAATTATAAGGAAATGGTATAAAAATCGTGAAATAAAAGTGTTTTTTTAAGGATAAACAATTATGATTTTTCATTTTCACGACTAAAAGACTCGAATTGTGAAGGCCCTTTTCTCGGTATTGTACTTTTATGACATATCGATAAATGCGAATTTTAAACAGCCATAACTTGTCAATGGAATGTCCGATTGAAGTGAAACAAACAGTATTGTAAAGAGATTTCTTTCTGTTCCTAATACCCACAAACCCTCATTTCGACGTCTGCCTACTTCTGTTTCACTTTGCCAGAATACCTCATATATGCACTTATAACTGCACTTCATCGACCAAACCAAAAAAAACCTACCAAAGTAATAAGCAACAAAATAAATGAACAATAGACCTTAACCGTTAAGGCGGAGTCGAGGGGCAATGGTTTTTGTATGGCGTAGATATGCATGGGTAAACCTTTTGTACTAGATTACAATAACAAAAAAACCACTCTCTGAGATATACCTGCAACGCATCAGGTCTATTTCGTATAGCGTCAGTGCAACAAGGTCTTAACTCGATTCTGCAATAAAGTTGTATCTCGCGCGAATACGCTCCGTGCGGGGAGGTCGTGTCTCACGCATCGCGACGTCCATTGACTCTGTGTGTACATTCGGGTTATTTTAAGCGAGATACGACCTTTTGACATTGAAAACTCGCGTTTCGCGTACATGACGCCATTTAGGAGATACGACCTGGTTGCACGGACACGACGATTTGAATTTGTATCTGAGAATTTGTATTCCTGGCACGTATGCCTCTAGTCAAAAGTGCAGTACCACCGTCGACTCGGGCTCAGTGACCCGAACCGCGGCTAGGCCTGCATTTAACATTACCGAACATGAAATGAAAATCGATCATGGAGTGAACATCGTGCCACATGTTACATATGTTGCCCGTCATTGTCTAAATACGGTGCGCGAAATCATGTTTGTCGGCATTTAGAAAAAGTGCCGCACAGTGCAAAGCAACATATCGTTTGAATGAAATAACTAAATGAATGTGCAGGCAGTTCCGAGGACTAATTAACTAAAGTACAAAACTGACGAGCACACACACATTCGCAAGGCAGTCTGGGTATGGATCACAACCAAACCAGGCAATTTGTGCACAGACCTCTGCGGTTGAGAACCAGTTTAAACTGTCCGGTCGTCCCTCCTTTCTCTATACACATCAAAAATTAAGTGATCATCTTGTCACACATTGTTGCATATGTGATTTTAATTGTAATTATTAAAAAATAATAACAATATTTTCTTAAAGCCTGAGGACAATTTTGAAGAAGTCCCTTTTTTTGGATTCCTCAAGTTACAGCCTGAACCACGATCCTGAAACTGGACATGGAAGAGCCAATAATTGGCCAATCAGAATCTAGATTTCAAGCTCTCTCATTCAACACTGACCAATCGCATTCGTTGCTCTGAGCCTGGTGACTGGTACCTTGAAAGAAGTTTCAAGATGTGTTCTCTGTCGCCATATAAGGGGCCTTCGTGATGGAATTGATAGCGTGACCGGATTGGTCTCTAGCTGTCACATGACTCAGAAATAGAACATGACGCGTTGACGAAAGCCTAACCCCATACACACGATTGCATACTTGGGTCACAACATCTACGTTGGACAATTTAGTCCAGATACTGGATAACACGCCTGGTGTTGACATTTTCAAAATGCAGGCAATGATTGATGAACTCAAACCTTCAAAAACTGATAACAAGCACAAGTATTTTGTTGGTAAATAAAAACTAGTTTACGTTCAGAAATACCCAAGCTGTTGCGAGTATATCCGATAAGGTTTAATATCCGAGTGTCAACGAAATGTATTTGGTAAATGTTCGGACATTTTCGGAAACGGGCAGGATCCTGCATGTTAATTTTTTGGCCGTGGCGGCTACTTGACTTAAATTTTGTCGGAACCGTCAGAATCTTTTGGCCTGGGAACCAGACAATATATGCCATTTTCGCCATTTTGTGAGAATTTGAATTCCTGATAAGTAGACCCCTATAATCAAAGGCCAAGTTTGCGCAAAGACCAGCGGTGAACTAGTTTATTTTATGTATTTTTTTTTATTCACTAAGCTATAAACATTGCTATTGATAACCAGCGATTGATCACGGTGCGACCAGCCGCAGTAGGCTGGTTCCAAATAGTCGACTAGCGTAATCCAACCATCGTCGACTAGACAGAGTTCGGGCTAACTTAGTCGGACCATGGTTAACAATAGTTCTTGCGCTAACTGGCACAGGTGCAGTGGCATCGTCAACTCAAGCTCAGCCCCAGCTTCCCCCAGAAGGTTAACCCGGCCTAGTTATTCCACCGAAGCGCGGTGACCAAAGCCGCGAATGCACCTGCATTTAGCATCACCGAACATGAAATGAGAACAGGGGCCAATTTCTTAGAGCTGCTAAGCACAACATTTTGCTTAGCATGAAAAGTCTTCCTTGGCAAAAACAGGATTACCAGCCAAATAGCCATTGTGATGTATAGTGCTTGTGATTGGTATTCAGCTGCTGTTTGCTTAGCATGACAATCACATGGAGTTTTGGCTGGTAACCTGCTTTTATAAGCCAGACTTTTTCTGTGCTAAGCAAATTTGTTACATTACCCGTCATTATTTAATATCGTCCATGGAAATCCTGTAAATCGACATTAAGCAACACATTTGCATGTTCAGGAGCCACGGGGCATTTCCGAGGACTAATATTAACAAAAAATATACAAACTAACGAGCACGTTTACTGAGTACAAAGAAACTTGGTTTGACAATAGAAGTTGGAAAGGTCAAAAATCATGTGAGGCACATGCATATGTTGATTGAAATCTATGTATAATGTTGTACTAACTGAAAGCGAAATGTGTTCTCTTAATAAACATTTTTGATGTTGGCAAGGTATTCTGGATATGGATGACAAACAAACAGGGGAATTCTTGCACAATCCTAGCCTCTGGGGTTGAAAACAAGTCAACAGTTTCATTTAATTCATCAGTTTATATTATAACCATGTACATCCATAATTTAGGGATAATCTTGTCGCGCATTGCTACATCGATGATTTGAAATATAATAATTTTTTTTTAAAAATCACCTTTGAAGTTATTCTACATGAAGAAAGAAAAGTTGCTCGGCGATATTTTTTTGTTTACCATCTTGTTGACATCCTGGCCCAAATGAGTAATAAGCGCAATAATGACACAAAGATTTAAACAGATCGTATGCGTCCATTCAGCCGTTCACAATAATTTTGCACACAACTTCAGCCGGATTGATTGGAATTTATTTTATTAAAAGATTGCAACACTATGGTGTTTTGTATGTATATTCGCCCTGTACAAGGCTAGAAGCCACTCCATGTACAGGGCTACAAAAGAAATAAAAAGAAGACTTAGTGCTCAGGAAAACTGAAGGTAGGAATTAACATTCCTCTTGAAACAGGACAGATCATAGGTTGGAGGGAAACAAGCACCAGGCAAGGAATTCCAAAGAGATGCAGCACATGGGGGAAAAAGGTATTGGAATGTCCTTTTGTTCAACATCTCGGCGCTGCAACAGTACATGAATGAGAACCAATCGAAATGCACACTTTCTATTCAAATATTTGAAATGACTTGAAGTTCTAGAACCCGATTCCCCTGCATTCGTTTCTACAGGACATCGTGCTGAACCACACATGGGATTACCATGATTATAAGCTTACAATATCGCCATGGATAAAATGGAAAAAGGAGGTCAGTTTGACTACCAAATGAGCAGTTTATTTCTGTTCCAGCAAGTGGAATGGGGTTTGTTTTGGTAGAAGGTAGCTCGGAGAGATATATTTTTTTTGGAAAGGGAAGGGCATACCGTCCCCATTCCTGACCATTGAGGCAGATCCCGCAATGTCGCCAGGCCGTCACCGGCCTGAATACTACGGGTGGTTCAAGCAAAGGACACGGTCGACCCTCCAGCTACGCAGGCTCCCAAACTGTACCAACATATAGGAGGTAAGAGACAACCTTTATTTTGAATGCCTGTATTTTGCTGAATTAATCACTGCGTTGGCTTTGTGCTGTTGCAGTGGAGAGTAGCGGGCCTGTTGTTACCCCGCTGAATAAAGTCATATTTTTCACTCTATCCGACTGACGGCTCAAACACCTGTCATCGAGAGAGAGAGAAAATTCCATTTAGTACGATATCAGTTACGAGGAATGACGACAAGTCTTGAATGGTTCCGACTTTTTGGCCCCACGGCTTTCATTGTGTGAATTCTTCGATGGAAATTTGTAGCGGTTACGCAAGGGCGGCAGTTTTGAGAATATCCGCCATCTATTATGTCGCAACCTTGTCCCCAGCGCTTACTATATTTCCAACCTCGGTTCCAATAGCAAACCCTGGACAGGAAACTTGCTTCCTGTATCCTGATTCGATACCGCAATTGGCTAGTAATGGATCTATATCGTGTAGTTGGTGTTGTTATTTCCAATGTGCATTACGTGTTTTCACGACCATTGTAATTATTACTCCACACCTTCTCAAAAATAATCCTTTCATTTCCAATTTGCTCATATTAATATGAAATGTGATACTGCACATCAGATTGTAACATTGTAACTTCGAGAAAAAAAATTTTTCGTAACCCACGGCGCGACGAATTGATTCTGTTTTTACCTCAGCCACCGCATACAAAAACAAACGCTAATGTAACGCACAGGCAGGCACCAGACTATTCCTCATTTGCAAACGTGTTCAAAAATCGTGCACATGCAAATGATCCAATACCAGGGTGAGAGAGCAGGTAGTGGTGGGAGCGTACTGCTCGACACCCTGGAAACGAGGTTGATTATGTCGATGCTGTGAGTGAGCTTAGTTGCCATCACTGGAGTAATGTAAACAAACGACACAAACTGACGAACATTATTACTTCCTCGTTTCGCAGAGTGCATCATGCTTATGCCATAGACCATGTTACATTTTGTATACAAATTGGGATGTTGTGGTCACGTGATGCCACTTTCAGCAAACTATTCTCTTCTGCACTGCATGAGTATCTCTTGAAATGTGATTGGTGCAAAAGTGGTGACGTAAAATGTTTAATGTGGGCCAAATAAAATGCAATAGATGCTTAATTGTTTGGGTTGCCTGTCGGTATGACGTCACAGGTCACATGGTCTATAGTACAAACTTCAAGCAAATCAACTCTGTAAATCAACTCAATGAACAAATTATAACGTGTATAAAGTGCCAGTCAGCCGGTCGTGTGACGTCATAATTATTCAAAAAGAAAATATAAATTGAGGAACTTAAATAAGCTATTGCTCACCCTCGTTCCCGTAGTGTCGAGCAGTACGCTCCCACCACTACCTGCTCTCTCACCCTGGTATTGAATCATTTGTATGTTCAAAAGTCTTGCACACGAATGCAAATTACGAATAGTCTGGTGTCTGGGTGTGCTTTAAATCAGCGTTTGTTTTTTCATGCGGTGTCTGGGGTAAAAACAGAATCAATTCGTCGCGGCGTGAGATTCAAAAACACGATTTTTATCAAAGTTAAAAATTAATGCTGCTATCTTATCAAGCCAATATGCAGTATTACATTACATATTAATGTAAACAAAATGGAAAGGGGACGACTATTTTTTAGGAGTGGGCGTAATAATTATGATGAACGTGAAAACACGTAGTACACGTCGGAAATAACAACACCAAGCACACGATATAAATCCATTACTTGCTAATTGCGGTATCAAATCAGGATACAGAAAACAAGTTCCAAGCCCAGGGCTTACTATTGGAAACGAGGTTGAAAATATAGTAAGCACTGAGGACGAGGTTGGCTATCTCGTGACCCGGGCGCCGCCATCTTGGGGGCGAATAAGTATGTGTCATCTTTGATTTGATACCTCTATAAGGGGACGGATAGGATTTCATAATAACTTATATAGGGATGGGCAAGTATGCTAAAGTCGATGTACATGTATATATTTTATTGGAACTGTGTTGAACTTGTCGAATGCGTCATATTCACAATGCAGTTAAAACAATGCTTTGGTTAAAAAAATATTAGAAATTTGCATGATTTTTTTTAAAAAGCTGTTCATCTTGCTGTTGAGCAATTAAGGGGAACTGTTAACATTAAAACCTCCCGTCGACAGAAACGCAAATTATTTCAAACTTTATTTTTTTTTTAGATATGTTTTACTTAAAATATTCCAACCATTCAATAACCCATGTATTGTGAAGTCTGGATGGTATAATCTCGATCATAAGTTGGTTAAGCATTGTACATTGAGCTCTTAATACCATGCCTTCAGCGTATCAATATATTATCATCTCAATGCCAATACAATGGATAATGTAACCATGAAAAATCAACAGAAAAATGGCAACAGCTTTTTTGTCGGCATGAACGAGAAAAGGACGGATCTGTTTGCTTACAACCAGACCTACTTCTGTCAGTGAACAGGCGACTAAAAGCATTTCAATTAAGGACAAACATAATACGCCAACAAAGCCACCAAACTGATCCAGGTCTTTTAAAATAACCTTGACGCCAGCTCCATTTAAATATCTGTGACAGAGACAAAAATGGCCGCCAGGAGCGGGAAAAAAATTAAAAAGGAAGGGTAGGGGGTTTGAAAGAGAAATGTGCCTGGTAGCTATATGTATGTGTGTGTGTGTGAGACAGAGGCACGCATGACGGCGCATACTGGCTGGTTTGGCGGATTGATGTCTCCATACGGCGCACGCATGGAGCTCGCTTGTCAAAAGAATGGGTAAAAAAGTACCGTCGAACCTGCGGAGGATGTACGGCCCCTGAATCTCGTAAATTATTGGACAATAGCACGGCACAATCGCTTTCTCTTTCCCTTTGTACTGTGCAGTTTTTTTTCTTTGCGTAAGGCTACACACGCATGGTTGGGCTGAACGAGTGGGCGTGTCAAAAAGACAGCCGGACCGTATCAAGTCGGGGGGGGGGGGACAATCAGTGTTATTGTTTCGGTTTCTTTGCGTTTTCAAATCACTTTTTCCTATTATTTTGAGGGCGTGAAATTTAAGAGGTCTGTACTGAGCTTGTCTAAACACACATTATTTTGCTTACACAGTGACCAAAAACAAATGCAACTCCGAAACATTTGCCTTTTTTCCAAAACGTGATAGGTACATTTTTATGTTTTGGATTTCAGATTGAAGCTGAATGCTTTTTCTTTCAAATACTGAAGAAAAAAAATCATGAAAACAGAGCTTTGGGTTGCTGAGAAAATGCCAATTATGTAACACAACTCCTGTTTTTGGTCCATTCCAATGGCATTTCCTCAGTTAAGGGATTTACACTGTAACTTTTTTTTCTTGATGTACAATTCAAAGCAATTGCCAGCAGCAACACAAACCTTTCGTTAATATTTTTGGTAGATGCATAGTTCCCTCGCCATGAAACCGTATGCGGATATCAAATTACAACAGATTCCGGGAGTCACAAAATTGTTCTTTCTTCCTTCTCATAAATGGCATAACTTTGATTTCAATGCACAATTTTGATACAAAAGGGCCGTAGCAAAACACCCATCGCTCACTGCACAAAGAGACCTCAAAGTACCAATGGGGAGAAACAGCACCAAAAATCGGATTCGGTGGGGTCAGACAGGGGACACAGGCCCCACATAAACGTCAACAGTCATTAATCATTTTTCTACAATTATACAATACAACTGTATCAAACAAAGACGGAATATTTCGCGTTGGCACCTGCAAAACACCAAGCTGTCAATTTGGCATAATTTCTTTTTTTTTGACAACTTGCAAACAAAAAGTTTTCAGAGCTTTATTTCAGCTTTTCGGTGTTACACACCTCAATCTAAAGAGGTGTTGGTTTTTAGTTTTTGTTTCGTCTATTTGCATGTATGTCTGTTTTGTTAGTTTGTTTGTTTGTCAAGTTCTCAAGTTACCTACGTGCACATGCGCATGGTACGCGGAAGTAAACTGACATTGTGGTGACATGCATGGTTTCGTGACCCACGACCCATTAATATCCTGTATTGATACTTTAATTTGATGGAAATCCCTAAACAGAATGTCGTAAATCCTAGCTGCCAGGTGGCGCTTCCATCCAATTCAGAGGTCTTTTATAAATAATAGTGCTTCATTGGGCAAAAAGTTAGGTACAACAAAAAAATCTTTGTAAGACCACGCATGCATATTTTGATAATGAATCAAAAGGTTCCTACACGGAACAAAAACCTCCACAAACCCTGCACGTAAACCCTCTATTCTCAGAATGAAAAATTACCCTTATATTTCCCAAGGCCTGTATCGTGATTAATGGCAAATTGTCAATTATTCTATTAGATAATTAATGGTTATTGTGGTTCGTGCATATGGGACAGTGTACTGCTGTTCCTTAATTGGAACGGTCCATTCTATCAAATTGAATAAATCACACCATTCCCAAAAAATTGGCTTTATCAAAATAAACAGATGCTTCCGAACTTTTTTTTTACTTCTTCCCTCGAAGAGGTCTCCCACAACCGACTCTTTGTAAGTTTGTAAAAACTGGATTTTAACCTCTTTTGAATCACAAATCTTTGTTGTGTCAGTTTTAAAACCACCATTTCTTGCATATAAAGCCATGTGCACTTAACCGTTCATTTGGGATTACTTTTTCTGCCACCGTGACCACAATTTGAACCCTCGTTCTTTTTGAGTCGAGTTTTCGTCAGCCTTTTGGTGTTAAGCCCCCATTTTTTGGCAAAGTGCTTCAGAAATTAATGGTTCCGTGCACATCAGTGGATTGCATAAAGCGAGCTGAGCCAACCACGCTCTTTGCGTAATAACAGCGACTTGTTTTTAAGTACGGTTTACATTGGCAAAAATATGGCGGCGCCTATTGCGTCATATACAAGTACGTCCCAAACAAAATGTCCGTCTAACTATTTTTGAAATAACTTCAAAACCATGAAGTCAATTTTGAAAATGTTTAATTGTGTAAATACTCCTTATCCTTGGCCTAAATCCCAAGGAGTTTCATTTAATTTCAGTCACGCATCACGACACAATTGTCAATTGATCACAACAACATTTTTGGACACTGTGACCAAGTTCCTTGCCTTAATCAATTTCAGTGCTGTGTTATGTAAGCTGTGTAAAATCCTTCATGTTGTGAAAAAAGACTGATGTGGTTTGGGATTGGAATCATCTGCCCTTGAGAATTAAACTGAGGTCTTGCCATGATGACTGATAGCCAGGCAAATGATTCCAATCCCAACTGCAGCTCTTTTCAAAACATGAAGGATTTTACACAGATAAATTAAACACAGCACTGAAATTGATTAGGGCAAGGAACTTGGTCACAGAGTCTAAAAATGTTCCTGTGATCAGTTGACAATTGTGCAGTGATGCATGACAGAAATTAAATTAAATTCAAAAGGGCTTAGGCCAAGGATAAAGAGTATCTGCACAATCAAACAGTTTCAAAATAAACTTCATGGTTTTGTAGTTAAAAATAGTCAGGCGGACACTTTTTGAGGACATACTGGACACTGTGTATTTCAAGAAGAAGAAAAAGGTAATCCAAAAGCATGGGTTAGTACGCGTAAATTATGATCTGGAACTATTTCAAAATGGTTTCATCTAACAGGATGATTTATTAGCTATCCATTGATACCTTATTGGCATCTCTACAGTCACGGATGACCGCGAACCGATGATTTCAATACAATGGCCAAAACCTTTTTTTCCCTTCAAGTTTTCTATTACTTGTCCGAAAAAATTGCTATCGCTGCGTAATGTGCGTTGATAATTGAGGTATGGTGGGGATTTTGGTGGATAAAATGGTGGTCATATATTTGTTGATCATTTCGAAGATTTTGTTTATCTATTAAATTAAGCAATCCCGACATGCGGACATGCTATGTAACATAGCTTGCAGTTGGTATGGCCAAAAAAAACATATTGTTGCCAAGCACTGTTTTGAAAGGTTAATCTTACTAGAAAATTGATAAGATTTATTTATTTATATATCATTGTAATTTTATAATTGCTTCGGAGCAATTTCTCATGTAATACAGTGATGCCCATGTAATACATGCAGCGATGGGGCGTCAGGTTGGCGTCGCGGTTCTTTCCTCGCCTTCCACCACTGTGACCCGGGTTCGAATCCCACCTGGGCCAACATGAGGATTGGGTTTTCAGTCCCTACCTGATTCTGTGGGTTTTCCCCCAGAATATTGTTCTGGGGTTTTCCTCCCACCTCTAAAACCGTAATTTCGTCTCATTGTCTTCTCTCTACAGGTTTCTTCAGGCTTGCCAGCTACAGCGTCCAGAGCAGTTTTTAGGAATCCTTGGTTTCATTACCAGAAACAATAATACTTCTTATTCAAATTGAGTGGAGTTGGTGGCTTAGTTCTTTGTTTGTTCATGACTCGTGTCTTTTGGTGTGTCGGTGTTAGTTTGTTTGTTGGTTGGTTGGTTGATTTGTTTGCTTGCTTTCTGGGTTAGTTGTTTTCCTTCAAGTGAGCATGCACGTTATTCTCTCAATTTATTTTGTTTTCAAACAAATCGGTGAAAAATAACACCCTCATGATCCAAAACCATTTGAAAGAGATATTCATCGGCAATTCTTGAGCTTTGCCGAACCTACCGTCTGCTAATCCAATAAGCACACCCCAACCGATAAAGAAATTAAGCCTTTCGCATTCAGTGACTGAGACAGCTAAATTAAAAGCATCAAAATATTGAGCCCCGCTTAACCACCCTGGACATGGAAACATGTTTAGTCTTTTGTCGATAATACATGAGATTTTTCCGAGGCACGAAGCGAACAGCGGCCGACTTCACACCGTCAATCCAGGCAGATTCGTGGGGGCTTTAGCGGCTAGGTAACCGGGTCGCACCGGCGCCCGAGTTTCGGTCGGTAAATCCTCCCTTCCGTGTGTAGACAAATACAGCTCTTCACAGCTATACCACCCATGTGTAAGATTAGGCAGCGGCCAATCCGGGCCGCGGCCCAAAATCCTTCACCGGAGAAAAGAGAAAAATCCCCCTTCCCTGTTTTATTTGCCCGGTAACATTGGGAATAATTCACAACACGTCCTGGTGGAATAGCATGCATGGACGATCATTTCTCCCGAGTGAATCTTTTTTTGGAGTTTCCGTGCCACCGCGGTGCACGACATGCCCATAGTTTTGGATTGTTCACCCTGGAAAAAGATTCGTGTTACTTGCTACTCAGGTAGGTTTGGTTGTTGGTTCTCGTAGCGTTTAGAAGATTTTAGACCCACCTTCGCATAGTTGCGAATGATTCGTCTTAATGTGCAAGTTCCTTGATTTTTCCTGCAAGGTTTATGATGATTGATCTGCTGTCCTTTTACCCTGTGGAGAGTGTGGCCTAGTGGTTAGGGTTCGTGACTCATGATCAGAGGGTCAGAGGTTCGAATCCAGCAACGGGCCATGTTTTGTCCTTGGGCAAGCCACTCCACTTAGGAGCATAAACGTGTACCGGCATGTAGTTGAAACCGGAGATAAAGGCCGGCCTGATGGGCCATATTGCTTCATGACAGACTTCACTGACTTATACCGTTTATGCTGGTGTTCTTATCGTACATGTCCACAGAACGTAGTCAATTCTACAAGAGCTAATGGCGCATGATATAACCAGGAAAAATTCCATGGATCTGCTGAGCCAAAAAAAAAAATTGCTTAGAATCTTTATATGCTTAGGACAAATAAGCCGAGAACCAGTGACAAGCGATATAATGAATGACTTTTTAACTGGTTACCTGATTTCGCTTAGCAAAGTCTGTGCTTAGTAAATGTCTGTACTCACTGATATTCGCTCTGGTCTTTGCGGCCAAGCTAGCCGCTTTCACAGGTAGTATAATTATGCTTTTATTTTCAGCTTTTTTGGGGCCTATATCCTTAATTAAAGGTCAGAAAACCTTTCTACTGAGTTCACCTTTAAGTACAATAAGATGCTCTGATAATTATATATGGGCACGTAGTGCCACATATCATAGTCAGTACACATTGGGTAATTCATGCACATGTGTTTGAAATAGCCATTAGAAACGGATACGAGTAAGGGAGACACATGGGGCTTGTAGTTGCTTGCCAAATCACCATTTTGCGTAGTAATCTCATCTGGCACTCTATATATATGGGCAATGTGCGTCTCACATTAAAATGTTAGGACGCATGAGTCTGGTGAAACAATCAGACAAAATGGTGATAATGTAGCGAGTTGCTCCGAACCGCATGTCTCCCATTCTCGCATGGGTATGGTGCGGGTAGCTACGTATGCAGCTCGGGTATAAAAACTACATTGTTTTGCATGTATTTTATATTCGTATGGTTCTTTCTCAAAACTCACATTATATACATCTTAACATTTTGACGTGAAGTGCACATTACACATGGTATGCCAGCTGAAATAACCACGCAAAGTGTTGATAACCAGCAACTTTTTTTTTACCGAGCCTCATAAGTTTCCCGTACGCGCATCGCTTCCACTATAGCGATGCACGGCGTGCATATATGGTCCAACCTGCGCAGTCTTACTACAGCAGCTGCAGCACAAATTGGTGCGTTGCCATCCCAATCGCATAGGCGATTTGGAAAACCTTAGCAAGAAAAAAATCTGAAAGAGTAGCAGATCTTCACATTGCTGGAGGTTATGTTACCGAAGCGACACATTTCTAATTCCTGGCAAAAAGTTTGGACAGTCGAACCTATGGGGTCAAATTTAACCGAAGCTACTAAACGCATAAAACTTTAACTGATGTCTGAACTCGAAAATGTCATGAATTCTTCTTATGCAAATAATATAAGAATCGACAAATTGAAGAAAAAAATGACATAGGCTTACTAAACAGGAAAATATAATTATTGAAACCAATTTCGTTTGAGTTGCCGATGCATGTCTCAGCGTTTCATTTTTGGGTACATGTCAACACGACCCTTGACATTGAGCTTGCTCAAGAGCGCATGCGTCAGATCTGTGACTGACATTATTGTAAGAATGCGAGTCGGTTCGCAAACGATGAACTGCCACAACAAAAGAATTATATAACTCCTTTTTAAAATATTGCATGTACCAGCTTTTTGATATTTTCTTTCTTTCTTTTTCTCTCTCTAAAAGTTATGGTATATATTGTGTTTTACAAGGTTGTTTACGGGATGTAGCCTGAAAAAACTGATACCCAAAACATATGGTGCAATTAAAATAATACAAATGAAAAACGACACTACTATTGACTTATAGCCTTTATTTCCTTTGTTCACTATCGAAAGCACAATATAGAAGGTGGTACCTGCAACTGATATTTAGTCGTATATAAAACCATTAAAATTTAGTCTTATCGTTAAGACGCCAGCTGGACGTATCACGTATGATTTTAAACCCTTAAGCTTTAAATTAATTTTGGCCTGTCTCAATTTGGCATGATTGATAAATGACCATAGAGATTAATCCCCCGTGATTAGTATGTCACTAACCTTGTCACACAGCGAAAAATCGCAAAATATTGAAAACAAACTTTTGATATATGAAAATTTAGTCCATACCATACCGGTGTGGTCTAGCGGTTGAGCACAGGATTCATGATCGTGAGGTTGTGGGTTCGAGCCCCGTCGTGGCCATGCGTGTTGTCCCCTTGAGTAAGGCGCTTTACCTCAATTACCCGTCTCAACCCTGGTGTTAAATGGGTACCGGCATTATTCAATGCTGGGAAGGTAACAGACTCGCTGTGGAGGAGGTGTGGCGATCCCCCCACAGCAGCATATGAGTCTGGCCCAATCGCTAACGAAAAAGAGGGCACTCTTTTTGTAAACACAGGTTCGTCATCTTTTACCACTCAAGATAACAGTTCAACTATAATTCAAATCAATTTGAAGTTGACACATTTAGAACCTGAAGGCTGTTTCGTCAAAATTTTCGAACCGAAATTAATATTTTTTCTGATTCTGTTTTTGTGAAATATGCGATCCAAATTGCACGTGTAAGTATGATTTAATCCTTGGGATACGTTGACAGACCTGGTAGAGTAACCCTTTCGCTGTAATCTTCATTTTCTGTGTGGAATCGCATTTTCTGTGTGGAATCGTCTGGTTTGTTTTTTTTAATACACTAATTAATATATCCACGACATGCACTTGAGAAAACAGATTTCCATGCCTAACACATTTCATTTTAGTTTTGAGTAATACAAATAGAATTGTTAATGCATTTTTGTATGTTGCATTGGAAATTGCGTATAAAGAGAGCTCGTATTTACAAAAAAAACCATATACGTTCTTCCTTTTTTTCATACAAGAAACTCGTCAGGCAGATTGGGCAACATAAATATTGTTAGTGGTCTTGATCTAGGTAATTACAACGGCTGCAAACAGGTCCGACGGTGAGATTTTTTTCAGCGGGACGGGTGGGAACAACAGACTCCCAATTATCGCGTCTGCAGGCCGGGACGGGCTTAAGCGGCTAACGGTACGCGGTGCGTGCTGGGTCCGGGGATTATATCCGTCTGTATCGTCTGGCACCCTTACGTTCAACACAACCAGACCATACACACGGTCTGGTATGCCTTGCGTAACAGGGAGTGGTTTTTCAACTAGATGCAAATCAACCTTATAGCGGTAAACCGCAACGTCATCTGTTATGTTTTGACCAAGCTTTCACCGTTTGCTTTTCTCCAAAAATATCACAGGGGTTCTGTGACTGGAAGAAGAAACTTGAAGACGGTGTCGATCGTTGGGAGATTCGCGAACGAATGGTGTCTTCATGCGCAAGACAGACAGGTAAGGATTTTGAAAAAGTTGATGGTGGTTTAGTTTGAAGTGACTTTTCTTTGGCCTGCTGTGGCAGAAAAAAATAACAACTTTTAAAATCTGTAACGGTCATGGGACAAGCAATTCAACCAGTAAAGCGTACACTAATGAAGATATTTGACAAATGACGATGTTAAAAACAGAACTGTTCAGTCGATGATTTGATAAGTCTTGCTTTGTGACCAAAAGCCAATAAGACGTAGGCCCTAGAGGAAAGAAGTTTAAAAAAAACAGCCATGGCCGCCATCTTAGGTGTTTACGTCACCAAACCACAACCCCAAGGACGTTTCGCGCTTTCTGTCTTTCTTCCCCTTTCAGGTAATAAACCCGAAAGTAATTTTCAGAGAGGAAATAATTGACAAACCTTGACGTGTAGATTACGAAAGGTTTTCACTTTTTTGACTAAGTGTGATAAATGATTGAAATTGGCGCCTGGATTCAGACGCAAATAACGCGACTCCGAGGCCAGTCACCGTGCAGCGTCGCACCTCATGCCGAAAATTGCCCCGTGTTGCCCGCCTCCGTACACGCTTCAAGATCCCCTTTGATTGGGCTGATTTCTTGCGGCCCCAGCCGCGGTAAATGACCCTTGTCCAACTGAAGAAAAGAACTTTTGCAGTTTTGGGAAAGTAATAAGGTATATTGAAACTTTTGATTACCTTTGACATGTGTGAATGACGGATATTATTAATGGTCAACTTCTCCGGGATCGGTTGCTGACAGAGTTGTCATTTATAAATTACCTCACTAAAAATGTTAATTACATGGAAATCGGTGTAACACCAGATGCCGTTCCAATTCAAGTTTGTTTTCAATTACCAAGGATTTGAAAGGTTATTTTTTTTAGGAATATAATTCAAAAGTTGACCAGGGAGCGAGTGTGTGCTTTAGATTGCTCTTAATTTGAGAATGATGCACGCGTGCGTCAGAAATTTAAGTTTAATTAAAAAGTAATCTTAGCGGAGAGTCATATCTAGTAAAATTGAATTTTGTCTTTTATGGGATGTAGGCTTATCAAGACGGTCATTTAGATATTTCAACCAAATCGTGGGTACCTGTGGGGAGCCTTATTACTGCAAAAACCTTGGTGTACATGTAATGTAATTTTGTGTGCAATCCTTGAAAATGCACCTTGTCCCATTCAACCTTATTTTCAATTTTCTTTTTGCCGTTTCTAAGGGCATTTTGGTGCCTTTTTGGTTTTTTTATGCTAATGCAAATTTGTATATTCATGAGCAAAAGTGTGATGTCATTTCAGGCAGATGTTACAGCTATTTTGGCAGATACATTTTCCAGAATATTGGATAATTTGTTGTAGCCTATATTTTCTTTTCTTTGGTGATTCGTTGTTGTTTCAGTACTTGGCAGTAGGCCAAGGAGCAAAGTTTTCTGACAAATGTTGTCAATGAGCAAATTTTAGGTTCAAAATTTGACCAGAAAACCCCTCAATTGAACAGTGTCTTCCTGATAAGACTTCACAGCAACAAAATCTTGGAAAATATTATATGTTTTAAGAAGTGCACTTTTCAATATGATTAACTAAAAAGGGATGTGACGTTGTTTTCATACATTTTAAGAGGAGTAGAAAGTTGCACAAAATATGTTCCCAAGTAAAATTCATGTCATGGCCCCTCAATGTTTTACACTGATGGTCCTATATGGATACCATCGATGTTAATTAATCTAACGCTACTCCGTGTAGCAGTGTATACCCGGACTCCGACAAATGGTTTTCTGGTCAAGTTGATGTCGAGAATTGAAATAGTATCGCTCGTTCCAATCATCATGTAAATATCAACGTTTAACAATTGACAGCATAAAGTCAAACCTCTTAGCCTGATTTGACCTTCATTTTGCAGCTCAGCCGAGCAAGAATACTGTAGCATTTGGAGCAATTTCACTTGACATACAGGATAAAATGCTTGCGTTGAAATTAATGGGGTCTGGTCGGTTTCTTTTATATTGGTTTCATTCGTGTAATTGGATTCATTGAAAATGTATATCCCCGAAACAAGAATACATTACCCCTGATACATTTTACTAAATAAAAAAAATGAAGTTGAATCCTCCATTTCTTTTTATTTGTCTTACATCTTTGACCCTAAGGACTTACAAGTTTTGGACACTCGATATGGGTACGCGTGCTTCCATATTCCCGAAGCTATGCCGTCTTTTACAAGAGGATAGGTAAAAAAGAAGGGGAAATGCTTTAATGCCGAGTAAATGAAGTCAAAATCCCGCGATCGTGTGGCCAGAAAAACAAGAAACGTCGTTAATTACAAAAGGGGATCTACGGAGTTAAGCATGACTCCGGGCGATGGGGGGTAGAAGCTTAATCCAGGCAAAACACGGGCCGTAACTGCGGCAATATTCCCCCGTTGTACCTAGGGACAGCGCGCGGTCTCGCCATACATCACCGCGTGCATGTGGACGCTACAACGACCGAGTCTTTTTTTGTCTTCAGGCATGCAAAATTGACTCGAGCTCAGTAATCCCCCTTCAATTCAGTCGAGAGAGAGAGGAACTCGGCAACCTGAGGCCTGTAACTAGCCCAGGCTAATAAGGTTCACATCATCTTACACTCATATATCAAATTCATGTCCATGCCCTGATGTATACGGCAATATGTCCTCGTGGTGTTTTATTAGCTCACTGCGCTCGTGCCACGAGGGGGGATACGACACGCGGTCGTGACGACCAGCACCGCGGCTTCCATCGTTCAACTCCCCGTGAAAATGGCCAATTTCTCGGCCATTTGCACCGGTAATCTCCGATGGGGTGTTTTGGCACGCGAGGTTCCGGCAAAAGTCGTGAGACCTGAAGTGCCTTATCAAAACTGAGCAAATTTGATCAGATAATTGAGAACTGCTCGCACACAAAATTAATAATTTGTGAACTCCTACGGGTACAGGATGTTGTCTGGTAATTGCGTAAAGTGGGTTTGACAGAACATTATGTAAACAAAAGTGAAAATAAGGGAAAACATCTTACCTGGAGCTGTTTGTATCGTAAGACACATCTTTCAAATAGCAGGATTATAAAAAAAAAATCCACCTGCTTTAGTAAATCGATGTCTTAACGGCATAGTCACAATAATGAGCAAAATCCCAATTCTGGCTAAAAAAACTGAAATAACCTGCACTGGGTCTGACCTTGTACTTGAACAGCAACTATAGGCCTTTATCATGCTGCTACCATTTCAGTCATGGTCCCTGTATCCAATAACAGTACGATATTGGCTTTTGTGCAAAAAGGAACCAGACTATTTTGCCTTCCAGCCTCACTTTGGTTACGTTGATTTGAATGGGAAAAATTCAAGATGGCCGCAACATGATAATGGTCTATATAGACCATAATAAACCGAGTTCATTAATGTTTTCAATTTGAAATAGCGCTCATTTTTATTGAAACACAAACAGTGAAATGCAAAACATGGACATAAAAAAAAGAAGTTGTAAGAAAACGGATGTCAATTGTCCTTAAAGTCATAATGGTAAACGGTCGATGTTACTAACAAAGGATAATCAAACAAACCTGCAGCAACATTACATTATCATTATGTATAGGCCTGCACGAATGATCACAGACTATGTCTTCAAGCAAAGTGAACTTTAACCCTTGAACTTTGACAGATGTGTGACGTCATTTTTGTCATTCATGATCGAACCCTAGTGTTCAGGATAAGGTAAAAAATATATTTTGATATCGACAATGATGAAAGGCTCCATGCCTAATCAAGGGCGGATCCAGAACACAATTCTGGGGGGGCCAAAAAAATATTTGGTCCACCCAAAAAGTGGGTCTAAAAAATTACGGCGTGGGGTTCGGGGCCCGCTAGGGCCCCGAAAATTTTTTGGATTCTAGATGCTCTGTGGTGCGATCTGAGGCAATTTCTGACCACTTCAACCAATTTTTTTGAGGAAAAGATGGTGGTGTACTCATTGCCTGCCTTTATTGCGATGTTACATTAAAAAAAAAAAAATTGGTTTCGTTTTGGGGGGGGGCCATGGCCCCCTTTGGCCCCCCCCCCCCCCTGGATCCGCCCTTGTGCCTAATAGCCTTTCACCTTTCAAGGTCGGCATTCGTGGTGCAGGAAGAGATTTCTTTTTCATTTTCCTATCATCTTCATCGCTGCATTACACTTGTTTTCAGATGGAAATATAGGTTCCTATAGTTTCTGAACAAAGAAAAAAGTCTGTAGATTTCGAGCAAATCTAGCGTTGTATAAACACGCAGTGTTCCAATTATTGGAGAAGACACATTGCCTTAGTTTTAATTAGTGAAAATTCTCAGATTTTGAGCAGAAACAAACTCTGCAGGTTCTTGTTTACTTTTGGCTGTTTTCGGCATCATTATACAGGAGTCAGCTGTATTCCCGAAGATCTAACGGCTGGGGTTTTATCTTTTTTTTTGCAAGTCCTGCATGCTACACAGTAATTGGAGTACAATCGCAGTTAAAATCTGACACCTGTAAGCTTATGAGGAAAAGATCCCTAAAACCCTTGGATTAGTCCCATGCTATCACATCTCCCTGGCTCGATCCGTCCGAATTCTGTATTCGATTACAAATTCGAGTGTCCGATGTCCGGCCTAGCCGAGCGGTATACTTCTCCGTTGACTGTCCCTCTTTGCTTCATGCTCTTCCCGGCCCCTATTCCCTGTCCGGATCCTGTGGTGTCTCTCTCATTCAAGCCGTAATTACCTGCTATAAATTTACACGGCCAGCCGGGCCCGGCTGCGCAAAATTCGTGACCCTGCTTAAAACAAAATACATCACCTAAAAAAAGGTCTATATCAACCGCATTCCCCTCTAAAAACCTGGTAGATGCTGCCAAGTTGCTTGATTTGGCGCGCATTAGTCGAGCAGACGGGTTTTGTAGCCTGTGGCCATTGTCGTGTATTACAAATTTTAAAGAGGGTTTCGAATGTTTATGCTCTACACATCCCCGGGCGTTGGTGTAATATCATCGTTGGGCTGCACGCGCGTATACAGCCCGGCCAAGTGCAAGGCTCTTGTTCGCATTAATGTATATTGGTTTAAGGTTATTATCCGTGCCAGCGAACCACACTGGCTATAGAGCTACTCGTCAGCCCAAAAGTGGTGCCGTGTCTTTCTCTTGTCGGGAAAATAGCCAATTCTCGCTCAGTATGTACACAGATGCATCCGAAGGCAGATTAGCTTTTTAGTTCCGTTCCATGGCCAACTCCCAAATTGACTTGGAAATGAGGCTATATAAATTTACATCTAGATTAGTGGTGAGATTATAACTATTTCACGTGCGTTGTTTTGTGCTTGACAATGACGTCATTTCGAGGGTTTTTTTTTTCATTGCAAAGTTACACTTTAGCGGTTACTCCATTAAGAAATTGAGTTTCAATTCAAAACTAGATGTAGGGCCTATGTTTATGGACAAACATATGGCTGTTTCGGCAATGTGTTATTGTATTTTTGTATCATGTTATAGACTGATAGGACGCACATGTGCAGTAGAAAAATGCAGAGTGATCGGGACCAATATAGTTCTGTAGATATAGGCCTTAGAAAACTGCACCTTTAATGTGACGTCACATGTCATGTGATGCCGTCAACTTCACGTCACTTCAATTTCCATCTATAACTCAAAATGACAGCAAACCGAAGAAAAATCACTCGTGAAGGTTTCCCCATCTTGGCCTTGCTGATATCCATAAACTCTCACAATCTCACAACCACTTAGAGAAAGACCCTGACATTAAATTAGTAAAGGTTTTCCCGGCTATTTAAATACGGTGATCATTCGAATTCACCGTTTTTAATATTCAAATTCGTCCATCAACATCGATTTAGTGCACTTCCAATGTTTAATATCGTCTTTTGTCAGACAGTTCAATTCGAGCAAATTCAAACCTTGAGCACACGTTTTCGTCCCGGAGTATTCGATTTCGTTTCGTCTGCGCCAAACCTTGTTATTCAGCAATCAAATCCGTCTAATTGATTTGATATAAGACGAATTTGATCTCTGAATGCTGCCATTCGGCTACATCTTAGACGAATTTGATCTGTAATGACGAATATTCTCGACCCGGTAACTAAAGAGGGTGACCAAACTGTGAAGTTGAATGGTTAATGACTAAATTGGTTTTCTTAAAAGCGTGTGCAATTTTTCGTGAACGAAATTGAATGATAGAGTTGGTGAATTTGAATGAAAAATCTTTAATATAGCTGGGAAAATCATTTGGTATATTTTTTTGGAAACTGGTAGAGCAGATGGGCATTCTTAGTGCGATGTAACCTATGCAATCATGAAAAAACAGAAAAGGACGAGAAAATATAAATCATGAGTTAAAGGGAATATACAACATTTGCAAACATCGAAAAATAAAATTACCAAGATTTTATGAAATACCTTTACTAGGATGTTGGTAAATGACAGTCTAAAGCATCCTGTAAAATTATGACACTTGGTGTGAAGTCATTTTCAAGAAAATTGTATTTTTGTATAAATTTCCAACAGTGGTCGGCCGACCACCGTTGGAAACACCTAACTATTTTTCAACTACTGCTCTAACTTCACCATTTTTTTCAGTCCAAATTTTGTTTGCTATTGGATACATGTTCATGAACGGGTGCAGGCCAGCTAGACTGGTTCCCATACCTTACAAATTTCCGGCATCTATAAATTGATCCATTTTATCTTTAGTGGAGTCAGGGAACCAGACTACTTTACCATTTGTGTTTTTCTTGGTTTTCCAGCATTTTCGAACACAGAACTTCAAACATATCAGTGGAACAATATTTGATCTATCATAGTAACCCCTCAAATAGTTCATTTCTGAGAATTACAGCAAAAACCAATGATGTACATTCCCTTTAATAAATGTACCATTCTACAAGTAAGGATACATTTTATTTGATATCAAATTATTACAAAATTATATCGTTTTGTATATTTTTCCCCGAAATTGTAGGGCAGACGGGTACTCTTAGTGTGATTACACTGTGCCATCATATAAAAAAACAAGGGAAAACCACAAGAAAATGTATTCTTAGTTAAAATCACCAATATACAAGCAAAAGTAAATTTCTCACCATATTATTTTTTTCTGAATCGATGAGATCTGATATTATTTTGATCTGACGATCAATTTTTTTTGTTATATGGCCATTTCCAAAGTTTTCGATTAAATGTGTTTGAGATTTTTTTCAGAGGTTTTTTGTAATATTTCCATTAGGCCTACCAAGACAACATCTTTTTAAGAGAATCAACTGCAAACTTCACTCAATAAAAAAGGAAACCCCACAAGAAGTAAAAACATGCTCCATTTTAATCTGACGAACCTGTGCTCACGATGTACATAGGAGGAGGTGACATGCCATCATGTCATTATATCATCAGAGAAAATAATCATCAAATTTCACCAAATTCCCTCAAAATCTTCAGTATAAACCTCGCTTGACCTATCGACGTAATAACACAACATCTTCGAACTCTCTAAAAGCCCTTGATAATTAAAAAGTCAAAACACAGCTTGGCGGTTGATCCCTCCACATTTTAAAAGATTATCCCCGAGTAACCGTTTTGCTGCACCAGATCATGTTTATTCTTATAGGAAATGCATAAATGTAATATTTTACTAATCTAATGTTTTATTCCTCGTATACAGTATAGCATTAGAACAAAGTCTTGTAATGGCATCAATTTTTGTACCATATTCCTTCTAAGTTTGGATAATAGTTGGCATTATAAAAAAAATGTTATTAAACACTTTATTTTGCTAAAGTTCCCCGTCCTTTACTTATAAAAAAACTGCATCAAAGCACTTTTTCCATGTCGAGCACCGATCGCTGCAGGAGTTCATTATATCCAGAGTGCTGCATTTGAGTAGCGATTATGGGATTTGAGTTCTATGAATAATGATTAACTGGCCCGGACGACACTGGGAGGCTTGTACCGCCGATGCGGTCAAACATCTGCATACGCTTGGCAGAATACGAGCTACAAGAAGGACCACTTGGGGTCGATGACAGGGGGCGGAGTACAAACAGTTAAAAAAGGGGGTACAGCATCATAGTAACCTTTGGGCATGGTCACATGATCGTGAAGAGGTCATAGGGTAACGCCTGCTTTCGAATCCTACTCTGTACACACAGAATCAAAAATTTGTATTTCCTTTTTAAAGGGACATTACGGCCTGGAATGCGCCCAATTGGGCATTTTAAACGAAATGATATGAAATAGTAAAAGCATCTAATAAGTAGAATATACACGTCCACACAACCCTCCTTTAAAAAATTGGCGTGTTTTTTTGTTATTCTTGCGAGAAAATCGAGCCGTTGAGTGCTAGTCGTGATCCAGCCGCACTGTGTGTTGAAATCTGCGGACTTTAGATAAACAACAATGTATTGGTGCTGTGTGTATTATGTACCACGCACACGTGCATTGAATAGACACGACTTGAAATACGTATGGGTATGCAACAAAATGTCCGTCATGTCCGGTGTAAACTACCGTGTTTTTAAACTAGACCTTTGAAATAGCATAAGTGAACAATCCAAACCATCAACTTTCGGGTATTTTAGGCAGCAATGCCCCTTTAAACATATTGAGTTCAATCGTGATTTAAATTATGGTATTGAGTTGTTTTCGGGAAATCCAAATTTAGTTTGATAGTTATTGTTCCTGTGCACTCTTAAGACTCAATTTCCGAACCTCTTAGTATCAGTGCCAAAACTTACATCAGTATAAAAAAAATTGCGAAACAAATTGTTTGATAAAACTTAGTAATACCTACAGTTTTACTACAAAATGCTTGCTTTACCAGAAAT
The DNA here is from genome assembly GCF_015706575.1 of Patiria miniata. Taxonomy (NCBI): domain Eukaryota; kingdom Metazoa; phylum Echinodermata; class Asteroidea; order Valvatida; family Asterinidae; genus Patiria; species Patiria miniata. Next base: position 815,271 of record NW_024037062.1, read on the forward strand.
TCAAGGCCGATCTATAATTTGAATTGACTTAAAGGTTAATATTTTCCAGATTTTATAACTTGTCATCTTAAACACGATATGAAATGAAAAACATGAGAAATGTCATCATGCTAAAGGCTGACGCATCGTGTATGTAACAACCGCGTCCCTTCTACACGTGATGTCGTGCACGTGGCATTTTGACATTTATGTGACGGTTCAACCTTTATGTCTTTATGAATTTCATTAATAGTAATAAAGATTCTACATGAATGTACATCAGTAACAAAATAATAAGATTAGACTTTTTGCCCTTAACTTGCCTACCTATTAATTAACTAATTTCTTATTATTTGAAGAAGAAAAAAGGTGAATAGAAAATGCGTTTTGATTCAGAAGCCTTCTTTTTATATTTGGGAAAAATCAGAGAATTTAAAGATGAAATCTGAAGCAGAAACATGGGTGTTTCTAAATTTAAAATTACTCATTGTTGGTAACATGTAAGCTTCGTAATGTTGTTGTCATCCAGCATTTTCAAGTGAAAAAATGTCATGACAAAGATGTCATGTGCAAATATGCCTCGCTCTGACACTGAATATGACTGAATGTATTAAATGTTTTGTGCTATATTCCTCATTCAAATGAATGCTAAGTTAGCACATTGTTTACCCTCATATTTTTCTTCAAATGTCATTTTTTTCGGTTAAAGGTTTTCTAAGTTTTGCCACCATAGATTTGCACGGCAATAAAATTGAAGCAGAATTTATATGCGTGTTTATGAGCAGATGCAAAACACGGGGCATTTCCGCTTTTTACACTTTTATAAAGTGATTATGCTTTGTCAAACGCAAAGACAAATGACAAATTAAGATTTATTGGGAACAGGCAGTTTATATTCCATGGTCTTGAAGTAAATTATATGCATATAGTTTCAAATTGGTATGATTTAAAAATTGTTTATTCTCATTCAACAATAGCAGCCAGATTACATTAAAACATCAAACAAGTTGCACATACTAAACAATAAAAAGGGAGGACATTATAATAAACGAATGATATGATGATATGATGATCAATTACTTGTATTGGAGATAAAATTGACTTTGGCCAGAGTTGTATCTAAAATTGGGAAACATTAATCATCGAAATAAACATCTTACGGAGAAGGAAATGGGTCTACATCAGGTGGATTTACAAAGATTAGAAGTTATTGCTTTAAAAACGTACCTTAAAACTGTAAAACACTGCGAAGATAGTTCCTTTCTTGTTTGCCAGAATACACAATACTGTCATTGGATTTTAGATACTGTTAAATTTTGAAAGTTAATAAAAATAAAAATAAACAAATAACAGCGAAGACATGAAAAACGTGTTACTATGACTTCAGATTTTATACTTTTTGGACAATGTAAATTTAAAATGAAATTCATTTTACATGAACTTTTTTGTCTTTTTGAGTAAGGAGAAATCCTTTGGCTTATTCAGTATTTCACGTTGGCCAGAATCTGTTTTCCCTTCTATACTCAGACTGTCTAATTGGATCACAATTACCACCCGTCTGCTTCACACCACTTCATACATGATCATGAATGCTAACACAGTCAACTACCGCGGTATAGGGATCAAGGAGCGTGTCGTTGTCTCCCAATTACGCCGTCTCACACCTCCGATCGCCCCGCTAGACTTGGTCACTTTCACCCGCTCGTTAGATGTAATCCCCGTCCGGACGGACTAATTGTCCCGCTATGTTTGATTAAACCAACCGTACAAAGAAACGCAAACAGAGGGGCTTAAAAAGGCTTGTACGGCAAAACACGAACGTGGGTCAAATCCTATTATTAACTTGGACGTGGGTGTGCTGCTACGCTGTACGGTTAACAGTTAACTTAATTCACTAGCGATTTAGAGTAAGCCGGTTTTATAACCGTTAATTGCTCACCGCACAGCCACACACAGCGAGGAAGCTTTTGTTTCTTTATAGCCGCGTTATCTGCTCAGCAGCGGATTGATTCTGCGGAGTTTTTTTGAAAACTGTTGTTCTTTTTTTAACTGATCGTGTCTGTAAACAACAGATTAATTCGGTTTGGTTGGGCATGCGTTCATGGGGGGTGATGTTCGAACGTGAACCGTTAGGTTTAGGATTGGCAATGCATAGTACATAGTTTAACATTTGAGTCTTCTGTCGAAAAAAACAACAATTATCTTACCGAATTTTGGCACATGGAGAATTGTATACATTACAGTTATGAATATGCAACGAAATTGAAAGTCGGTCACGTGTTGGAGGATTTCTTTATCAGTACTTTATCTAGGATTAAACCATAATATGTAATTAAGTTAAAATTCCAATATCTCTTATTCTATTGTTTTGGCGTTCTGTTGTTTCCATGAAGTCGTAACAAAATACAGCTGTTAGGCCGAATAAAAAAAAACATGTTTCTCGTCCCGGTTTTTGAAAAAAAAGGAGGAAGAGGGGCTTTTTATTTTTTATTTTTTATTTTTTTCAAGATGGACGCCATTTAAATTTCCTGCAACCGCTGGTGTTTCCACTGTTCAAAGACACTTTTAAATGAAAGACAAGTTGGACAAGAGAACTGAACATATTTACAGCGTCATTTAGAGTTGTATTGGTCTACAATGAACAGTTTTAGATGCATTTGCTTTAACCGCCGAATTTGCGGACTTTTTCGTTGTATTTTTACTGCATTTTTCAAAAATAAAAGATAATTAAAAAATCCAGGCGGCCTCCAAAAAGGAAGCGGGCGGGGACGAGAAACATGTTGTTTTTTTTTACTTCGCCTTAGCTGCATGTATTACCGTTCAATAGAGATTGACCTTGTCTGGTCCAAAACCCAATCAATGATATTTCAACAAACTAAGACAAATCAAAAGGATTCTTAGAATTACAACCAAATTGAGAAAAATGGTGAAAATTGCACAATACTCTTTAGAGCTTTTCAAGTGAGCAAAATATCACTCCCTAGCATAATTTACTATATAGGAACCATACCCATTCTGGCAAATTCCAACACCCACATGGGAAATCGTACACCCACACACACTGTTGGACTTAGTTTCTGGAGGCATGCCAAACCCAATGTAAAAGACCATCAGTTTAGGGGTACTGTACCTATCCCAACAGATTTCAACAAAACCTGCTGTTGGGCTTTGATGGGTTAAGTTCAGTTAGGGTTTAAACCTATACAGGCCTAGGCTTACTACAGGCACATAGCTTGATAACTTATATATATTGGTCCACTCAGACAAATACAAAATCTGGGGAAAAACTCAGGTAAATATATATATAAATGTGACAAAAATAAGCGAAGATGAAATTATACTCTCATAGATATTTTTATAGAAACATAATTATATCACATTGTTGGATAACAAATGTAGATCTGTTCAACTCTTTCATCCGCTTTTAGCTGTAAACAAGATTATAACCAGTGACCTATCCTTCACCCTCTGAGAATAGATCTTAAGCCCTTCATTCTCTGTGCTTCATTCCCGCCTGGATACACATAGCAATCGTTGGTGGCGTCCTATATCTCTCATTGCATTGCGTACACGCATATAATCCCCACGCTGCGCGATTAATAGCGTAATTCCCGATGACGTGCCAAATAGTGACGCACTGAAAGTTAACGAAATTATATTCACTGAAATTTTTTTGTAAACTTTTAAGAGTGCTACATGTACTTCTAACTTTTAACTTTACAGTTAAGTGGTCACAAGATTTTGTTCAGGTTTTATTTAGTCATAACGCCCATTTTAAAAACATTTAGCTTTTCAGATGTTTTGAGACTATAGTGTACAGTTATACGTTAGTGCATGTAACATGAACCAACCATATACTCCAAAAATTGTTTAGCAATTAAACACAATATTGTTATCACTTTGTAAACATGTTTAGTAGCTAAACATTACGTGTGCAATTCCTAAACATCAATGTTCAATTGCTAAGCACTAACCATCCTTACTCTAACCATGTTTACTATTAAAACATGTTTACAATGTGATAGCAAGAAAGTGTTTTAAAAAAGTGTTTAATTGCTTAACACAGGTTTTTGCCGTGTATATGCGTATTTGATATGCTACTTGTTGCATTCAAATTTTCCCCCTTTATCACCTAGCCGAGTTCCTGCACTGAGTGATATTTTAGTTTTATTGTACTCTTGTAAAAAAAAAACACTTTGTGCCAATCGTTAATACATGTAGTTTAGTGCAAAATATTGACTACAGTGAGTTTCACTTTTATGCACATAAAAAACGAGTTAATCTCAGACTTTATGCAGATGATGAAACATCATACATTTTGAAATCACAAATTGTGGCAATAGTTGTTGTTTTCGAATGATGGCTTAATATATGAAAATGTCTGTAGTAACACCCATTAATTTCTCTGGTATATTTGTGTTACACGTGCAACTTGCTTGCATGTGTCTGTCTGTGTTCATTACAACTTTACAAGTTCTATGTACCTGTCTGTACCTGTTTTACGTACGCATATTTTATGTACCACCGCAGTAGGCCACTTTCTCATCGTTATTGAAAACAAACTCGTGTGGCCTTGAAAACTGCCTGGTTTGTTGGTACAAGCAGCTGTGTGTTACTTGATCTCATGCAACCCCTAACCCCTAACATACACAAACCGCCATTGTGGGGTTACATAACGTTATTAACTCGCCCAAACCAGAAGTTTGCTGGAGTCAAAGAAAGTGTAAAAGATGGGTGTTCAAATAGTGTTTGGAAGCTAAAAGGTCCTATCTAATTCAATTCTACAGAATATTACAGAGTCTTTTTTTACAGTACATGTTTGAAAGGTGATTATCTGCACAATTTTGTTGGATTGATTGCACAAATTCTAGAGACAAATTGAGCTATGAAACATGAACATTTGACTTATATTCAGAGAAGGTTCGCCTGATTTTCATCATGTTTATATAACCCTGACCATTGGGATAATTCGTGTGAAATCTTCTGTAGGATTCATTGCCATTTTTTGTCATGGCTGTCTCCCAAGACTCATAAATGCAACTAGGAATATTAAATTTTGAATCTGCAACACTTTCGTTTGTTTATATTTGCAAAAATTGTGTTTAGCAATTCAGCACTTTTCGAAACACTTTCTTGCTATCACTTTGTAAACATGTTTAAATACTACTATTGATGGATTGTGTTTAGCAACTGAACATTCATGTTTAGGAATTGAACACGTAAGGTTTGGCTTCTAACCATGTTTACAAAGTCATAATAGCAAGATTGTGTTTAATTGCTAAAAACAATTTGACTCGTGGTGGACTAGTACGGATATAACTGTTGAGTGCGAGAAACGAATTTCACAATAATATCACACAAATTATCGATATTAGTGAGTTTCTTAAATGGAAGATAATCTACAGATGTCTTTAAAGATAGTTAACAAATAAAACAGTCATTCCCGGTATTTTATTTGCAGTGATACAACTTGCGAGTTGTGCATTCTCTGAGAAAGTTTTTTTAAATCTCAAGCACACTTGTTGCATGTGTCCGTTTCTGAGTGACATTTGGTTTTTAACTTTGTACATATAAGTAACTATTTGAATGTAAAAGTTGATATGCGAGAGGTACGCATGTCATTTATTCATTGACATGATTTCCTGACAAAATCTCTTTCCAATGAGAAAGTGCAACTCCCCTGAGTTTTGACAATCACATGCATGTGAATCGGTATAACTAGCCAAGCGAGTTAGCGCACGTCAGGATATGCTGAAGGGGGATTAGCACGCTACGTTAGGCGTTCATCGGACCCACGTACACCATGTGCATATACACCGCAGCGTGCCTAAACCCCGGAGCGAGATTCTCATGAATTCCCAGGCCGGGAAAGGAGCGCACTAGACCCACGGGCGACTTGGTATCGATTGCGGTCCGATCCGACAGAAAGACAGAAAAAAAGAACATGCCAACGCACTATGACTTCAGTCAGTAAACATAAGTTGCTTGCCACGTTAAAGGCGACATAACTGGAAAACTAACAATGGGAAACATTTTGTTAACGAAGTTTCACTTTTTTGAAAAGTTTGAGGGATTCTTTAATTATTATTTATTAAGATCGGGCCTTCTTCAAAAGGTTTACATAATGAGCAGAAGTTTACAATGTTCCCCAAATGTTGTTTTAAGCACAACAGCTAATTTAATGCGAGACAAAGAGTAATTGAATTTGACTGCATTTACTTAATGATTCAACATGATTACAGAAAATTCGTAATGTTTTATCTTATGGGAAGACCTTGACACAAAGTGATGTGGGCCTATATAAAATGTTATTAATTGACTTCCTATCTGGGTAGTTCGTTGAAAGCCTTTCCCATTGATAATTTATCGCGTGGTCGATCTGCCAACCGGCATGGTAAGGTGGTTTTACGTTTACTTGATAACAGAATGTTAATGATGCTTCGAAGTAATGATCACGCGTGCCTTTATGTTCCCGAGCTTAAATGTCAACGGCTGGTTGTCATGGTGACTGCAACAGGTGTCCATCCATAAATTATGAATCAACCGTGCTTGGCCCGCCGGAGGCTTGCCACAAAAATTCTGAAAGAACTAAGAAAAAAAACAGTCTCTTCATTGTCTCTTATTTCGTAATACATTTCGTAATAATCAGTACCTCGTCCGTCCGTCCGTCAGTTTGTCCGTCCATCAGAGCCAAAAACAAAATTACACTTTCGTAAGCTCACCTTTTTTGGTCTATCAGTGATTCTGAAACAGATTTCTAGGCACATAATTATGTCGCTAAAAAGTCTCATGAAACTCTTTCAAAAGCTTTTCAAAAGCATTTCTATTCTGTTTAAAACTTTGATGCAAACTGGGTTTACTGTTAATTTATTTACCTAAAATAATCAAATAATTTTTTGTTCAAAATGATGTTAAATAATAACCTTGACGGCCTCATTCAAAAACTCGTGAAAGGGACATGTTTCGCGATGTCTTCTTCACCGTTGATTCATTGTAAACAGCCTGACGTTACTAGTGATATGTCACTTTGGTGCATTGTAGATTCAGCAAAATTCTTTTCCACAAATTGTCCTTTTTCCAATCGTCAAATCAAATCTGTGGCAAATCATTGGAGTACAAAGTAATGGAGCATAATACATGAAACATGTGTCCCTTCAAGTTACAAAGGTCAAAGTGACATTACTTTTAAAAACAGCAATAATTCAATTTACATTTATTTGCACCAATTGGGGGTCTTCAAAATCTTGTTTCTCCCGTTTGTCAGTCCACATTAAGTTTGTTGACTTTCCACCTGTATACAAGTAGCTTGATTTGGCTTAACTTGTTTCTAGAGTTCCATTGTCCCTTTAATTCCCTCCCAATCCCTACTCAAAGATATCATGTCGTAATGCGTTAACTGTTCCCATCTCTGGTATGCCGCCCCTTCCCGCTAAATCCGCATTACATCAGCTCTGTAAGACCGTAAAGACCTTTTGGCCATAAACCATCCCTAAACCAAGCCCGAATAGGCAGCGATGTGTTATTTTTAACTCCTACTCGTCCACAGCTAGTTAAGAAAGCAGGGTGTCCTGCATTAGACCCCCAAAAAAGTGGTTCCTTGGGTAAGAAGAAGAAACAAAGATTGGCAGGGGAGATCGGTATGTTCAAGAGGTCGACAACATTCCGTGAGACACAGATAATTGGAACCAACTGCTGGAGTTTTGGTTCGTTCGCGGTCCGTAAAGAACTCCTGGTAACTCGCCATTGTTCGGTGACAATGTGGTTTGGGGCTTGCACGCCTAATAAACTGCACTCTGGTTAAGCAGGGGAGGGGGTCCTTTTTAAAGAACTTGGTTTTGTGTCTAGGATCATTGAAGTTTTGTGGAATAACTTGGAATAGCCTAAGTAGTTCTGTACCTTCACCACTTCAATTTTAAATCGAGTATATCAGTTTCAACCGGTTTTATAAGCCTCATGAGTTAAGAAGTGCATGTTTTCTGTCATAATGTCTGGCTCGCTTAGCCGAACGAAATAAGTGATTTTACATTGACAATTGAAAAGTTTCATATGTCAAATAAAAACAATGTTGTTCCCACTGTTTCATGTGCAATTTAAAAGTTATACCATTGGTTGTATCCGTTGAAGATACAACGGTTAATTTCATGTACATGTCCTTTGATAATCAAAGTAAAATAAATACCGACTAAGCATTACAGGGAGCAAAGTTCTAACTATTAAAACAAATCGGTTTTGCTGATTTTTTTTTTCTCTCTCTCTGTGAAGAGTCTCTGTTCTCGAAAAACTACCACAAGATTCTTCCAGCCAAATTACATATCATCTTCTTTATGCGTGCTAATAGAACGTCCCATCCAGTGCATGACGTGTCAGGAATTTGATTTAGGTCCGTACGAGGAAAAACGTGACCGGGCGAACGACCTGTGGCCAGGGGGGAGAAATCGCACTGTTTACGGTGGAAAGTCGTGGCCCCGTGACTCATCACCCACGGAGTTTAAACAGACTCATGCATGATTTCACTTATTAGCAATAATGATGTAATATAAAAGGAAATCTCCGCAAAACAACCATTCGGCGTATAGGTAAAGCAATTATACTAACAACGCCAACTTGTTTTTACCGTCTTTGTAAATGTAGCCAAGAAAATTCTATATCTAGACACCTACCGTAATTATACAGAAATGCAAAGTTAACTTCTTCTGTTTTCGCGAAATATTGGTCAAACCCCCTTATATTGGGAATATTTGTCGTGTTTCTTTGCAACCACCTGAGGGTGTTTCTGCAACAGGTTGTACACAAACAATCTTAAACCCCTAACAAGGGAAAGAAAGGGGTCAAAGACCCGTTCTGAGGGGGGTGGGGAGAAGACATTTACACATAAATGGGTTGATCCTCTCAACTACACACAGAGATTAGCAATTCTTTCAAGTCTTTTTTCTTACCGCAAACTAAAGAATAGTTAAAGAGACAGCGAACACAATCTGGCATCAGATTGTCGTCGCCAGCCTTTTCCCCTTTTTTTCTCCTTGATTTGCGAGGAGAAAAAAGAGAAAACAATCCCATTTTAAGCTTGCGTAAACAGTGGGCAAATAGTGCAGTCGATTTATTTACTCTTTTCTGCCTGTGGATTTTGGAGTCTTGTTGAATCATGTCTGGCTACAGATTTCAACGAATTTAGCAAATCCGATGCAAAAGTGCAACGATTTGACCCATAGTTTGATTGTACAAACATAGATGTTTAATTTACATTTGGTAAAAAAGCTCAACAATTGTGTATATTGATAACGGTGGCATTTGTGGACGTTTGAGCAAAATGTCATTCCGTCTGCTATTGTGTTTTCACATAGGCCTAGATCATTGTGTAACATTGGTCTTTATTGATCAGATCATAAAAATGATGAATTGCGTAAGGTCGTAAACCACTTCCCTTCGAAATTCAATGTCTTATAAAACTAGTGATGAATGCGTTTTCTTTATGACTTTATCTATTGTGTATGAAATAAAAGGTCTGTTTCCAAATGTCGCACAGTTTTCCAGTCATGCGAATTGAGTGAAAATTCAGCTCAATAGATTCAATTGTTATTTCTCTTTTGACATCTAAAACCGAAAATTTAAACCAAATTTAATGGCATTTTTAGCTCTAAAAATGTGATATAAAAGTTGATTTATTAAAAAAATGTGGATTGAATTTGACAAAAACTACCCTGAGTCAAATTCCAACTTTGGAAATAATTGCACTTTTTTTCTGTCGGAATTGCATTCAATAGGCCTATCCAGTCCCTTTTTTACACTGCACTCAGCAAATTTAACAGATTCTTGTAAATTATTGATTGTAAGTCTTGTTCTTTTTATATTTTCTTGTTTTCTTGTTTTATATCAACATTCTTCTGTGCTGAAGGCAAAATAAGGGACAGTTATTGAATACCTCTTTGCTTGGTATGAACTCTGCTCATGTAAAACGCTCTTGTGTTTGTGTATCATTCGGAAAGAATTTGAACCAATTATGATTCAAGTTGACTTAACCTACAGAGAGCCGCATAAATATACCACACGTAACCCAATACACTTCGCCATCAGAGCGAGTGTTTATGTAGCAACTGCCTTCAAGACCAGACGGTTCCACTGGCTATGCCCATCCTTACTTTTGCCTAGTGGCAAGGTTCTCTTTTTACCCCTCGAACGAACTCCATCATTCGGGGTATAATAATAATGAAGACATAAAGTGCCATCTTGAAGACATGATGAAGAATCGAAAATAAATTGCAGCGTAGTGACTTCTTTAGCGAGATTGGGTTACTGGTAATTTACTAAAGCTGATTGCGATTTGAGGGTCAGTCATAACAAACGGAGGTCATTTTATGTTTGTAGTTCCATTTCCCCCCTTTTTTGCACCTGTCTTTCGTCGGTGTCCCGAGGGTTGTTTACATCGAGAATGCACGTGGGACAGTCAGGATTCCTGTCCTAGGGATGTCTTAATATAATTTACTTGGAACTGTATCAATATATGATAAAGTGCACTTCAAAAGAAGGAAGATTTCTTTTATCAGTTGTATGTTATGTGTGGTGTTGGTTGACCTAGCCCGTAGCTAGATCGTTGAGGGTTGGAGCTGGGCCGACACACGGTGTCCTACCGGCCCACGCGGCGCCAGGAAGCCTAAATAGTTCCCAACGAATGAGAAGGCTTTTCTTTCACCGTGTAGAATTGTAATATAATTCAAAAAGAGAGACACCATACAAAAAATCAATGAATATGATTAACTTGACGACCGTGTCGTCAAAAGCTATCATCATTTTCTCGCTTCTGACGATGATAAATGTTACTTAAATTGCACAATTTGGTTGAATTCGTTCGGTTTAAATGGCCGTCTTATCTATTGTTAAGATGGACGTCTGTTATCGTCCAACCGCTCATCCGTACCAACAGGTTCCTTTGATAAAAACCCAATTATTCGCGAGCGAATCAGGATCAGGTATCTGCGGGTATTCATTTTACGCCATTTGTAAGATCAGCCTGCTGAAAATGAGGAGTTTGGAAAATTCTTCATCGAAGTTTTATTGAAATAAGTATAGATGTTGACAACATCATTGTAATTTAAAAAAGTTAAGTCTTAAAGATTTCTTTAACGTTTTTAGAGCTTCTTTGCTTTTGTTTTCGATCCGAGATGTCTCTGTCCTAAATTCATGTGTATTTTTTCTCATAATCAATCCGTTTATTTGCTTTCAAAATATTCGTGAAACTTTTTTAAATGGACAACATATTGTCACTAGCTAATGTCCCCGACTGACTTTTTTGGCACTTTTTCAAGTTTATATACTCACGAAGCCATTTTTACTTGCGAAATTGCCGTTAACGAATACACCAATAACGAGCAAAATGTGTATACATTTATCAATCAGTTATAACTTGACTGTTTCATTCCTTCAGAAAATGTAAAAGAAGTTATCAATCTCGTGTCTGGTTTTGAGCATTATTAATGGAAAAAAACGACGCTGAAATGTCACTATAGAGTTACGGAAAGGAATGATAAGGAAAAATTGAGCATGCGCAGTTCAATCTCATCCCAAGGCTGTTTGATGACACACGTCTACGAAACAAAAAGCTACAAAAGTAAACATCAAATAGTTACAGAAAAAGAACCACTCAAATACTCCTTCCCGAAGCAAAAAAAAAAACACCTGTTGTATAAGAGATTGAAAATGCCTCCCCTTCCCTCTAACCAAAGAAATCAAAGATGGAAATCCTTGAGACAAATAAAACCCATCGACTTTCGAGGTGAAACAGCATAGCCCAGGGGAAGACAAAAAAAGGACGGAAAAGATCTTCCCGCCTAAAATAATCAGATACTTGTTTGCTCAACCCCTGTGAGGCTTTCAGTGGGCTGAGAGGGCCACTTTATACCTCGCAGGTTGACATAAGAGATTAATTTGGCCACTTTCAATTTATCCTTGCTCACTTTATGGACTTTTTGCTGACAGGTATACTATAGATCTCGCCAAACGAAACTTAGCAAATAATGGTGTCAAGGAGTCGAATAGACTAGTAAAATTCAATTTGTGCATTTCAAAAACGTACAAAACATAGTAAGTGAAAATGTACATCTTCTACTGTATGAAGCATAGGCCTAATACTTCATTAAAGCAAGAAGGTGCCATGTTATATTTCATGACTATAACAGTCGAAAGTTTCAGGTTTGGATACAATTGGTATGTTTTCTCTCCCAAACACACATCCGCTTAATACTTTCCCAAACTACACAAAAACACACTCAATAATCATTGTATCTTGACATGTTTTCTCGAATGATTATAGTTGTAGAGAGATAGGCCTACATTATATACGCGAAAGTTAGGTCTCAACTTTTTGGAGCTCGTCCCTGTACACGCGCTCACACTCCCAACGGGGTTCCAAAGTGCGCCCTCTGTATTCAGTAAAGTTTTCGTTGTTGAAACTTGAAGATTAATGCAAATAACAATACACACAACCAGCATGAATAAACATAGTAAGTGATTGTCTTCTATCACGTTGAATGTTGGGATGTCTCGTATGCAATAATAATAAGAAGAATATGGTATTTGTAAAAGCGCTTTATACCAAAGGTCTCAATTATCAAAGCGCCCTCACAATTATTACCCCTGTTCATCAGGCCATGAGACCAGTTTTTGGAGCAGCTCAAGATCAGTGCATTCTAGACTCTACCTTCACGGGTGGAGAGAGGCAATTGTAGTAAAGTGTCTTGCCCCCGAACACAAGCCCCATGTTCCCCATCAGGGTTCGAGGCCACGTGCCGCGGCGCATGAGCCGAACACCGTAACCATTGGACCACAGCGCTCCACATTTTATGTGCATTTTTAAAATAGTTCAGTTGCCAGGACAATTTCATTGTTGTACGGTGAGCGCAAGAGGCAAAACTCACCCTATAGTCAGTGATTGATTTAACTGACATGACTTCAGTGATTAATCAATGTCACGCTCAGCTCACCATACACAGACCATTCATTAGTTTAGCGTCTTATTGCAATAAATTAAAATGAACAATTTACAGTTGATTGATGTTAGGCAATTAGTTTTGCAGTGATGTCGAAAAGGTCAATTTCTCAATAAGACCACTGAAGCAGTAAATATTTAACCCTCCAGTTTCAATATTTTGCACTTTTCTAATATGTAAAGTATGTGAATAAAACTTATTCTTTTTTTATACAGAGCTTTGCTTTGTAAAATATTCAATGCAGCATTTGAAATATTCTGTTCTAAATTTCCCTCAATGTTGGCATTTAGCTAAATTGATGTCCGCCTGTACCTCTTAATGCATAACTGAAAATATGTTTTTTAAAGGATGGCTCAGTATAATTTTTTTATTTTTGTTACTGTCTTTCCTACGTGACCTTTGACCTTTGAATCCAAAAGCTTCCAAGTTGGCTTACTAAATGGCTGTTTATGTTAATTCATGTGTTAAAGATCATTCCCCGTGCTATTGTCGAGTTTCATCACGCAAATAAATTTATTTTCTTAATTGCTTCTTTTCTAGCAATAATCAGTCACTTTTGAATGAGATATCGACCGCAAAAAAAATCAGCCCATGTTTAGTTGTTGAATTATTACTTTACAATTTCGAATTAGGCCTATTGGCTGCCAATTACGTTCACGCGGGGTAGGCTGGTTCCCGTCCTAATATCAGTATCGATGATGTACGGATCGGGAGCCAGTCTGCTCGCGAAGCGGATTTCTTTGTGTCCAAAGCAAAAACCTTTTTACGGAGGTTTGTATAGTCGCCCCCTAAAAAGTGTGAAGGAAGTTTTTGGTTGGAATCAGACATACAAGTTGGAAATTCATTAACAGAGAAAAAAAAAATCGAATTTGTCGAAGAGCACTGGAACGCAGCATTGATAATGTACCGTCACATAGGCCTACTCTCCAAACCTACGCGTTAAAATCACCGTGATCTGATACACCGTGCCCTCTGGAGACATGCACACAATAGGGAACAAAAGATTTTATACGTCTCCACATGGCAATTTCTATAGATGAATACGTCTCCACAAGATTTTCACGAAAAAGATGTATGGATTTTACTCAAAAACTAGGAATTTCCAAGGTATGTTGATCGGTCGCAAATGGTAGAGTTTTAGAAAAGGGATATTAAGTCCGAATTTCAGCAAAGGAAATTAATTCTGGTTAAAATAAGAGCATTTTGAAACTTTACTTTCAAACTCGAAAGTACACGAGAACAAAGAAATGTCTCCACAAGGATACAAATTTCAGTATATGTGACCTGTCATTTAAGCCAGATAATACCAAACACACAAGCAAAGCCGTTGTTCCGTCAACATGTTTAAAGACCATGTAAAAGAATCGATTCTAGGGAAAAGAAAACCACCCCTCCCTGTATTCCATAACCGCGCCCAGTGCCTCCCTTCTTTATCCCACCTCTGCATTAGGTATCGAATTTTATTCGATTCATCGACTAGTCGATATTTCTCCCCACGCTTGATTGAATTCGGCACTCCGGGTGGTATCGATTATTCGATCGGTCGGGACAGGGCCTTTTATACGCCACAGTGTGTTGTCTTTTCAATTAGTATTGATTATGTCGATTCGTACTTTAATCACAATCTGTACACCACATAGTTGGTGCCGGCCTGGCGGGCGTTTCGTTCGCTTTGATGAACATAATCACTCGAATCTTTACGTTTAGGTTAATGTATGAGCAATTTTGTCTGCAGGGTAAAAATAAAATGTCAATGTAACTTTGCAGCATCCCACCCCACCCTCAACAATAAAAATGTCATTTTCAGCATGTTTTAATTGATGCAAATGACATACATTCTTTAATGCCAGAGAGTCGGAAGTTTACACATAAAGATCAAAATTAATGATGTTATTTCGCAGTCACAATGACATTATAATTTAATAGAAAATCACACTCATGCACAATATAATTACGGAACGCAAAAATCATTGAAATCCACAATGCGAAATGCGGAGTGAAAAAATAAGCAATCCATCCCTACAAAAATCGTCACAGTGAAGGAATAGGTTATACAACCCAGAACATGTAACAAAGTAATCGTTTTTAGCTGCGGGATAACAACTCAACAAATCATCATGTCTCTCCGCTAGTTAGTTAGTTAATTAGATAACAACGTTGGCATTGTCCATTGCTCTTACATTATTTTGACCGATTTCAACCAAACTTTGTCAAAAGTATCAGTAGCCCAACCCCAACATGTCACGTGACCAAGCTGGGGTCAAAGTTCATCATTGGGTCCCTGGGATCAACATCCTGATTATTTTTTACTCAAAACACTACTTCCAGAAATTACATGGCACAATCACGTGACTCGTGCATGAACACGAATTCGTTGGCCCGCAGCTTTCGAGATATAATCGATCGAGCTTGTTCTTATCAAATTCCGGTTTTCCTTTTTTGCATATGCAGGTTTCAACAACCAACGGTCAGGGGTGTGGTTGTCTGTGTCTCTCAACTCCAATAATCAAAGGTCGACGGCACCACTTTGATGTTTGGTACCATCTCATCTGACATGAGCGCGCAAATCCAAGTAGGACACGGTGAACAATACATCCATCGGTATTAATTTGTAAATTCTGACAAAAGACTATAAATCAGGAACATACCAGCGAAAGAGTTTTCCTAAATAGGAGAAACTTTGAGGTTTACAATAATTAGATCCAGGACATATTTTGAGATATCCAATGCTCTTTGATAGGATGAAGGGGAGAGTCAACAAAGACAGGTATTTCCAAACCGCAGGATTGTTCAATATTCTGAATCATTTTCTTCAGAATATTGATGCTAAGGTAAATTCTGATTCCTAGGGCCGAATACTTTCCAGAGATTGCTAACCATTCCTTCTAACAGGGTGAGTCAAAAACAAAGTGACTCTGATTAAAGACTTTCTTCTTAAAAAGGAATCAAATTTGATACACCAATCAAACATGTCTTTAAAGAGCATGTTCTTCCACTCATCTGAAAACAAAAAAAGGATTGCTGAAATTGATCCATGCTTTCAGAAGTTAAGCATGTTTTACTAAAAAGAACCCATTCTTATAGCTGTCTATGGAATGCCATTGGAAGCTATCGAGCTTTACACACAGGCATTCAAATACAAATGAGATTTTAATCATTGAAATCAAGACTGAAATCTTAATTATAATGTCAGATTTGGTGTATTGAATATGAGGAACAATATTGATGGCGATTTTTTTGTATGTTTTCCTTTGCAAGTTTCTCGGTCATTAATGGAGGTGGGAAAACATCCATGTTTCATTGTACTCAATGGGTATTCATCAGTTCGTAGAACGGTAAATGATCAGTGGTGGACAGCCGATTTTTGTGATCTGCTAACTGTTATAGACATAACTTAGAAATAAAGTATGCGAATTACGTGAAATTTTCACAGTTCAAAGTCAATGATATACGTTATCCCTATGTTTTTTTAAAAATAAAATGGAGTGGGCCAAATATTTTAAACAGATTTTCTAAATTCGGCCACTTTCTTTTTGACTCCCCTGTTATATTCTAAATTTGCCTCAAAACACTGGGACAGCGATTGGAATTGATTCGCAATGGTTTAAACTTCCTCACAGTCCTTTGGGCAATTCCGTAAAACCGAAACGTCCATCCGACCACCTATGTACATGTACATGTGCAAGGCCGTTAAGGTGATGGTACCTTAGTTTGGTCTGTCAATTCTGTTTTCTACTCATTAGATGTCACATGATGTATCACATTCAACTCTTCCAACAGCAGGTCATTAAAGTGTCTGACATTGTACGTCCGAATTTACGGAATTCCCCTTTCCAGAAAAATTCACTTCAAAATTCCTACGCGACATCAGGTATTAGATGATTCACGCCTGTCGCAACCATATCTTGCAATGTCACGACCATCTCTTGGTGCGATTTGATCAACTTGTCACCACACGGTTTTATTCCAAATACGATGGGCCATTTTTTTTCTCCACCGGTCGTCCATTTCCGCTCTTGCTGCGTGTCCTGCATACAGGAGACCCAACAAATTTGCCTGAATAAAGAGGCCACCATGCAGCTCAAAAGCGCCGAGGATTAATCTGTTTGGCCTGCCGTTCCATCATGCTTTCATCCAGCAAAGTGCTATAGCATTTTAGACGGGTTCTTTATATCATTGTTTTTCGTAGACCACAGAAATGATACATCAGAGATAATGTAACAACACATGCACAGACCCGCGATATTGCCGCCAAAATATAAACACAATAGACCGACATGTGTCTTGTATAATTTTCTGTGTGTGCGTGTATGTGTGTTCGTTTGGGCGCCAAATTGTAAATTAGCGTATTTTTGGCGGTGCCCGCTTGCGAGGAAATTCAGACGACGGGGCGATATGTCCATTTGTGGCGGGGTGGTGATGGATGTTAGCCTAGTCCAATTGCGACATTTAGTGGGTTTTGAGAATGGTGAGAGTTTTGATAAGAAAATGGTAAATACACGGGCTCCTTCTGCTCGTATTTGCAATTGGAAAACATTGACAACTTACTATCATAATCAAAAGAACCCGTATTTGGTTGGAGTGTTTTCGCTACTGTTTATTTTGTTCAGTAGTTCCTGGACGAAAAAAATCCAGGTTTATTTGTGTGTTGTTGTTTTTTATTTATAACCGTGAGGAAATTTGAAGCTGTAACATATTTAGACCTAAACCATAGAGTTTTCAATGTTGGTATACCATTTGTATTGGTCAAACCCAGATGCAATTTGGACTATTTGAGAATAAAGAGGAAGAAAAGTTAATGGTATCATCGCGATAATTTTACAATAAAACTTAACAGAAATACCATTTGATCATTTTCTCTTTCGTCATATTTATTCACAGTGTTTGTACCTTTCTCCCTCTAAGTAAAGTTGTCATACGAAATTGTTTCAAAGCGCAGACAAAGACACCAGAAAACGGGAAAGAAAATTGCATGCGTTTGAAAATAACTGACGGAAAACTGACAAATCGGTTTTTCTTTGTGGTGCATTTCGGAGACAAGAATATGACCTGCAAAACCCGTTCTCTAACGGTGGCTTTGACTCGGCATAATAAAGCAATTAGAGCCTTTTGTCCACACTCACAAATCTGAAGGTTTATGGGCAATTATTAGGGACAGTTGGTGTTCTTTCAACCCTCGGCAAGGTGAAATGTAACATTAGTTTCTTAATGGAGTGGATAACAGAAAGATTTATGGGGTTTCAGAAGACAAAAGAGGTTGGTTTAAAGTCCTTACCACGTCATTGGTAATCATCCACAGTTGCTCTAGACCCTTCTACGAACCACAAAAGACTTCAAACATTCAAACAGACGACATTTTGCCTTGGTTCGCGTCAAAAAAGTGACTCATATATTCTGGTCTTGAAGACAGCAAATATTAGAAATCCGCACAGGGTCAACTTTTGTTACAACAAAGCAGCAGAATAGAGCCCCAAAAGCCACTGACAAAGATGGTTAGATTCCCAATGACGGGAAGAAACACGCCCTTCCAATTGCATTAAGGTTTGGTTCCATTCAATCGGTTGAAAACAAAACTAAGATCGGTTATTAAAAGGAAAAAAGAATTCCTCTCGGCTTTCCCGCCCATTTCACTTCCAATGAAGGAAGCTGCACAAGTGGAAGAATATGATAAATCCCCCTCCCATTACCCCTAAGCCCCCTTCGATTCATTTCGCTTGTTGACCAAACCAAAGTCCGGCCCCAGAGCTATTAACTTTTTCACGCTGCATTACGCGGCATTGGCCCCTGAAAGCAACGGTGGTTTTTTGCCGAGATAAAGCGCGTAAAGTCGAGACCTTGCTCAATATTTTGGCCTCTGTTTGTTTTCCTTTGGAGGAGGAAAATTTGGTTCATATTTTTTTTTGGCCCGAGTCATGCTGAGAAGTTGGAAGGTTGGTGAACGGTGCGGGCTGTTATAGTCACGTGTGAGTGAACTTGCCTTATCCCATGTCTTCTTTAATAAATTTCTGTTTTGTTCAATTGTTCGAACTCGATTTTATGGATGCCGCTTTTGTGTTTATTTCCGTCACTGTCGTTGTTTGGTCTCCTGTTGTCATTTATTGTCCCTGTGAGTGTCGCCTCATTAGTTTCGTTGTTTCAATTTTGGTTTGTCAAATTATCGTCATTGTCAGAGTGTCTAGAAGATGTTCACGTCCATGTCAGCAATGAACTCTTCTTAAACTATTATAACAGAAATAAGAACGGTGTTCATTTGAAAGTAAATGAAAAGGGCAAACTGAAATCGATTAAGTGCATATGGCCTGTTGATGAACCTCCGTAGAATATCTGTGAGATCAAACTTCATATGGACAAGGGGCAAAAAGTCAACCTAAAATATGTTTAACATATATTTATACCAAAGATTTTTGTTAATTCCCCCCCCCCATACCAGTAGTACCGCTGAAAACACTAAAACTATATAACGAACGTTTGTTAAAATAATAGATTTTTTATTGAATTGATTAATAATTGCTGTACCAAAATAAAATTTGATGGAATTTAGATTTCGATTTTGGCCTTTTTATCTGGTGAAATAACATTGTGTGGTTCCCATTAAAGGTTTCTGAAAACCCAAAGTTTAGCAGGGTCAAGTTAAAGCAAGATTAGACTTTACTTACAACGAACGAAGAGCCTGAATGAATCGTCCAATCAACACCAGCGAGATATCTCAGACCTTGCGATCAGCCAATCAACGATCTCGATACATCCCGATAATTGGGTCCACGCTCCGACCACTAATGCTTACAAGGCAAATGACCGCGAAAAGCCAATAACTGTCACCGGTCATCTTGGTGTATCGCTCCCCGTGTATACCGCCGCACACACGGTTGTCATTTCATGCCACTTTGTCAGCACTCGCCGCTCCACCCGTCGTGTCTTTCCTCCGTTCATTTCCGAGGCTTCCGGAATGGGCAGGTGGAGCGTTTGGCGGGGGGAAAAAAGCCGGGGATTTTCGACTCAAAAGTTTGGATGTCCGCGAGCCCAGATCTCGGTGCCAACCTGGTCATTTAGGAAAAGGGCACAAGAGGTGAATGAAACATTGTAACATGCTCTCTCATTTTCTCACTGGATTCATCAAGATTACCTTTTGTGGACGGTCAGCGCCGAATTAAGAAACGAAAGTCAATAATCTATTTCATCACGACATTTTTACGGACACGGCCTATTATGTTTCTGATTGAATTGTTCACAGTATGGGACATTGTAGCTATTTAATATAAAATGTGGATTTGGGGGGTTAAAAACAAAGGTTTCTATGACAGCTTTAAAAACATCTTGATATCAACGCCAAATTGTCGCGAGTCGTCAGATGTTTATTTAACCGGCAAAACGTCTCTATTATCAAGGCACAAGTGCAGAGCGTGTTTAAAATGAAATGGAGACTGTTCTTCACGGCAGGAGAGCGATTTAGCGACCGCTTGCCAAGGATTAAGGAGATTACCATAAGTTCATCTCGAAGTGCGTCTAAATGAGACAAGAGTAGACCAGTTAAAACCAGTCATCCATCCTGTAAATTGAATCTGTGGCATTGCTGATCCCTCCAAAACGATTTCGGCGCGTGATTTTCTTCCTTTTTTTCCGCGGCAATTCTTTTACTACGGCGGAAGTGGAATGTCGTCTGCTCGCGCCGACTTTGATTTGTCACATTCGCTTGTGTGGCTGATACACAGTTGATCATGCGTGATTTTTTTTTTGTTCTTGAGGTAATTAAAATAGAATGGAAAGGGACAGAGGATAATATCTCCGAGGTTTTCAGCCACTTTAAGCCATTAAAAGGATTGGGCGTGAGAAACCCTCGTTCACATTAAATTAAGTACAGTTTTTTTATATGGCTGTTGAACAAAAATATGTTCACACTTCTTTTCAGATAGGAAATAAAACCATTTTGTAATAAATGTTCCCACCTGAAAAAGGTTTTTAATAGAGCGAGGGTTTTTACACCCACTTGCAAAATAAATATTTATTCAGTTGTCAAATAAATATTAGGAATTTGTGCAATCTTTAATAGTGGTATCTTTCAGATGAAATGATTGATAATACTGAAAGTGGGTCAAATAATGAATAATTAAAAATCGTGTCCATCCAGCTGTCTTTTTTTTCCACTGAAATTGAATCAAATAAGAAGGAGCCGACAGTTGACAATGCGCATCTTTTATATGGTCGGAAAAAGTTAAATTATTGGTGTTTCTTTCACAGGCTCTTCCTTGACCATTTGTTTTTGTTTTTTGGTGCTGAGTATGAAGCCAAAACAAACATTCAAGTGATCACTAAACATTCACGAAGTCATTCATTTTGTCAGATCGTTCTTTGCCTTGCTGGTGGTACCGCCTCAGCCAGTCCGCAGGGGTAGGGTCAAGCCTACTGAAAGTCCCGTCGAATCTCGTACCTCGTTCATCAACTATCTACCGTAGATGTGCCCGGACAATGGGGCGACTGGTGCGCGCGCGCGGGCCCGTGTTGCCGATAGACTACGGCACGTGGCCCCAGGACGTACTCCGGAAGTCCTGAGTGGGAGATTGGTGTAGTAGAACTAGAGAAACACCGAGGTTCGGAACAGTTGGCACCGAGGCATGGTATGCTGTCATAAACGGCAGGTACACACGGCCAGGACCGTACTCACTCGATCGCAGCATGGACCCCGCGGGCAAGACATCAGTGTAGAAATAGATACTGTCTCACTCGTGCAATGTCAACATACAAAGACATGGATAGTGCTCATGAGAAGCGATAGACCAACATGACAGAAGGCGTTGATGGTACACACTTTCAGGTGCAATAAAAACACCGAAAAGCTCCCCAAAATTGCAAAGACTTTCAATTATAAAAAAAAATCCCAATTCTAACCTCGTCAACCTATCGAGTCATTCACCTCTGGTCACTGAAAACCTTTGTTGAATTTTTTTTTTTAACCGGAATTCGGCAACCACGGGTTCGTTGCTTCATTAATGGTTTTACTGATGCCCCGGTGGTCGGAGGAATCGTAAGACCTCGTGCTCCAGGGGTGCCAAGCCGTCAGTTAGATGGATGGTTCCGATTTACCCCTAAACTAAGGCATTTCTTAAGCATCTCCCAGCGAGCAGATGTGCTGGTAATTCCCGAGCTTTGCGTCTGCCGTAATACCAAGCAGGTGAGCGTTCGGGGATTGGCCGACAGCGGCCGGCCGGAGCGCAGCGAGACTTAAGGGGGAGATTTGCCCGGGAAAAAGAAGGAATATTAGACTCCGGATCGCACGATGGCAAGAAAACAAGACGAGCTGGCTGTTATCGGATAATCTCTCTCTGCGTCATGATGACGGTGAACTTCAAAGTTCAAAGGAAAAGCTGTTCAGATAAGAAACGAGCCGATGAGTTAACTACACAAGTTCAACTTTCCTTCATCACCAAATCACCTAAGTTGAATGTCCCAGTTAAAGGGAATATACATCATTTGCTTTTGCTGTAATTTTCAGAAATGGATGGAATTGGGGGATTGGAAATATAAAGCAAATATAGTTACACTGACTTTTTGGAGGTTTTGGGTTCGAAAATGCTATAAAAACCAAGAAAAACGATCATTTACCTGTAGTCTGGTTCCCTGACTCCATATAAGAAGAAACAGAGCAGTTTACATACATTGGGGAATTGTAAGGTCAGGGAACCAGTCTAGCTGGCTCGTACCCGTTCATAGGTTTGTAATCGATTGCAAACAAGTGCAATAGTCAATTGGGGCCAGTATTTGAAAAAAAGCCAGTTGTTTCCAACGCTGATCGGCCGATCAGCGTAGGAAATTGATACAAAAATACCACTTTTCTTGAAAATGACAGTATACCAGGTGCCACAATTTTACAGGATGATTTAGACTGTCATTTACCAACGTCCTATTAAGGTATTTCGCAAAAACTTGGTAGTTTTATTTTTCGATGTTTGCAAATGTTGTATATTCCCTTTAATACCAAAGGCTTGACTGAAATCATCTTTGCGTATTTTGTTCTGTCCCCGCCCATGTTTCTATCAGAAACTGCCTTTATAATACAAATTTGGGTGATATACCAATTACTTGATAACATTTACGTTAAGCACACAAGAATAAAAACAGCGAAATCTTACGGGACAAAAAGCTATTTTTACGTCAGAATGTTGCTGCAACTTCCCGTGCTCTTAACTGACATAGAGAATTGTTTGTCTAGCACCAAACTCCTAAGAGCACGCGGGGGAGTCAAGGGGTGTGAATCTTTTTTAATTCCTTATTTTAGCTTCGGGATAGCAGCTCAATAAATCATCATGTCTCTCCACCGGTAACAAACGCTGACATTGTCTGTTGCTCCTAATGTGCATACCATAATTTCAGAACATTAGACGCCGTCACGCGTTTAAACAATGCCCTTTGCTAGTATCTGATTAGCTCCTTAAGGGTTGAAGCGTAAAGAGGTTGCCAACACCCCTCCCCCGCCCCCACCCTTCAAAATCAACGATCCGCCCGCCCACATAGGGATAGCAAATTCGGTCCTATGGGATCCAAATAGAGATACAGGTTGAGTAAAAAAAAAAACGAAACCCAAATGTTGGGACCGTTGTTTTAGTGAAGTTCTGCATGTAGCATTTTCAAAAACTAGGACATGAAAGCCCAATTCATACGCTTTCTGTTAGTACAAGAATCATTCAAATCACTCAAGACATGCAGTTTTCAAGTTACGGAATTTTAAACACAACCACCGTTTAAAATTTCTGTCCACGGATCACAAAAAAGAAAGTGTTTTTTTCAGCAAAACGAAAAGAATTCACATCCTTATGTGTGTGAATTGTTTTCGTTTTGCTGAAAGAACACACACCTTTTTTGTGATCCGTGGACAGAATTGGGCTTTCATATCCTACATTTTGAAAGTGCTACATGCAGAAATTCACTAAAACAATAGTCCCGATTTTTGGGGTTTCGAGTGTTTTTAATCACCCTGCATATAACATCTTGACTTGCAAGTCAGAATACCCCTTTCTGCATGACTGGCCTTCAAAACTTACTCCCGAGGGTAGGCTGCGTGTAGTAGCAATAGACCCTTTTATTTCAGACAGGCCAACTTCATGCCTTGAATGCCATTGAAAGAGCGTATTTCTGACATCATTCTGATGTATGTTGTATAAACAGAGTCCCGGGTCGGAATCGGACCCTGAATCCGGGTCACATTTGACCTGACACTCTTCCGGGTCATATGACCCATTTTTTGTGTAGGAAAAAACACTTTTCTTGGTCAAAATGATGCTTTTTCGTGTCAAATGCATGGCCCGGAAAGTTATTCAGATGAGTGTCATTTTGACCAGGCAAAGTGTCAGGTCGAATCCGACCCAGTTCCGGGGGCGAATCTGACCCGGAACATTTCAGAGTGAAGATTCTTGTATTCCACTCACTGGTATCCTGCTTAATTAACCCTCAAGGGAAGCGATGGGCACCGGCGACTCTTTATTTTGGCCACAGACACTCTTTTCAAATCACTTTGAGCGTTTATACAATGCTTTTGAATTGGATTCTCGCATCGTCATATGTAATCCATCTACTTTCCCCCTTTTTTCTTGTTATTATTCTTTGTTTTATCCAATTCATTCCAAAAAGCACGAGACAAGCCTACTATAGCTGGTCCCAGAGCGCGCAAAATTCTATTCAATTGATTTCAAAATGACTATTCGCTCGAAGTCTTTTCCTGCATGTGGTCTACACACTGGGCTGGATTGAGCCCGTTCATTGACGTTACGGGGTAATCCTATATGATAGCACTGCCCGGCTCACAAATGACAGTCAGCGAGTCAGTCAGTCAATGAGTCAGTCAGTGGGCAAAAAATGCCTTCAGGCAACCCCCGATATACGCCCTTTGCATTCCAGTATAAAGGTCATATGGTGATGGTTTGTGCCTTTGATGATACGAGCATGGCATTTGGCACACAGTCAGAGTATGTCATGAGAAAGATTTTTGGCTAAAGGGCCATCACAGATTTGTCCTTTGAAAAAATATTGGTAGAATAACAAGCAATGGCAGCCTCTGTAAAAATGTTGAAAATTGCTTGTTATTCTACCTATATTTTTTCAAAGGGCAAATCTGCGATGGCCCTATAGCCAAATATCTTCACCATGACATTCCCCGACTGTGTGCCAAATGCCATGCTTGTATCATCAAAGGCACAATTCCCCAAATGTTTCCCCTATCTGCCCCACTATAATGCCTACGTGATAATGATGAAAATAAATGTAATCAATCGCGTCAGTAACGTATGTTGTCATCCTGATGCAATCAGTTCAATATTTTGATGAAATGCTCCCCTGCCCCCCCCCCCCCCCCCCCAGCCCTAACTCAGATTTAACCAAACTTCTTACCGGTACACTGCTACGAAAAGGCCTGCATAGCCGATTTTGTCAAAAAAAATTCACACAATCTGTGTTACTTTATTATCGTGCGTGCAAAAGAAAATAACTTCCGCACAATTGTACTTTATTTCGGAGATATCTAAAAAAAAAAAAAAAAAAAAATTAAAAAAAATATAAAAAAATAAAAGATACCAACAAAGAATTCCACGATGTCTTTTCATAATTTTATTCTGTTATACATTTCAGCCTTTTGTCACATAAACAAATTGGCACAAAGAACTACCGGTGCCCCATTGAAATAAAACAGGATTGTGCAACGTTTAAAAAAACAATCACAATTTTGAACAACCTTCACAAAGGATATCGGTTTTTGACAGATAAAGTATTTCAGTTGATGAATGTACATATTCACAATGTCATTGCAACATATGGGACGTGATGCAACAAGGCTCCATGACATCCTAGAGACCAATCCCGGCACGCTGTCACACGAATGACACACGAATGTGAGAATTGCCCATAAAAAAACCCACACATAACCCTCTTTTTTTCAAATCAGTTTTCCAATAGATAGACCTAAAAGCTGAACACATATCACAAAACCGTTGAAATACAAAAGCGCTGCACGGACAAAACATTTATTGTTAAAGATATTTTAACTTTTGTGATAAAAAAAAAACTATTTTGTGTAATTGCTCGTTGACATAACGATACAAACAACTTCTAGACCGACTCATTAACTTAACATTGAATACAAAAATCTCATAACTGTGACAGTTTTTAACAAATTTTAAAAATTTCTAACCTTAATAGTATTTGGCTTTTGAGTTATTTCTAGGTTACTAAATATCAGTTTCTAAAACAGAAATCGAATCTCATCTTCATAAATATCAACCATTTACATGTATGATAATAAATTATGTACATGCAGTTTTATATTTTACATCAAACATCTGAAAAGAGGTGTGCCGCCCCCTAGCGTCACCTATCAAGCGAGACTTACAATAGACTGGAACCCATCCTTAAGCGTGAAACAATGTACATGTACAGTAGTCAGAGTTGTAATGACTCGAGTCCATGACTCGACTCGAGTCCCAACAAGTAACTGACTCGACTCGACTCGAGTCCCTCATCAGAGGACTCGACTCGACTCGAGCGAAGGCGAATAAGAGTACCAAAAATAAAAGCAAAACTTTGCGAAATGTTCACGTCACTTTGCGAATGCAGTACGGTAAAGCGGCCGCTTGTTATGTACAAACATACAACGTGTCCCACAAACTCCCTTCTTGTGGTTCTGGAACGCACAAAATACGATTCCGGAACCAGACTTTAAACACATTTTCCAAATCGTGGTCTACTCATTGGCTTTGGGCGATTCCTTATTAAGCTTTTGGGTTTGAACGCCGGCTACTTTTATGCCCTCCTTATAAAATGAAATAGATACATGCCCACTTTTAGATAACCAGAAACAATTTTGTATAATGCAATTTGGTTTTGATGTTGTCAGCAATCAGCAAAAACAAATCAAGACCCGAAGCCGAACCAGATAGCCCATTATAAGTCCGAGGTTTCTCTTCTTATTAACTGTTACTTGTTAGTGATAAATGAATTTTCTTTATTTGTTATAAAGTGTTAAAAAATTCGTGACGAATTGACTCGAGCTAAATATTTGACTTGACTCGACTGGACTCGACCTTCTTGACCTAATGACTCGACTCGAGTCACTTCTTTAAAATGGCTCGACTCGACTCGAGTCACAAAAATCAGTGACTTGTTACAACTCTGACAGTGGTGTTGTAAGACATATTAATTGAAGTCGATAGGAACCGCCAAAGACAGTGAAATTTGCTTAGATATGAATACTTAATCTATTAATCTAATGACCATCAACATAACAGGTGCAACCAATCAACCATTTTCTTTTTCAATAAAAAATAGGGCCTATATACATGTGGGGAGTGTGGCCTAGTGGTTATGGTTCTTGACTAATGATCAGAGGGTCAGGGGTTCGAATCCAGCTGCTGGCCATTATGTTACGTTCTCGGGCAAGCCACTTCACCCCCCACTTGCCTCTCTCCACCCAGGAGTATAAAGTGGTACCGGCGTTAGCTGGGGAGTAACCTGCGATGGACTAGCATCCCATCCAGGGGGAGTAGAAATATTCTCAGTCGTTTCGTGCCTCTGAAACCGGAGATAAACACCGGCCTGATGGGCCACATTGGCTCGTGACAGACTTTACTTACTATTCGGTCAAAATGTCCAGAATTGTAGCCAAGCACAAGAATTGAAGTTCCCGTAATTTGAACCGTTGATGACTTTCCATTTTCTATAGACAGTGACGCGAGACGAAATCGCATACATCTATAACAACTCCGTGTTGAGCTTCAAGTATAATTACTGCTAACGACAAAACCAGATATGATCGTACCAAATAACATTTGATTTGAATCATAACTAATTTGGCTCTAAACGATTAATGTATATATTGTGCATAAAAATGAAATGAAGAGCCTGGCGTATTTGGTTTAATAATACCGTTGCCAAGACAACTTCATAATAATCTAGATGTTGAACTACGTATGTACACGGTGTGTAAGTTTTATTGCACTCTTTAAGTCTTGAAAGTTCATCTGATCTGTCTATCTAATGTGTTCTTTTGATTTAACGAGATGCTTAAAAACATTAATAATCTAAATACCTGATCAACATTAAAAATGGTTTTACCATGAAGGGCTTGTTGTACATCTGTACAGTCACTGGTCTGTTTGTTGGTTCATACATCTGTGTTTCTGTTTGACCCCTTTAGTGGAATCCACAGAGTGCATACGCTCGTGGTGCGAATGCTGCTGATCATCAGATGATGGTGTAACACTTGTACACTTTTTAAAAATAAATTTAATTGATTATCGACATCTAAGATCAGAGGCGAGTCTTGGGTATCAAGGTTGTCCGTTGAGCGTTGCGTACTGGCAAGCTGAAAGGGTGTGGTTCTGTACAGGGTACGTGAAGCCTCCAACACTACCGGAATGTTGCTTGGCCTTTAGACACAGCGAGGCTAAACTGCCCGACCCGGGCTCGGCTCGGTAGACGTACGGGGAGGAACCGTGCGGGCAGCCCGCTGTCCCTGCCGCAGCGGCCGCCGCCGCACCCGCCTGGTGCCCCAACGGACCCAGATTCTGATGAGGCGTCACGCCGCCCATGGGAGCCGAGGAGAAACTCGGACTGACCGCCGACTGGGGCGAGTTAAAACACATCGGCTGAGAGGTGACCGAGCCCAGAGAGTTGAGAGACCACGGGAAGCTCTTGGCTGCGGCTGCCGACTTGGCTGCCCAGTTGTTGTAGGAGTAGCCGGAGTACAAGCCGTCGTCAAACGGCTGCATCAGACCGTTGAACTGTGAGCCGAAGCCGTTCTTCAGTTCGTTCAGCTGGTTCCGTTCCCGCTTCCTCCACTTGGCTCGACGGTTCTTGAACCAAATCTGCGAAAAGAAAACCCAGAAATTAATCTAATCCCTCACTCACCGAGATTAATATCAATGGACTCCGTGCACAGGTACCCCCTCAACGGTGAGCAAGATGGAGAGAAGTGAAGGACAAGTTTTGTGCGTCATTGTCACATTGGCACGGCCCCATTCTCGATGCATGTGCCCCTAGTACCACCCCACCCCACTCAAGAGGAGGGGTGTCCAAAAAAATTAGCTTTTTATTGCTGAAACCGTTTTAGGTCACCCCTCCTAATAACGAGGCCCAAAGTTCCCCCTGCAAATTTGATCTCGGTTACGCCTCTGTCACTGTATGTTCAATCATTGTTCATATAGTGGGTAACAATGCCAGTACCCACATGCACATGTCCTTCACAATTAACTTGGCTCCATTTGCTAGCAGAAATAAACAAAAACTAGAGTCAAAACTTAAACAGACCCACAGATTCTAAATTTTACTGGGCTTCCATATTGAGAAATGACATCCCACATCAGTAGAGCATTTGAATCGTGTTATCCTCGCGAGCTTCCAAGAAACAATGCTCTTATGTAGAATTTGATGACGGTAAAGTTTTGTTATTAAATTTATGAATGGTTTT
This sequence comes from Patiria miniata, assembly GCF_015706575.1. NCBI lineage: Eukaryota > Metazoa > Echinodermata > Asteroidea > Valvatida > Asterinidae > Patiria > Patiria miniata. The sequence continues at coordinate 844,674 of NW_024037062.1, forward strand.
TAAAGTTGTGTGTTCAACTTCTCCTGCGCACGTCAATGTGACATTTCAGTGTCAAATTTATCCCACAGATTTCATTATGCTGGTAAAATCAACAAGATCATCATTGTCATCATCAGCATAAAGTACAGTACCCTGTCTCCCCATCTGTAAAACCCATCAGCCACGCGCTGTCTGCTGTCCAGATATAGTCTGCGTCATCATTTGCACTTTTTTAATCGTGGTTTCGAAAATGTATTGCTACAATGCGCGCCTCTGTGTTGCGCATTCATGTCCTCCCTGTGTAGCGCATTAATGTCAGAGAATGTCATTAAGTGACATGACGAGTTGGTACGTCTGTCAGAAAATGTCAACATTTCAAACATTCGGTGGGAATGTTTGACCAAAGTGCATTTTGCGTGTTTTTGGAGGTGTTGACATTGAGTTCGGCAAGTCCCAGGCTCAAATCTGTTTAATCTTAGATTAAGAAACTGTTTACAGTTCAGCCAACCGGATATTTTTCTTCAGAGAATTTCATCTTTAACCCTAAAAAGGCCGGGTTATTTTGACCATCTCTCAGCCGGGGGGGGGGCGGGCTCCCCCCCCCCCAAGATCTCGGCCATCGAGTAACGAAAAATTTTGAAACTCGGTACATGCATAGAGCAACTCCTCATAAACATACCCAGGAAATTTCATGACTATAGGTAAAAGGGTTTTGGAATTATGGCTAATTAATTATTCATATGTACGAATGGCAATTCTGCTCTGTATACACGACGTATACGGGGAAAATTCCGTTTTCACGGCGCGTAGCGGCGGAATTTTTTTTTATGTTTTTGGTATCAAAAGATGCGCAAGGCTCGAGGCTAAAACGTCATAAAAGCTCAGGTTGCGAAAAAAAAAATTCAAGGTTATCGCGGAAAAAGTTGAGGGGGCGGATTCCGCCCCCCCCCCCCCGGCCCTAATCCCCCCGCTGATATAATCTGCGAATATTTGTTGGTTGCCCTTTTCTATTTTAATTCTATGCACAAAATGAGGAAAACATACAAGTACTGAGCAACGTACAGTGAACCTCTCAAAACACACAAGCACATATATTATTTTGGTTCCATCGAATAGTTCAATGCATAATGACTTTTTCATATGGCAACATGTTCTCTCAATTTGTGAAGTCATAACGGATATTATTATTCAACTTGTCTAATGAGTTGAACAAGTCCACCTCCTGAAATCTTATCATTGCGATTCAAACGATTTTATGAACGGGCTCTCATCTCTCATTGTATGGCAATATGGAAATAATGTTCTGTTGAATTGAATTGAAAATATATCCTTCCGATAGCGTACATAGGTATATCTAATTTAACTGGTCAAATTGCTTAGGTGAACCCAAAAAGTGCATCTATCCAAATGTTTACATTAAATGTTGTTTTTTTTTTGGAAATTCACGGTTCGTTCATGTCGTAGATCATGCATTTTCTCTTAAATCAACGCCGTGGTAAGTTTGATCATTTTTTTTTCAAGGAAAGCCATCATTGCATAGACCCAGACACAAACTTCATTATAGACTTTAATTTGATTCATCTTAAATACACTCAACCAAAAAAGAAAGTCATCCCTTAATACTCTTTTGTCTAACTCCAAAACTACTGAGCACATCTTGCTCAAATTACGACTGATGCCTTAGCAATCCAGCCATACACTTTGTTTGGCTCAGAACAGTGATAATGTGTACAAAATTATGCTATTTATGACAAATGGTACAGAAAAAAGTTGCACTTTTGTATACGAGCAAGGTGAGTGTGAACCACAACTTGCACGTATACAAAAGTGCAACTGTTTTCGGTATCAGTTGTCATAGATTGCATAAATTCGGACACATTATCACTGTTTGGGGCCAAATAAAGAGTATGGCTGGATTGCTAAGGAATTTCTGTACTGATTAGTTGTTATTTGAGTGAGAGGTGCTCAGTAGTTTTTGAGTTAGACAAAAAAAGTATTGGAAGGGGTGACTTTCTTTTTTGGTTGAGTTATATACCCAAAACAATATGCATTTTTCCATTGCAAATGTCAAATTCAATCTTGTTCGGTTTCGTTTTGTTGAGTATGGCATTTTAAGCTTTTTCAAAGAGAGAAAGTTCAAGAAAAATTTCCGGGTCATAAATTAAAAGGCCGAAACCTTATAGATAATTCTTGGTGAAAATCTAGTTTTAGATGTGATTCGTTTGCTGCCTGCCACTTTAAAATTTCTTGTTTCCTGAGTTAAACTTTTACAGTTCAACACAGTCGTCTGGTTTCCAACTCTGTAAGTCCATTTTTTCGGCTGTCTAGCTTGTAGATAAAGTTGCTACATTTCACTGGAAGACGTATTCAACTTTTGACAATCACGCCACCGCTACCATAACATTCCGATTGCCCTATAATTCCCTACCCAAACGATACCAATTATGTCGTCCAGCAAGTAATGGTTATAATCTGGCGGAGCCTTTGAGTCCGAAAATTGACGAAAGAGGCTTTTGATTTCCCCATGGTTTTAGAGTTTATTGAGATGCCACAGTGTATCTATTCACTACTTCTAAGCGTCTTAACCTATTTTTTTGGTGGTGTTATTTTTCTCCGATTTTGTGGGTCGAGTCAAGGTTGAGGTGTCACTTCACAGTAAACCGTAAAGTGATGACATCTCATGGACACGTCTACCACACACCATGTGAAACAATCTTCTTCTTTTAACGGTGAATTCCATCCCGCGGATGTTGTTATGGATTTACCAGCCGTCTGCACTTCCACTTCTCCGCGCGACCCGACCGCCTCACCCTCCCGAGGATTAATCCGCCGGTTGAAAGACGAATGACGCATTCTGATTGGAGCAGACCCGCGCGCCTGCGTACCGGCAGCGCCCATTCTGTAAAACGAGTTTCTCACGATGCAACGCTAGCGCTTTGCGCACGCAGTCGCTGTTAATTATTTCGTATTGGCCCAGTTACTCACAGAATAAGCAGAAAAGATCAATCACCCTGGAACCTAGCGCACAGATGAAAAACCCATACTGGGCTTACCGATGAAATTGGCAAAGACTCGAATGGCATTACCGTCTGATCGCAGCTTAAGTAATATTCCTTCACAATGTGGCCAAATACAAGCACTATTTACCATGAATGCACAACCTCGTGTTACAAGCGTTCTAAGTCCCGGATTATCGCAGAGATCCTAGATTACTGTCACGACCAATGGCATGCCAATGCATGTTTGGCTGCGGATAAACCCATCACATTTCAAAAATGGGGTCAGTCGGGCATAGAGAGTCCGTCAGATGTAATTAAAAGTAATTAGGTAGGCATGCACTCCTGTATTATTCCGGGGTGTATCCGCGGATTGGCGATTTTGTAATAAGCCATCAGGAGTGACCATGACGGAGATTAGGGTATATTTTGATAGCAAACATTTTGGTCTCAAACTATGAACACTTGTGCGCAGGCGCAGTTCTAGACCGATGGCATTTTTTCGGGCCACCCTTGCATATCAAAAATGGAAATTGGTAAGAAAAGGCACTGTCGAAAGCAATTTTTAATTGTTTTATTCTGTGCCCCTCCTCCCCCCCCCCGAAAAAAAAACAACAACAACAACACTTAACCAGAAAGTAACGCCTATGGCGATTTTAGGGGCTTTTCCAAATAAAAAAGCGACAAATACTGAAGAAATTGAGAGAAAATGACCGAATATGTGGACCACTTTATATTTTCAATGGGCCGCTTTCACTTCTTGTCGCTTCTTGCTGCCAGGCCCATTTTTGCGCATGCGTGCATAATTATGAATTTATTAGTAAAAAATGTCCACACTACCAACATGACCAATAATTCATTTGAAGCATGAGCTTTGACGACGTCCTTTTAGTTGTTAAAGTAACCTACTTAAAAAATAATCAAAAACGAAATACTTGGGTTAAAGATTGTACTTAACACCCTGTGAAATTATTCCGTCCGGCTTGCTGTCATTTAGAAGAAAATCAAGAAATGTAGGTGATTTCCAACGATCAGTCAATTGACTGATTTTTTGGGTAAATAATGAGTGTTATATTGTGGACGAATTCGTGTTTCGTGATCAAAAGTTTGTGCATGAGTTTTGCACCGATTTCTCGAAAAGTGTCTCCAGTGAGCTGAAACGTCAACAGGTTTGATTTTGAACATTCTTCTTTGAATTTTGAATATGTTATTATTGGAACGAACAAAATGCATGACAAGCAAATGAACCTTTCTATGTCTTAAATGAGCGCATGCCTTGAATATCAGCCGAAACATGAGTTCACATAAGTAGGCCGATACCACTCAAAACTATTTACAAAAATCGCATAAATAATGAGCATGTACTCCTGAAGGACGATAAAACAATACAGTTTACAACTTCATAATATGCCCTTCGTCTCACATGTCCCCTTTTATTAGCAAAAAAGTGCAAATGTCTCCAATCACAGGACAAAAATAGAAGACTTTTTTTTAACTTAGCGGTTATTAAGTGTATGCACGGTGATGGTCATGGTTTGGGGCGCACTACTACCGTCACAGAGGCAGAAAATCGACTCACCAGACTCGGGGCGGCTTGCTTAAGTGTTAAGCTCTTAATCTAAGGATCAACGCTTATTTTTTGATAGACTCATCCACTGAGGGGTTCAGACAGTACAGATTGCCTCTGACCTATAGCTCGATCTGGTGGCCTAATTTAAATTTTAATGCCAAAATCCGTTTGTAAGTGCGTAGGATTATACCTTAATTGTTTCTGTCTGTTTTCATGGTGCTTTTTTTCTTAAACAAACACAATTTTCCTTCATTAATTCAATTATAAAAGTATGATGGTAGTTGTTAATTGAGATGTAAATCTCAATTAGGTAATTAAGATGTTAATTGAAAAACAAGTGCGAGTGCACAATAAGCTCTGGCCGTGTTGTAAGAGGTCTTGCATGAAAGTCTTGCATGAAATCCATCAAAATTATCCCTGCCAGAACTAAAAATTGCGAAGCCGAAAAATGCGAGGCCGATGGCACACCATGCTTTTGGTTATTATTTTCGGGGACAGACAGACAGACAGACAGACCGACCACCAAGTGACAAGTAGAAGCTCTTACCAGAGCTTAAAAATCACACCCTTGCTAGGATGGATTCGAACCCACGACCTCCTGTTTACTAAAGTACAAGTTGTAAGACGCCTGCACTTATAGGAATTATCATGGGGAACCACCAACCTAGGGCTGGATAGCTCAGTTGGTAGAGCACCGCAACGGCACCTCGGAGGTCGCAGGTTCAAACCCCACACCCGTCAATTTCTTTGTTCAACTTTTCAATTGTTATAATGCATCTGGTCATTTTCCCTATGTGGTTTATGTGAAATTTAAAGGAATTATGTCATTTAAAAGATGTTTATGGATGCTGTCGTTGTTAGTGACAACTTCGTCCGTAATGTCGTAACTATAATCGTCGCCGTCAATAAATGTCGCTGTCGTCAGCACAAATGACAACAAAGATCTTACCCTGACGCGTGATTCGGTCAGGTTGGTCCACGCAGCGATCTCCTCCCGTGTGGACATGTCCGGGTAGCGATTCCGGGCGAAGTTCCCTTCCAGCTCCTGCAGCTGTTGGCTGGTGAAATGCGTCCTCTGTCGGCGCTGGCGCCGCCTCTTGCCCGCCTCGCTCTCGTCGGAGTTCTCGGCACCGGAGTCCTTTCCTGCCGACTCCATTGACGTTTCAGCTACAATTAAACAGATCGCAAAAAGAGTCAGAAAAGTACACTCACTGCTGATTACTAGAGTTGCTTTTCCCGTGTACATCGAAAAGCGTGGTTTGTTTTGAAATTGCTGTTTTATAAAAGTTATTCACCTTTTTAATGACAAATCGAACAAAAAATCCACCCCCGTTTTGTATGGAATTACTGTACAAATTCAAATATTTGTTGCGGTCAGTCAATAATCAGGCGTATCTTTTGTGCCTTTTGGGCACAAATTCAAAGCACGCCAGAATAAAAGCGTATTTTCAGAGGGTTGAAAACTTCCTAAACAGAAGGTAGTTTTTCCATTTAAATAAAGCATACATATTGAAGAAGCGCCAGGCGAAAGAAAAACATAATTGAAGAGCGACTTTAAGACAAGTGAAGACAAACTTGCGAATTTGAATTAAAAATGGAAAGTAGTCGTGAAGTTGTTATCATCCCAATGTTTCAAGTTCATAGCTTAATGAAAATTCACTTTTAGAATTGAGTGTTGAAAGTCCAAATTAGTTTCCGCATCATCTCAAATTCACATTCACTATGTTGGCAAAATTCACATTCAGGCAATTTTCACACTTTTCTGCGTAAAGCGGATGCGATTTATTTTGGCAATCCTAAATGTAAGTTTGGATTAAGATGCGAATTTGAAAATGGTTGTGATTTTGTATTAGGCTCAAATTCACTTACCATATTGTCTGTTTTAATTCACATCTGTGCCTTTTATTGACGAAAAACATTTGTCGCTAGATTTAAGCAGGTACAACATCATCCATTAAAGGCATTATGATCATTTACTTTTCATGCATTTTGTTCGTTTCCAATAATAACACCACTCAAAATCCAAAGAAGAATGTTCAAAACCTAACTTGTTGAAGTTTCAGATGAACGGATATTAAACTTTTCTAGAAAATAGTGGAAAAACCATGCACAACCTTTGGGAAGGAAACACGATTTCGTCTATAGCAATCTGTATTTCCAAAAATAATTCAATTGACTGATCACCTATACATTTCTTGATTTCTTCTAAATGACAGCAGTCCAGATGGAATAATTTCACCGTAGGTTGTTTAGTACCAGTTCGATCTTTTATCCAAGTAAGAGTTTTGATAATAATTTAGTAGGTTACTTTTTTTGATAAATGCAAAAGATACTGTATGCCTTAAGTTCTGCGTTTACTGTAAACATTTTGTAAAAACATTTACCCCGCAATGTTAACAAAGGAGAAGCCGTGTTTAGTTAAAGTAGAAGATACAATTCTATTTTCAGGCGAACGGGGTTTATCTATACGTGTCACGTGTGGACACAGATGACACAAATTTAATAAAATTGAAGTCATTTAAATATTTTCGGCATGAATATGATTGCTATTATTACTTGATAAGCATTACTTGGTGATTTTTGTTTGCACATACTGTAAAGCAACGTTGCAGCCTTAAAAAAATTACTAATTTTTGCCTGTTTCTTTTGCTGTTTTATTTTCAAAGATTTTTAATTCCAATTTCACATTTGTTTTCCAAAACTCACCATTTTATCAAAAATACCTGGCTTTACAGCTTTGTATCATTATACAGTAAGATAGCACGAGTTCAATGACAACGGGGGAAACTGCTCTTTTGAAGAAAAGAAGATAAAAATCAAATACAAGAAAAAAACGCTTGGCCAATAAATCTAAGTCAATATTGACCGTTCAACCCAACGGGATTAAAAACGATCTCGGACGGTTAAATTTATGTACATTTTGACCGCGGTAAAACAACTGAAATCACACCACGCACGCATGGCATTCTGCGATTTGCTTTTCATGCATACATATTATGATATGAGGCGAATTTCAAGTCGGCCCACAACCTTTCCAAGTCGAAGGGATCTTTTATTGATGAAGTTGACTTGCCGTTAGTTTGTTGAATTTTCCTCGGGATGTCTTTCGGTGAAATGGCCAAACAAATTCATAGTAAACGGGTAGTCAATTTAGAAATCCTACGGTGTTTTGTTTGGACTAGCGTATCAGATCCCAACGGCCCTTCCCCGCATAACTTTGCAATTTCTTGAGATGATTTTGTTATGTTGTTTGTCAAAAACAAAGCCCGATAGTCCGAAGGTTCGATAGTCCGTATGTTCGATAGTCCGAATATATTATAAGGTTTGATAGTCCGAAGGCTCGATATTCCGAATAGATGGATAAGGTTCGGTAGTCCGAAGGTTCGATAGTCCAAAGGTTCGATATTCCGAATAGATGGATAAGGTTCGGTAGTCCGAAGGTTCGATGGTCCGAAGGTTCGATATTCCGAATAGATGGATAAGGTTCGGTAGTCCGAAGGTTCGATGGTCCGAAGGTTCGATATTCCGAATAGATGGCTAAGGTTCGGTAGTCCGAAGGTTCGATAGTCCGAATACATGATCAAGTTCGATAGGCCGAATGTACGGTAGGGTTCGATAGTCCGAATTGACAATAAGGTTCAATAGTCCGAATGGACAATGCGGTTCGTCGGTCTGACAGTTCGGACTTTTCGGACATTATTGTTGATTCGGACCACGGACCGTATTGTCGATTCGGACTATCGGACCTTATAAGCTTTTCGGACTATCGAACCTTATTGTCAATTCGGAATAATGCACCCTTGTACCAATCGAACTTTGTTTTCGTTTCGGACTATTGAACCTTCGGACTGATTAACCCTATTCTAAATTCGGACTACCGAACCTTCGGAGAAATGAACCTTCGGATTTTCGGACCCTCGGACTAATGAACCTTCGGACTATCGAGCGGAACCGTTTCGTCCATAAGTTAAAACACACGTACAGGATCATGCAGAAAAAATCATGCAGATCATGTAAAAGGTTTTTTTAAAAATGAAAGAAAGGTTTTGGGCGAAAAAAATATTTTCAGAAAGATAAGTCTCGAAGCTTTTAACCACGGGTGTAAACACCCAAGAATGTAGGGAAAAAATGTAAACACCCAAAAATGCCAAAAAATGTAGAAAAAATGTAAACACCCAAAAATGCCAAAAAAATGTAGAAAAAAATCATCAAACCATTAAAAAAAGCTTTGGTCGCTGTTACAGAAGAAGGCGATAAGAATTCTACCTCCAGAAAATATAAAGATGTATATGAATAAAAGTAGTACTTTCGAAAAGTAGAATATAGTAAGAAAAGATTGATCTTTATAATGCACGCACGCATTTGTAAGGGGCAACAGTTGACTGTAGTTCTTGATCTTAAAATCATTACTTTTAATTAACTTCAGCCAAATTCAGCTGACATTTCTTCAAATGTTTCTCATTAGAATTTACGCAGGAAACCGTCCCACGGGGTTTAAGTTCTAATCTGAGGCGGTTTTGCACGTGGTGCTGTTGTCATGGTAACAAATTGAAAACTGAAACGGAATCTTTTAAATGCGCATAATTTGAACTCCCGAGGAGCAGCAACAAATTCAATTCGTTATTCGTATACTTTCCTGGACACGTGTTTTTTTCTACAGGTCTTCTCCTGTGCAACCCAAAGACAGAGTTCGGGCGGTCGGTTCTTGACACGGGTATAATGTTCTCGCACTCGAACGTCGGGAACACGACACACAAACTCTGCACTCGGAACAAGATCACATCCGTCGGGGTTTTACAGGAACGATATACCCGTGTCAAGAACACACCGCCCGAACTCGGACAATATGTCTACGTAGTGGTGACACTTACTTAAAAGTGACGTAGCAGTGTTCATAAAAAACTTATAATATAAGTGTTTTTTCATTTACACTTCGATAGTTTTTTTAAAGTCCCAACGTTTTGTACAAAGGTGCGTAACCTGTTGCATTCAAATTCTGCCCTAAGGCATAGGTATATAATAACAGGCGTATCCAACCGTTCGCCATCTTGAAGGAATGTTTTACTAGAGAGACAAAACTCGAGCGATTGGACAGTAAAGGAAGCAGCAATGTAAATAACACAATGTCGAAGAAAGCACACTTTTTGACGTTGAGCGTTACTCTGCAATGAAAACGGGCTAAAACGATAGTGAGCTGAACACCACCAAGGCGTTTGGGCCGACCTAAACGAAATTCATTAGTGATCTAACGACGTCTGGGGCAGTTTTTCTGAGGTCGTCTTATAAGCAATATACCATTCGGAATTGAGTAGGCCACTGAGGAGTAATCACAAATACTTTTCACGGCATTATACACTTTTATTGGTGCCAAACACATTGCAGTACTTTATTTGATGTTCCAGCTAGAATATATTTTATTGCTAGTGTGATGGAATACTATTCGTTTACTGATTCATCTTGATATAGTGCAGTTGTGAATTGGCTTTGAACAAGCGATCAATCATCGTGCAAAATTGTGCAAGAAATAGATAATATCAAACAGTAGCAATTGTACATACCTCGTGTGGATCTGTTCCGGCCGTCGGAAGTGACCGTGTTACCCCAAGTCGACCCATGGGATCCCTCGGAGCTTGAGCCCCCATGACGTGGATGCTGATTCCCGCTACCACCGCCTCCATTGATGACTTTTTCCACCACGCCACGCGGCAGCCTGCCCGCCGTTCTGATCGCATCCGACCCGGCGTATGTCTCAAGCGCCGACAGCGGAGCGCTTAAAATCTCCATACTATCTCGAGGAAAAAAGCTTCCCGTATCTAGACTGATCAGGTTAGATTAAGGAGACTTTCGGACCACCAGCTTCGGCTGGCTTAGCTTGCAACTCGGCGGAGGAGGGAAGGTCTGTTTGAAAGCCGAGGGATAAAGCCGCGAACGTGGGCCGAGGATCTGCGCTTAAACCCCCCACTAGCTCGACAAGCCTGTGCGGTACTACAAATCCAAACACTTGAACTTGCGTTTGTAAATTGGGTTGTCGCTCACGTCACGCACGTGATAGTATGCGCGTGGTTTGGGTTAGATACTCAAGTCATTTCATTCGACTAGTAAATCTCTTGGCAGTTTCATTCCAAAACGTGGCCTTTCGATCGCGGACCACTTGATTATTGACATAGGGCCAGGGGTGACTTACTAAAAATGCGAAACGAAGCGAGGGACTTACGTCGGTTGCCTTATGCCTTGTGATTTGAATTTGAAATTAAAAGCCTAGCATGGACTTCTAATGTTGCAATCGGCGCTCCATATTACCTGCTCGTGGCAACCGTCACGTCGGGCTCGCGTGCCTGAAGTTCAAAGTGCGCATGCGCACTTTGAGACGCGCTGTTGACGTCGGTGTGAGCGTGCGCACTAAGTGGTCACTTGCACTTTTAGCACCGCCTTGACCAATGGCGACTCGCAGTGCTTCGTAGGCCGAAGGAAACTTCCTGTCGACTTGTTTTCTGAGGGATTTAGTGCGTAAACTGCGATGACCATGAACGTCGTTCCCAGTGAGCATGCGCGATAATGCGCAACGTTTTGACCAATTAACTTATCGTGCTTCACTGTCTCTCATCGCATCTCGAGAATGATTTCTCCGGCCTGGAATTAGACCTCAGAGAAAGCTTTATTTACGTCAGAGAAAATGTAAGAGACAAAGAAGAGCCAAAAACTCCCAATTCTAAAGTTTGCGTCTTGGTTCCCAATTCAATAAAATTGCCCCCCCCCAAAAAAAAATTATCAAACAAAGTCTTATTAAAAAAAAAAAATTTAATATTGTTGACTGCTTAAAAGCAGTTAACCAAATTTATCAACGAACGTTTTGGCCTTACAAATATTCGTCTAAAATAATTAATTGATCAAATAATTTCGCACAGTCCAAAATGGTAAAACAGGTATATCAAAGGAGGTTTTGCCCTTCACCGACGTATAAACACTGTATACTCAGTGTGTTACCTCCCGAGTGACAGTTGGGAAAAAAATCACTCGGGTGGAAAGCAGGAAGTCGTGGGTTCGAGTCCCACCGAGTGATTTTTTCCAACTGTCACTCGGGAGGTAACACTAATACATCGGTGAATGGGCAAAACCTAATTTGATATTGATCAACTTAACCCACATGGAATACTGATGGCTTTATAGAGCGACTGGGAAACAAGCAGCAAGAGGGCGGTATTTCAATTTCACTGTGGACGACACTGGTTTTCGTCAATGTCTATAAAAAAAACTTGTCAGACTGAAAACTCTGAGGGCGCTATATAGGCGTTCTGTAAAACAGGATGATGTCGCAGTGAGTGTTGAATTCACTAAGTCCGAATTCTCACTATCATTATATTAACATAGGAACGTAGATTTAACCAACGGAGACCACAGGGGAATATTTAGGAGGAATATCCTGCAATTTCCAGGACGTTGGAAATTAAATACGACTATGGAGTTGGACACTGTCGGAAACTAGGCAGCGCTGTTTATGTCTAACATGCGCGACTGCGTCCATTACTGCTACATGCAGACCAGTAAATATTCTCCAAAACAATGACAAATTAACTCCACCGACAAAAATCGGGAGAAAATACTCTCACAGTTAAAGCTTGGTTACCCTCGTTCACTTAAAGTTTAGTTTGGGGGTTAACTGATGACTTTTGGGTGATTTCTCCCTCCAAGATGATCACCCCTAAAAGCAGTCCTGAAGCCCATCGCCAATTGTAAACTGATCCCTACACTCCATTGCAAAATAGAATGACTTTCTGCTCCTGAATTTCATTAATAGATTGCCTGAAATACAAGTTCAAAGACCGGTTCAGATGGTGGATCCTTCATTTCTAAAAAAAAAAAAAAAAAAACCACACAATTTTATGAGCCACAAAAACGATTAAGGAGGAAAACTGAGGGCATACAAAGGGTAATTTTGACGGCGTTTAGGCAATTTCGGGCCTATATACTGGTTTGCAACCTTTAATACGGCAAAGGAAGTACAGTTGGGGGGTGACCGACTGACGCCATCTTGCCTGACTGCAATTCATTTGCCGCGAAGCGCGGCCACTGCGTGTAAATAGAACAAATCCCCTGGTGTACGTGCGTCATACACAAGGAACGGTGCGCGTCAACCAGCGAAATGCCCCACCCCCTTGACGTCGTTGTTAGGTAAAAGGGCGACCTCTCTTGGTAGCGCACGGAGCTCATAGAAACATTTATTTCAATGTTGTCATTTCCACACTATAAAATGTTACAATATCATGTAAACTTATTTTACAAAACAAAATGCAATGAATTATGTAATAGTGTTTATTAATGTACATGGATCAATACTAAAAATTTACGACAACATTAAGGTATAAGGTGAAGCGTCACGCTTTTGTACCCTAACCTATCGACAGACAAGTGGACATGACCGAGAAAAACAGAGACAGTGACAAAGGACAAAATGGTCAACAGTCAGACACACAAAGACACAACCTAGAAAAACACAAACTGGTATGAGACGAGGGCATAAGTCTAGATTCATAAATTATAACTATACTTATTAAAACAGTATAAGTAAGCAATCCAATACATGAAATTTTTTTGTGAATTCAGGCCTTAAAACTACAGGCTTATCCTCCTCAGCTACCCTTTTTTGTATAGGCCTACACGACTACTCAATTCCTCTGTGTGTTCATGGTGAAATTTCTGGAGCTATAGACTTTATGCCTGGTATGATTTAATTAAAAAGTTTAAGGGACGATCTTTTGACCCACTAGAGGTTTACATTCTCCCAACGCCCCTCTTCACGTGATTTACTCTCTGGTAAAAACGTCGTTCTTACTGTAAACGTATTATCTAAATCTGTTTTCCGGGAACATTTACTACCGTATAACACTCCTAAAATCCAAAGTCCATGTCATGCTTTCAAGTTTAACACACCCTGTTTCAAATCCGGAAAACAAACAAAGAGAAAATCAACAGGAATAGAATAAATGAAAAATATGATAACGCGGTCCTAAATTATGAGCCAATCCTCTTATCATGGTTGTATAAATCCGACAGACCACGCCCCTCGGATGGTATTTAAATCCATACATGCTTGACATCGGTTTTTATTCGACTTGTCCAAGTCGTCTCGCCGTTTAATTGTTACTTTGTCAGGTGTGGATTTTGAGTAGTAAGATGTCCCATTTGCTTGTCCATTTTGCGAGAGTGTACTCTTTTTATCTGACTGACTGTTATGGGGTTTTTCGAAACATTGTCCTTGTCTTCGGCTTCGGTTTTGCCTCCAAATTCTGAATCACTGAGGCAAACCAATTGAAAATAGTCGAAACTCTGGCTCCATTTCAACTGACTGAATACTCCTGAAGCATAACAGCACCAAAATGTAGCTGGAGTCCCCGAAGTTGGGGCCTAAAGTTTCCTTGAGCCGAGACGAAGATGCCCTTAGACTGATTATAGACTAGTGAAGAGCTGGGCAGTCCTGTCGTATAGGTTTACCAAGCAACGTCAATGAATAGGCTACATCCGGCCCATTGTGTTAATTGGATACATTCTATTGAGCCACTCTATTGAACATTATTTGGTGCGCTCTGCTGAGCTGCATTACAGAAAACCACTTGTGACAGGAATTTTAAACTATTTCACTTATTTGAATACTGTAGTGAAGCTCTTCAACCATGCGTGGTTGAAAAAATATCTTTTAAAAACTCGCAAGAATAGTGCTATTATGCTAATTTGAATACAAGTCACCAAAAACACTGTTGTCCACAAGCCACGTGTAGTGTTTAAATCAAGCTCCGGAGCTCAGTCAAGCAGATAGAATAAAGCCGCCCGTGGACAAACAGAATTGGAACATGTAATTTTAAGCTACCATATCTCAGAGACAAAATGCATTTATAATCATGTTTTTCCTCACTTACGTTTAAACATAAATACTTCAATACCACTAACTTGAATTTTTGAAATATGCTACACAAGTAGGTGGAAATTGTTGTCAAAAGTGGGATGCGATTTGAAGGTTTGCATGGTGAACGGTAATAATAAGGTAAGTTGTTGAGGTAGCACCATGATGGAATATGCCAAAAGTGGGTTTCCTTCTTTTTGCACCGCCCAGTAGTATTGCCTCATCTTGTTTTACTCCGTAACCCCTGAGAACATTGAACAAGCAACTGCCCTTCCAGAGTCCGTTTCTCCTTCTCACGATAAAGGTATGTTTTGATGAAATTTCAATTTCATTTCTTAGTTGGTTTCGACTGCCGGCCAGTGCGAAGACCGTACTCGCACCAGCGCAGCCCACAGGCACTGTCGAGTTTCATCAGAGGCCACCGAGTCAAATCACTCTCGGTGGTCGCTGCCAGGTCAGACTTTTAATTTTTGCCCCGAAGCACTTTCATATTTGTTGCATTTTTTCCCCTTTCACGCGTGTGTCAAATATTTTTTTCCCCAAAACTGTCCCTGCTCGTTCCACTGACCTCTAATAACTGGACTGAGTGCTACACGCAAATTAGCCAATGCACCTTGAAGCGAGATCTACCATCTTAGGTCCCCAAAAGTTCACTCCGAAACATGTACATCGAAACAAAAGAAACTTGTGGACCCAAAAATCTGGATTTTTGCAGGCTTCTTCACGTGTAGCTCAGTAACAAACTAGTGGAGCTGTAACAAGTCTATGTCCTTATCAAAGGATCAGTTTTAAAAGCCACTTCAAATAAAGCGATGCAGCTTGTCCATGTTCGTTGTTGGCTCTTGACACACATCACACCGTTGGGTTGTGGCTAGCGGCGATTGGTGATAAGCCCGAACTCTTTACCACATCTCCAGTTTGGGCTGAAGTCAATTCCAGTCCAGGTGTTCCATCACTAGGGGTCCGTTATCAAACAGGCATCACAATGGGTGCGGACGACGAGAGACTGAACCAAATGGAGATATCGGAAGGCGAGAGCTACCCGGAGAAACAGGGCGGGATTTACTGCCGCAAGAGTCAGATCGCGGCGTTTGTGGTCCTAGCTATCCTGGCGACGACTGGTGTGGGGCTGATGGCGGGCCTTCTACCGCAATGTGACGTTCCTCCGGCCGAACCGATCAAAGGCACCTCTGCTAAACCTCCGACGAAGACTACTAAAATGCCACCCATGATGACCACCAAACAATCAATGATGACCACCAAACAATCAATGATGACTACCGACGAACCGATGACCACTTCTGCCCCGTGTAATGATCCCTGGTGCAACCTACGCCTACCCTCCGCCATCTATCCGGAGCACTACAAGTTGCTGCTCTACCCGGACCTAGAGACCGCTAACTTCACCGGCACAGTGGACATTGACATCGTGGTGAATGAAACCATCAGGTTTCCACGGCTCCACATCAAGGAAATGATCATCCTTTCGTCTGAGATCAGGCCGGCCGTAGATTCAGGCTCCACGCCGGCACCACCTCTGGCGGTGGCTCGGCCGCCCTTTGATTATGTCCCGAATCAGTTTTACGTGATGGAGATGGCGCAAGATCTGCAGCCAGGCAACTATGTTTGGAGCCTGGAGTTTCAGGGATATCTGCAACCAAACCGTGTCGGCTTCTACCTGAGCACGTACACAAATGACAAAGGCGAACAAAGGTAAGGCCACACTACCGTTCTACTGCTTAAAAAATATCGATCAACCTACAATACAAGTCATGGTTGGCAATGTATCTTTAAAAATTGAAATGTCCTTATTAACCCCATGTGTTATCTAGACAAAGATTTCCAAAGAGCCGAATTGTATTTAATGCAATATTCGTAACTTTAATCGCAATCGTCAGCTTGTCTTCAGAATGTTTTCAATCAGAAGATGACAGGTATTTCACTGGGGCAAAGGCGATAGCAGCTTGCGTTTGCCATCGGCACTGCAGCTCAGTTTTCAGGTCTCGGAAATTTGAAACCAAGAAACTTTTTATACATCATTGATCATCAGTGACTTATCCAGGTTTTGGGACCAAGAGGCAATGGCGGATCTAGGGGGTTGAAGGTTGCACCCCCCCCCCCCCCCCCCCCCCCCCCCCCCCCCCGTTTAGCCACCGACTAATTTTATGATACACGTAAAATGGGTACCAAAAATGATAAGTGGAATCATATGGTAAGTTCCTAAATGTACTTTAGAATTCAGGTGAGATCATCGTAGATTTCACAATTTTTCGGTGAGCATGCCCCAGACCCCCTAGTTGGGCGTGTCTTGGGCGCACCTTCACTACCCCCCCCCCCTTCATATCACCCCACCCCACCCCCGTTTCATGAACGCTAGCTCCGCCCATAGCAATAACATGGGTAATTATTTTTTTCTGAAATTGTGACACCAGTATTTTTGTGGGTGTGTCGGAAAAAAATGGTTTAATGCGGGGAAGGGTATAGCAAGTAGCGGCTTTGAGTTGCTTAGGCCTTCATTATTAATGGCAATATATAACCGAGTCCGAGTCCAAGTCCGAGTCACAAGGTCGAGTCCGAGTCATTTGTCATTGTGACTCGAGTCCGAGTCAGAGTCATGAAAAATTGGACTCGAGTCGGACTCGAGTCCGAGTCACGAGTCATACAAGTCTGGAGTTAGGCCTTCCAGTTTATGTCCATCCAAATCAACACCGTTGTGGAACTTTTTGTGTCATAAATCTTTCCATTCCGAGTCCGAGTCCGAGTCATTGAAAATTGGACTCGAGTCGGACTCGAGTCCGAGTCACGAGTCATACAAGTCTGGAGTTAGGCCTTCCAATTTATGTCCATCCAAATGAACACCGTTGTGGAACTTTTTGTGTCATAAATCTTTCCATTCCGAGTCCGAGTCCGAGTACTTGAAAATTGGACTCGAGTCGGACTCGAGTCCGAGTCACGAGTCATACAAGTCTGGAGTTAGGCCTCCCAATGTATGCCCATCCAAATCAACACCGTTATGGAACTTTTTGTGTCATAAATCTCTCCATTGTACGTTTCGTATTGAAGTTCCTGCCATTTTCAATCTAGCCACAAAATCGTCCGGTTACGTCATTATACCCGGCCATCCACCAGAGACCTGCTCTCGAGCTGGGGCAGTGGTGGTTGACACTGGGCCAGCCATGTCTAGCACGTGATGGCTAATCGAACACTCTCGTGTACATTTTGATCACACGTGTAAGCTAATCGAACGCATCGTAAACAGACGGGTCTTTTTTAAACATTGAGCGCCATTTTGTATGGAATGCCTCAAGGGTATAAATTTAAGCCGTGGTCAGCCACAGAACTTGTCAAGAATCGCATATGACACCCTCATTGTGTAAGAAAGAGGCATTTGTTGGTATTGCGTTTGTTGGTTATGTTGTGTTTTCAACTATCCAATGATATGTTTCGAAACATTAATAGCTATAATTACAAGTAACTTTCCATAGTAAGTTGGGCAAAAAGTGCCAACCACGGATTGGCAAAAGAAGTTTGGCGCCCTCTTGGGGTTATAAATTATGTTCCACAGTGAAATCAAGTATTAACTTTTTTTACTTATTCATTAATACATTCTATAGCTCAACCACGAGTCATTATTTTCACACACAAAAAGTTTTTCACAAACAAATTATATACGAAATATCTTTAAGTATCCTATGTGTGATGACGGGTATATATTGCCTACAATATGGATTAATCCAAATTTTCCGAGACATACTTATTTTTGTTATTCTTCTTGAATGTTAAGTCGACATGAATTCACATAATATACCAGTCTATGTTCTTATCAACTGGAACATGATCAAAATTCAAAAGTCCACTTCAAAAAACTGCGACGTAACTTCTCATGAGCTTTGTCAAGGTAAGTTGCGTACTAGGCGATCGTCGCTCCAGTTGCGTCTTACCAATACACCTGACTTTCGCGAATTTCCAGTTTGTGCAATCACTATTAATAAGTCAAGGCGCTCGGAGGTTAGAGACCCCATCCACAGGTATCATAATGGGTACTGACCATGATGATGTGAAACTGAGTACTATGGAGATAGAGGAAAGTGGAGGAAGCGACTCGTCATCATCGGAGAAATCGAGCTCGCGCGGGATCTACTGTCGCAAGAGTCAGATCGCAGCCTTCGCCGTCCTAGCGGTCTTGCTGATTGTAGCAGTGGGTCTGCTAGCGGGGCTCCTGCCGCAGCGTGACGTACCATCGAAGGAACCTATCAATGCCACCCCGGATAAACCCGAGCCGACGATGATGAAGACCACGAAAATGCCGCAGGTGACCACGAAAATGCCGCAGGTGACCACGAAAATGCCGCAGGTGACCACGAAAATGCCGCAGGTGACCACGAGAATGCCGCAGGTGACCACGAGAATGCCGCAGGTGACCACGAAAATGCCGCAGGTGACCACGAAAATGCCGCAGGTGACTACGAAAATGCCGCAGGTGACCACGAAAATGCCGCAGATGACCACGAAAATGGTGACCACAAAAATGCCGCAGGTGACCACGAAAATGCCGCAGGTGACTACGAAAATGCCGCAGGTGACCACCAAAATGCCGCAGGTGACCACCAAAATGCCGCAGGTGACCACCGCCCAACCAACCACGCCTGCCCCGTGTAATGATCCCTGCTGCCCTCTACGTCTCCCCTCTGCCGTCTATCCAGAACACTACAAGTTGCTGCTCTACCCGAATCTAGACACCGCTGACTTCACCGGCACAGTGGACATCGACATCGTGGTGAAGGAAACCATCATGTCAAGAATCAGTTTTACGTGATGGAGATGGCGCAAGATCTGCAGCCAGGCAACTATGTTTGGAGCCTGGAGTTTCAGGGATATCTGCAACCAAACCGTGTCGGCTTCTACCTGAGCACGTACATAAATGACAAAGGCGAAAAAAGGTAAGGATGTACCGGGCTAACCCTTTTTTTCTTAACAAAAAAATGTGTTGCCTCTACAACCAATACCAAGAAATCCTTCGCGCCAAGCTTTACTGTCTCGCGGTTAGCAAGAACATTTACACGGAGTGAAAGATTCCAAAAGATGTCAATTGTATCTACATCGCCGCTTCATCCAAAACTAAAACTTCACCATAAATCTAATACTTTCAATTACTTCTGAGATGGAGGCTTACACGATAATGGCCACATTGTATTTGCAGACTCAAGTTTTTGCGTTTTGAATTCGAATTTTTTTTCTCCAGATAATATCCTCTGCTCGACAACTGAAAGACTTTAAGATCCTTTTTGATATGGTATACATCTGCAAGTAATATTGTACTGTCTTAGAAAAGCATCCACTAAAGCCACTACCATCACCGCACGAAACAAATTCCTTTTAACACCGAAAATTAGCGGGGGCTTTGCAGTTATTCAAGTGAAAGACTTTTTTCTTAACATTGAAACATGATAGAAGCGAAATATTGTTGACTCATCTCGATATCTTGTGTGAATAATTATGATGTATCTTGTTCGTCGTTAGACAAAGATCAGATTAAATGCCTGGTCATTTTTGTAAGTTTACATAAAAGCAACCTACCACTCTTCTAGCGTGAATAAACAAACACAAAAACAAAACAAAAAATCATGTACAAAATCCTATATGTGATGACGGGCGTAATGCCTGCATTATGGATTTATCTAAATTTTCCGAGATACTTATTTTTGTTATTCCTTTTGAATGTTAAATCAATGAATTAACATAATTATCAAATTCATATTTAATGTTTGAAATATCATCAATATTAAATCGGTGTAAAAGTGAAATTTTGGTGTGATGCGTAGTTGAACGGTGGTCCTCCGATCTGCCTAAACTGATTAGCAGTCGACTGAAACGATATTAAAACCAGAAGAGTGCTTCTGCCTCTATTTACATAGAGTTGCATGGTGCTCGTTTGCTATAGAACACCTATAGAACACCTCGCACTAGGACAAGTCTATGTTCTTATCAATCGGGTCACGATCAAAAGTCCACTTCATGTCAACGTAACTGCGACGTAACTTCTCACGGATTTGGTCAAGGTTAGTTGCGTACTAGGCGATCGTCACTCCAGGTGTGTCTTACTAATACACCTGACTTTCGCAAACTTCCAGTTTGTGCAACACGATCGGAGGTAAGAGTCTCCGTCCGCAGGTATCATAATGGGTACTGACCATGATGACGTGAAACTGAGTACTATGGAGATGGAGGAAAGTGGAGGAAGCGACTCGTCATCGGAGAAATCGAGCTCGCGCGGGATCTACTGCCGCAGGAGTCAGATCGCAGCCTTCGTGGTCCTAGCGCTCTTGCTGATGGCAGCGGTGGGCCTGCTAGCGGGGCTCCTGCCGCAGTGTGAGGTACCATCGAAGGAACCTATCAATGCCACCCCGGATAAACCCGAGCCTACGATGATGAAAACCACGAAAATGCCGCAGGTGACTACCAAGAAGCCGCAAGTGACCACCGCCCAACAACCCCCAACCAAAGCGATGACCACTGAGCAACCAACCACGCCTGTCCCGTGTAATGATCCCTGGTGCCCTTTACGTCTCCCCTCTGCCGTCTATCCAGAACACTACAAGTTGCTGCTCTACCCGAATCTAGACACCGCTAACTTCACCGGCACAGTGGACATCGACATCGTGGTGAATGAGACCATCAGGTTTCCACGGCTCCACATCAAGGAAATGATCATCCTTTCGTCTGAGATCAGACCGGCCGTAGATTCAGGCTCCACGCCGGCACCACCTCTGGCGGTTACTGAGTCCTTTGAGTATGCCAAGAATCAGTTTTACGTGATGGAGATGGCGCAAGATCTGCAGCCAGGCAACTATGTTTGGAGCCTGGAGTTTCAGGGATATCTGCAACCAAACCGTGTCGGCTTCTACCTGAGCACGTACACAAATGACAAAGGCGAAAAAAGGTAAGGATATACCGGGTTTACATTTTTATTTGTAAATGTGTTGCTTCTACAACCGTATACCAAGAAATCCTTGACGCCAAGCATTACTGTCTTGCGGTCAGCAAGAACATCTACACGGAGTGAAAAATTCCAAAATATGCCAATTGTATCGACATCGCCGCTTCATCCAAAACTAAAACTACGTCCTAAATCTAACACTTTCAATTACTTCTGAGATGGAGGCTTACGCGACAATGACCACATTGTGTTTGCAGACTCAAATTTTTGCGTTTCGAATTAGATTTTTGTTTGTCCAGATAATATCCTCTGCTCGACAACTGAAGGACTTTAAGATCCTTTTTGATATGGTATACATCTGCAAGTAATATTGTACTGTCTTAGAAAAGCATCCACTAAAGCCACTACCATCACCGCACGAAACAAATTCCTTTTAACACCGAAAATTAGCGGGGGCTTTGCAGTTATTCAAGTGAAAGACTTTTTTCTTAACATTGAAACATGATAGAAGCGAAATATTGTTGACTCATCTCGATATCTTGTGTGAATAATTATGATGTATCTTGTTCGTCGTTAGACAAAGATCAGATTAAATGCCTGGTCATTTTTGTAAGTTTACATAAAAGCAACCTACCACTCTTCTAGCGTGAATAAACAAACACAAAAACAAAACAAAAAATCATGTACAAAATCCTATGTGTGATGACGGGCGTAATGCCTGCATTATGGATTTATCTAAATTTTCCGAGATACTTATTTTTGTTATTCCTTTTGAATGTTAAATCAATGAATTAACATAATTATCAAATTCATATTTAATGTTTGAAATATCATCAATATTAAATCGGTGTAAAAGTGAAATGTTGGTGTGATGCGTAGTTGAACGGTGGTCCTCCGATCTGCCTAAACTGATTAGCAGTCGACTGAAACGATATTAAAACCAGAAGAGTGCTTCTGCCTCTATTTACATAGCGTTGCATGGTGCTCGTTTGCTATAGAACACCTATAGAACACCTCGCACTAGGACAAGTCTATGTTCTTATCAATCGGGTCACGATCAAAAGTCCACTTCATGTCAACGTAACTGCGACGTAACTTCTCACGGATTTGGTCAAGGTTAGTTGCGTACTAGGCGATCGTCGCTCCAGGTGTGTCTTACTAATACACCTGACTTTCGCAAACTTCCAGTTTGTGCAACACGATCGGAGGTAAGAGTCTCCGTCCACAGGTATCATAATGGGTACTGACCATGATGACGTGAAACTGAGTACTATGGAGATGGAGGAAAGTGGAGGAAGCGACTCGTCATCGGAGAAATCGAGCTCGCGCGGGATCTACTGCCGCAGGAGTCAGATCGCAGCCTTCGTGGTCCTAGCGCTCTTGCTGATGGCAGCGGTGGGCCTGCTAGCGGGGCTCCTGCCGCAGTGTGAGGTACCATCGAAGGAACCTATCAATGCCACCCCGGATAAACCCGAGCCTACGATGATGAAAACCACGAAAATGCCGCAGGTGACTACCAAGAAGCCGCAAGTGACCACCGCCCAACAACCCCCAACCAAAGCGATGACCACCGTCCAACCAACCACGCCTGTCCCGTGTAATGATCCCTGGTGCCCTCTACGTCTCCCCTCTGCCGTCTATCCAGAACACTACAAGTTGCTGCTCTACCCGAATCTAGACACCGCTAACTTCACCGGCACAGTGGACATCGACATCGTGGTGAATGAGACCATCAGGTTTCCACGGCTCCACATCAAGGAAATGATCATCCTTTCGTCTGAGATCAGACCGGCCGTAGATTCAGGCTCCACGCCGGCACCACCTCTGGCGGTTACTCGGTCCTTTGAGTATGCCAAGAATCAGTTTTACGTGATGGAGATGGCGCAAGATCTGCAGCCAGGCAAATATGTTTGGAGCCTGGAGTTTCAGGGATATCTGCAACCAAACCGTGTCGGCTTCTACCTGAGCACGTACACAAATGACAAAGGCGAAAAAAGGTAAGGATGTACCGGGCTTACATTTTTCTTTGTAAATGTGTTACTTCGTCAACCGTCTACCCAGAAATCCTTCACGCCAAGCATTACTGTCTTGCGGTCAGCAAGAACATCTACACGGAGTGAAAGATTCCAAAAGATGCCAATTGTATCGACATCGCCTCTTCATCCAAAACTAAAACTACGTCCTAAATCTAACACTTTCAATTACTTCTGAGATGGAGGCTTACGCGACAATGACCACATTGTGTTTGCAGACTCAAATTTTTGCGTTTCGAATTAGATTTTTGTTTGTCCAGATAATATCCTCTGCTCGACAACTGAAGGACTTTAAGATCTTTTTTGATATGGTACATCTGCAAGTAAAATTATACTGTCTTAGAAAAGCATCCACTTATTCCACATCGTCACGAAACAAATTCCTTTTAACACCGAAAATTAGCAGGGGCTTTGCAGTTTTTCAAGTGAAAGACTTTTTTTCCTTCACATTGAAACGTGATAGAAGCGAAATATTGTCGACTCATCTCGATAGCTTGTGTGAATAATTACGATGTACCTTGTTCGACGTTAGACAAAGATCAGATTATAGGCATAGTCATTTTTGTAAGTTTATATAAAAGCCACCTATACCACCCTTCTAGCGTGAATAAACAAACACGCACTATATCAACACACTTAAGTAAATCGAAGCTGTGATAACACCAAGTTCATAATTCACTACAAATTAGGCAAATAGTAAAGGTCAACAAAGTTTGATCAGACAACGCCTAGAGCATACTAGAAGCGTGTTGTCGTTCCAAATTATTCAAGTGCCTTGTAGATTCCTATTTGTTAACAGTTAACAGTATAGACTTGTGTATGTCTGCCGAGTGTCCGAATTCGACCATGCGACACCACTAACTGACCCCCTTTGCATTAAACTATCAAGAGAGTTGATCAGTCGTGGAGAATAATGACGACTTTACCCGTCTTGAAATACGCACTAAAGGTTGCAGGCCAGTAAATCGGTCCGAAATTGCCTACGCCAGCCAAATCACGATTTGCATGCCCTCACTCTTCAGTATTTGAGCATACTGTGGGCCATGAACTGGAGGGTTTGTAAAAAATACGGGTAGAAGCCGTGCATAGGACTGTGAGCTTGTAGTTCCGTTCAATTTGGATGAAATTTGGGCCCTAAAAGCGCTCTATTTTGCAATGGAGTGTAGGCATCGTTTTTCAAAATGGCGATTGGCTTCAGGACTATTTTAAGGGTTGATCATCTTCGGAAGGAAATTTCTCCTAAAAGTCATCAGTTAACCCCCGTAAATTGAAAAAAAAAATTAAAGATGATGAAATAAGCTTTAATTTGATGTGTGTCTCGAACACCTTGGAGAGTTGTGAGTATTTTTCCCGAATTTCTGAAGTGGGAGCATTTATCATTGGGGTCAATGGAAGTTTATTTACTGGTCTGGAACAAAAGTCTTTTCTTGGTCCTGCTATAATAGTTGAATTATCAGAAGTGGAGCAAGCGGCTTGAGCGCAGTCCGGTCTGTTTGTACCAATCACCTCTTTCTGCGTCGGTACCGAAAGAATTCGACTTAAAAAATAAATAACATTTGGAGGGGAAAATTGTCATGAATGTCAGCGTCGTCCTCAAAAATGTAACATAAAAATGCATTGAACTAGACTTTGAATCTTGCAAATCTGGTTTCGTCAACTTTGCAGTGACGCAATATACAACTCTCTTTTCAGGGGGCGGGGCGTGGCTTCGGCCTTCCAATTTCTTTCACCTCCGTCACACCTTTTTATTGACATCGAATCGATACATTTTTAGAAGAAGTTCTTTTCTCCGGGCTCTACACTGCAAAAACTGTAGTGTTAATTAAACACCATTCGGTATCTATATAGGACAACACCAGTAAAATTTAACACCAGATGGTCCTATATAGATACCAATGGTGTAAATTTAACACTGCAGTTTTTGCAGTGCAGTGTGTGTATCCGTATACGCACCTGCAAAGTTTAATTCTTCAGTCATTAATTAGAGATGTGCAGACTGTGTGCAGCTCGAGTAATGTATGCTAAATCAGCATTTTTTTTGGGGGGGGGGGTTTCATCTGGCACACTATGGGCAATGTACATTTCACATCAAAATATTAAGATGTATATAATGTGAGTTTGATGAAATAACTACACAAACTTGTATCGGTGATTATATCCAGTGCGACAGTATTTTCGTCCGAGCCGCATATATCCCGTATACGCAAAAATTTTCTTTGAATCTCGGTAAAGTAATTGACCGTAATACGCATGCGTAAAACATATCACGTGAACGTATATAATGTCACCTGATTCAGAATAACTTTTTATACGGCGAGCAGTGCGTACTGCGCTAAATTGATGGTCGGAATGCCCTTTTTCGGGCTCAAATCGTTGACGACTTTTACATTTTCCTTTTTTTCCCAAAAGTGAAATTTCTTCCAAAAAAATTGTATCAATGAAATCCTGTTGATCGATAAAATACAATTCACCCTTTTCTTCTCATTCAATGCTCTCAGGATTCAGGGGATCTTTTTTTAAAGGGAAATAGTAAGTCCGAGAATCATTACCAACTGACGCATGCGCAATTGCGCATTATGGTCATTGACACTACACTCTTGGTTGCAGAGAAAGTAAATTGCATCCCGTAATACCCGCACTATTTGTACCGGTCCCTAATATGCACATAACGTAACAGCAATATAAAGGTCCCCGAAGGCCAACAATCAGCACAGCGCGTTCACTGGCATCCCCAACATATGGTGAGTTAATTATAAAGTCAAGGTTATATGCAACGAATAGGTACAGGCAGGATCATGCCAACAACTCGCAAGGACCATGGGAGGCCGACGTAAACGGAGCGATTTGGTGAACTTCTTCATTCCTAGTGAAGATCCTTCGTCAGACAAAAGTCAGAACAGCCAGGAGGACTCACAGAAGAAAGGGATCTTCTGGCGTAAGGGTCAGATTGCAGCGTTCGCTGTTCTGGTATTGTTACTGGCTGTAGCTGTGGGTCTGCTGACGGGTCTGTTGCCTGAGTGTGAGGCGGTGACGACACCCCGGGCACCTACCGCGACAACACCAGCTCCGTGTGTAGATCCCTGGTGCACCTTTCGCCTCCCCTCCGCCATCTATCCAGAACACTACAAGTTGCTGCTCTACCCGAATCTAGACACCGCTAACTTCACCGGCACAGTGGACATCGACATCGTGGTGAAGGAAACCATCAAGTATCCACGGCTCCACATCAAGGAAATGATTATCCTTTCGTCTGAGATCAGACCGGCCGTAGATTCAGGCTCCACGCCGGCACCACCTCTGGCGGTTACTCGGTCCTTTGAGTATGTCCCGAATAAGTTTTACGTGATGGAAATGGCGCAAGATCTGCAGCCAGGCAACTATGTTTGGAGCCTGACGTTTCAGGGATATCTGCAACCAAACCGTGTTGGCTTCTACCTAAGCACGTACACAAATGACAAAGGCGAAAAAAGGTAAGGATGTAGCGGGCTAACATTTTCTTCTTCTTTTTTTTCTTAACAAAAAAACATGTGTTGCCTCTACACCGGCTCTGGCGGTGGCTCGGTCCTTTGAGTATATCCCGAATCAGTTTGATGGAAATGGAGCAAGATCTGCGGCCAGGCAACTATGTTTGGAGTTTGGAGTTTCAAGGGTATCTGCTGTCAAACCGTGATGGGTTCTCCTTCACCACTTACACTGATGAGAATGGTCTGAAGAGGTATAAATGGCGGCTATAGCTCGAGGTGTAGGGCTGGTCGGGAGATTCCTCTGAAAACTTCGAGTTTTGAGAGGATTTCTACAGTAAGTTGTGTTCCCGCTCATGTATCTATTTGATGATGCGCAGTTCAGTTACAAGAATGGAGTAGCTGGGGGCATGGGGACATGGGCCTTCAACTTGAAACTTGTTATCTCTTCTGAACCACCTTTCCCGCTAAGAAATTTGGGCCGGGGAAGGCAAAAATTCGCCTTGTATAGTAAAAAACAACAACATTGAGGCACTGTGCTCCCCCACAATAACAATTAGATCCCTAAGTTGCCCTTCAAATTCAACCGCAGCTGTACGCCTCGATGTTTTCAAAATAGCAAAAAATATAAGTCAGTTCAGCACATTAAAATGTTGACTTGTAGACTTTCCACAACAATTCTTCTGTTAACGTTTTCCCTAATGGTGCCAGTGGTACATAGTTTTCTTTTTAAAAAAAACTTGAAGACAATTAAACCTTCATCCTAACAAAATGTGCGCCATCGAGAAAATATACATTGTACAATCCATGTACCTCATAAATGAAAATTCCGGAGAGGGTGCATAATTATATTGGCAGATTGCAAAGATGATGGAGATTGTTTTTCCTTAATCTTTTCAAACCAGTGACGGATCTGCGGTATGGAGTTTACCCCCCCCCCCCTTCTTAGGCCGCAAAAAAAGAAATTATGCAGACAACACAGCAAATGAATGCCTGCTACCCTCCCCCCCTTTTTTCTTGGCAGCTAACCCCTCCCCCTTGAGCGTGACCTGCATCCGCCCCTGCATTCGCGTGGTTTTATGTTAGACGTGTGCCGGTATGTGCTTAGGCCTACGGGGTGCCGTGAAATAATTCAACTGAATTTTATGTTTGTGCCACCTGTGGAAAGATTACGCATTTTGCCCGTAATTTACGTGGCCCAAAGTTCTGTATGCATTCGCTCGTACCGTACCCCCGCCCTGCAAACAGGACGCTGGGAACTGCTGCTGAATAATTAAACTCTGATTGGGTAGATTTTGCGTGACCTGTGACCTGTAAGTCATCACGGCCACAGGTTCATTAATTTTGAACTTGTTCCCTTGAGGTTTGACTGTACACTGTACCAGTGGCGTCGCCAAGGGGGGGCCAGGGGGGGCACGTGCCCCCCCTGGAAAACCTAGTGCCCCCCCGAGTGCCCCCCCATCTGAGATTTGGGTTGGTAAAAAATATATATATATATTTTGTTATATTCAACTCCCATCATCTGAGTTGGTTAAATAGCAATTTCTGGAGATATCTTCAGATCGAATTTAGCATCAAATGTGGCACCATTTTGCATCTAGCCCATCCTCCGTATGCAAAAATTTTCCAAAGGGGAGGGGGCACCCCCTCCCCTTAGACCCCTCCCCCCAGGACGGCGATCCGTATCCACCTAAGTGCCCCCCCCCCATCAAATGCTGGTGCCCCCCCTGTGCCCCCCCAGACTGAAAAGTCTGGTGACGCCACTGCACTGTACTATATAGGCTACACTGCAAACAAGCTCGATTTGATATCGAAAGCTGCAGGCCAACGAATGCGTGTTCACATTATTTTGACCTTTGACCCCATAGCTGTAGGTCAGACGAAGAGGTCACCACGGATATTTTTTAATGATTGACGAAGGCCAACATGTTGACAGCGCTTCTTTTTCCTTTTCAGCTTCTTTTTTTCTTTAAATCGACATATTTTGACCTTTGGCAATTGGCAACTTCATTTCGGGATTTGTTGAGCAATTTCACCGCAACGAATGGATACAATTTTTCAGTTGGGTGAAATAACACGTTGGGTGTTGCCATTTCATGTCTCCTATATTGAACATAAATCTCAGTGCAATGAGAAATTTGAGTTTGATTTAAATCCAAGCAGGCTGGTAAATAAAGTGGACGGATCATTGCCAAAAAAAGGTTTCCACAAACATTGGAAATAATTCCTGCCCAACATTTTTTTTCTTCAGAAAATGAAATTTTTCAGAAAGTTGGGAACATTTCCTACCCAACTCATAGGCAAAGTATAAATGCCTGAAAATGGTTGAATATTTATACTAACCTTTCTACTCGACGTGAATCAGAGGCCACATGTGCACTCATTAACATGTGCGAATTAACACATCGTTTGAGCACTCCCTTTGTTCCATGAATGTTTTACATAATTTTTAATTAGGGCTCTCAGCGCATTTTCCCGCTTGCTAGATGTTTGGGGATTTTTTTTGGGGGGGGGGTGCGATTGGGCTGTGAGGTTATTCAATAATTGAATATTTAATATTCATATTTTGTCTTTGTTTGACTTTTCATTTCATGAAGGACATTATACATATGCCAACATAAATTATGTGGGCATCATTGATGAGACAACTTAGCCTCACGTGCTAGTCTTGTACAGCAAATCTGTAGTAGAGCCAACAGACGTGTTTGTGATAATCGAGAAACGGGCTTTACGACAGTAGTCTCTGATGAAGGCCATCGATGTCTTGTAATTGTAACAAAAAGTAATCATCGTGTGTTGATTTTTTTTTCATTTTTTTCCAACATGCTGTCTTGATTTAAATTATATTTAATTCTGTAGTAATTGAAATACCAAGTCATCAATATCTATTAGTGTCAGTTGATCAAGGGAAACTTTGCGGATTTAATTGTAAACATCTCTTTGAAAATCGTATTAAAAAAAATCAGCCCGCAAATTAATATATCCTTCACAAATGTAGAGTGCTATATGCCTTATATAATTAAAAGACATGTCTGATAACACTTTATTAGACAAATACAGACTCAAAACCAAACATTAACGGGGACACCCATGTTACCCTGAGACGCATCTACCATTTTGCACATAACCAATTCCAATATCAAACATAATTTTAAACAGTTTGAATTGTAACAGAATGCAATCATCGTTAGTTGACATTTTAGTTAGGTTTTGTTCCAGTAAATACTTCATTTGAGTTATAGCCTATTTAATTATGTATAGTAATTGAAAACCAAGTCCTCAACAGATGTTTTAGAGCAGGTTGTCTTGATTCGAGTTATATTTAATTCTGAAATAATTAAACACCAATTCAGATGTTTTTAGAACATGCTTTCTTGATTTGAGTTATACCAAATTCTGAAACGCCAAGTCATCAACATAATGTTTGATTAACATGTTGTCGAGTCAGTGGCGTAGCCAGGAATTTTTCAGTGGCGGGGGGGGGGGGGGGGGGGGGGGGGGGCTGGGGGCGCTGGAACATTTCATGGGGGGCGTCATGCAGGGGCGTCAATCGCTTCTCAAAAGTGGGGGGCGGACATACCTTGATCAGAACTGATGCAAGCGCGAAGCACGAAGCCCTTACGGCGTGGGGTTCGGGGCCCGAAAAAAAATTGATTCTAGATGTTCTGTGGTGTGATCTGAAACAATTTCTTACCACTTTCCTCCATGCTTTAACTAATATTTTCTTAGCAAAAGATAATTATTTGAACATCGTTTTTGAGGTTGGAGTCATTGAATTAGCTATCGGTATTCTGAGCTATAGGCGTGGGGTTCGGGGCCCGCTTAAAATTGGATTCACGATGCTTTGTGGTGTGATCTGAGGAAATTTCTTACCACTTTAACCAATAATTATCTTAGCACAAAAGATAATAATTTAAACATAATTTTCGAGGTTTTCTCAGCTAAAGGCTTAAGACAATTTTTTGAACATCGTTTTTGAGGTTGGAGTCATTGAATCAGCTACCAGAATTCTGAGCTTTATGCGTGGGGTTCGGGGCCCGCTTAAGGGCCCCGAAAAATGTTGGATTCTAAATGCTCTGTGGTGCTATCTGAGGCAATTTCTGACCACTTTAACCAATATTTGCTAAGCAAAAGATACATTGTAGTACATAATAGGGCCCTATAAATGAGACACGAGTTCAAAAATCTGGGAGGGGGGGGACATTTGATATTGTGTCCCCCACCCTTCAAAAAGTGGGGGGGGGGGACATGTCGCCTGTCCCCCCAGGATTGACGCCCATGGCGTCATGTAGATCAATGATAATTTTTTTAGAAACTCAAAATCTCAGTGGGGGGCGACTGGGGGGGGGGGGCGACAAGGTTTCATGGGGGGGGGGGGCGGTCGCCCCCCCCCCCACGCCCCCGGTGGCTACGCCACTGTGTCGAGTTATATTTAACTCTGAAATAATTGAACACTAAGTCACCAACGTATTGTCAGTTGATCAAGGGAAACTTTGCAGATTTAATTCTAATCATCTCTTTGTAAATCGTATTTTAAAAGATAATTATTTTAAAGAAAATCATGTAGCGTGATCAACTCCCCTTTAAATGCTTTAAATGGTTTTGCTTCAAACATTTAAGTTTAAAAGTGTTCAAAGGTTTGCTGTTTGATGATGATGTTTGTAATAAAACATTGTTTAAAAAATCTTTAAAGGTTATCCCTAATTTATGCATTACGCAAACACCAACCATTGGTCGACAAAATTGCCCTAAGCAAATCTATATAGTTCGGTACTCAACATATGACTCTTCTTAGCAGAGTTGTAACGACTGGAGTCAATGACTCGACTCGAGTCCGACTCGAGTCACATTTGTTTAGGGGGAAAGCCGGTTTCTGGTTCGGACCAAACCATCGGGAGGTAATGGTGGTATTTCCTCTTTTCTTGAAACTCGACAGCATACTAGGCGCAAGAATGGTTTCATATACCTACCATCAAGTAGCGGATATTTCAGTTTATTTTTGCACTGAGTTTCGTTTTTGAATGTTTGCAAATTGTGTGTATACATGTAGACCTACATTACCTTAAACAAAGTTTACCAAAAAAAGATCGGCAAACAAGCATCAGATCTTTGCAATAACCAAGAGGCAAATACTTGAACAAAGTTAGTTACCACAAATACGGAACTGTTTGTTGCCCCAAGTACAAATCATGCACAGTGTGTTTAACAACTCGGACGTACAAAGAAAACCAAGCCTTAATACTGAAGTACTCTCAAGCAATGCCATTCATTTCGAACTTTGGACCGACGAGTTTTGGAATGAACTTTGTGTTTTTTCTCTTTCATCAAAAGTGGTACCAAGCACGGCAATGCCACAATATAAACAGTGGTGAAATAATCTGTATGTATTCAGTACAAATCAGATAGGGACGTACAAATAATTGCCGATTGCATAGCGTTATCGTCGTAATTTCTGGCCTTGTCGACTCTACTGCACAGTCATCAGATTAATTGATGATTGTGTAAAAATCTCGCTCAGTGTAAGGTTTATATGTTTCACCTCTTGAGTATATTGAATAGGGCACCATGGAACACGGTGAACTCGACACGCCCTAGGCGAGGTTCATCCTTCTTCGATTTAATTTACTGACTAAAATCAAGCCAGAAGTTTTCATTTAAACAGGAACGGAAAAGAAAACCGAAATTGGAAAAACCGAGGTCGGGCCTTCCCCTCCCCTCCCCCCCCCCCCCATTATGTATCAATTATTTTTCAAAATCGCCTCTCAAGATCAATAGCGCCCTCAAGTGGTTGGTGGTTTCCCCGGCCATTTTAATGTCGTCTGCGCTGCATGCAGTTGGTTTGATTACTTCAGCTTTATCGATTTTTAAAGGCCACCAAAATTGTTCTTGTTATTGTCTGAACTTTATTATATAGTAAACAGTATTTCAGTGTGAACATGTTCATAGAGATGATGCGACAGGGTAAGGAATCACCTATTTTCTGTGCATTTGTTGTAGTTTTTGTGCAGCCACCATTTGAACGAAAAATTTTTTCGGGAGACATCCCCAAGTCAAAAGTCAAATCGACCATCCTTGGCGATCGTGTAGGGCCCGGTTCCTGTAGGGAACAAAATCCACTTTAAAATTATTAGACCGACCAAACTAATTGGCGACATTCTCAATAAACAGGTATGTAATAGATAGAGGGCAGGGTTGTGATTTTTTGAGGGAAATTTGGGGGTAATATGACGATGACAGCGCGGCGACAACTTAACACGCAACCCCAAAAAAGATGGCGATCACCGCGCGATGTACCCGTGAGTACGCACGGCACGATGAATCACGCAAGGCACAAACCGCGCAGGAAAATCATGATTTATACCCAAAAAAATTGCAAAACTGATGTCATTAGAATTGAGAAAAGTCTGCTTTTCATTGCATTGTAAAGGTGATTTTTGAGCAATAAAAAAACATTTTTGACTCTTATTTGATATTTTTTTGGCAGTGCCAGTGTATATTTTGCCGGAGACAGCAAACCTTTAGTAAACGTTAGTTTGCCGGATATGCACTGAACATGCGCAGCTACTTTTTTTTTTGTACTTAAACATTTTCCGGTGACAAGTTTTAGTCTGGCTCCATGCCAAAATTATCGTTGTTACCTCGTATTCACAAGATGGGATTCAGACCATTTTATAATTTCGGACTTTATTTCCCTTTTAAAAAAAATCCTCCAGAGCCACAAATCTGAAAAAGAAAATGTAATACTCTGCAAAAAATGTTTGAGACATGTTAATATAATAAAAGAAGAATATTCTTACTTATTTGGGGATGAAAAAAAAAAAATTTAAAATGTGGTGTGGTCGGAATCAAACTCGAGTCATCCCGCTTACTAGAGCCTTTGCTTAACCGCTACACCAAACATGCTACACAACTTTTGATGGGAATTTAATACATCTTATAATTCAGCCCTATTTTAAAGAGTACAGCGCCCTCTGTTGATATGGATTGCCACCGGCAAACCTTAAGTAATCGTTAGTTTGCCGTCATTACCTCCGGCAAAATATCCACTATCTATTTTTTTCAGAAAGCCAGGACAAAAAAAACTTTCTTTTTTTTAGTCAGCCTCAAAGCTAAAACAACCTAACTAGACTGTTCTAACTTAGTTTCATGCAAATGACAACGCTTTAATTTGTTTTGTTTTTCCATTTTTTGTTGTTGTGATTAACAGGAAAATGGCCACCAGTAAATTTGAGCCTACGGACGCTCGTCGTGCATTCCCGTGTTTTGATGAACCTAACCTGAAGGCCAACTACACCACGACACTAGTTCATCCTGAGGCACCCTATATTGCTCTGTCCAATATGAACAACGTTGTAAGTACATGTATAAACATACTGGCTACCAGGACCTATTAATTCATTAAAAATTTACCAAGGTCATTATAAATGTCATACAGATGGTCCTTGTACTGGTGATTGTGTAGTAATGGGCCCTCTTTTGTTTTAGTTCTTGGGAGTGTTTTTATCATTCCGAAAATGACTTAAATGCAAATTTAAAGCAGTCTTATTTTAAATCTAATGGCCCTATTTATCTTTGGTTAAAAAGAAAAATGCACTATTCTGCAATTGTGTAGTACAAGCCCCTTTCCTATAAGAGAGAAAATCCAGAATACTGCTTAAGGCCAAAAAAAAAAAGTCTCAGGTTTCTGGTATGGAGCTTGCCCAAAAAGTGGTGCGGCGACGCGGCTTTTTTTTTTTTTTTACCTGATTTTTTTGCTTCAAATGTCGGCTGATGACTGCAAATGGTGCCCGACTAAACTTAGTGCAAATATGTGGGAGACCAGAAAGGCCACATAAAGCTTATTCTCGATCATAACCCAATCTAAAAACACGTTAAAATTGTGCAGCAGCAGGATTCCAGTCAAACCAGTGAGTTTGGCGGTTTTTAGACATCATCTTTCATTGAAAAAAAAACTTTTTCATTTTGCCGACGCGCATGGCTACGGCGACGCGCGCGCATACCAGAAACCAGAGACTTTTTTTTTTTTTTGGCCTAAGGTTGCAAATATCATTTTTGAACGATAAAAACACTCGGTCTAAGAACTAATATGAAAGAGGGGCCTGTAACTACACAGTCTCCTATGTACGTACTTGGCCAGTGAGTTTACACAGTTCCATATTGTATATATATATTTATTTTCCAGGAAAATGTATCAATAATTTGTTTAATCCATCTAACATCCAATTGTTGTAAAAAATATTTCTGCTTCGTCCCCCATGTTTGTGTCACGTGTTTTTATAATCACTTGTTGCCGGCGTTTGATTGTCTGTAACATATTTAAAGTCCTTTTATCTGTTATGCCAAGCACCCCATGTTTTAGCTCAACTAATAATAGTTAGGCCACAGGCTGGAATGGAACCCACAACCTGCAGAATTACCCACAAGATCATGGGTTCAAGGCACCAAACCTAAAATCACAGGCACTACAAACCCAGGCTGGACTCGAACCCACATCCCGCAGAATTACCCACAAGATCATGCGTTCAAGGCACCAAACCTAAAACCACACGTACCACAACCCCAGGCTGGACTCGAACCCACAACCTGCAGAATTACCCACAAGATCATGGGTTCAAGGCACCAAACCTAAAACCACACGCACCA
Source organism: Patiria miniata (assembly GCF_015706575.1). Taxonomy (NCBI): domain Eukaryota; kingdom Metazoa; phylum Echinodermata; class Asteroidea; order Valvatida; family Asterinidae; genus Patiria; species Patiria miniata. The sequence goes on from NW_024037062.1 coordinate 880,188, forward strand.
CAACCCCAGGCTGGACTCGAACCCACAACCAGCAGAATTACCCACAAGACCATGGGATCAAGGCACCAAACCTAAAACCACACGCACCACAACTCCAGGCTGGACTCCAACCCACAATCTGCAGAATTACCCACAAGATCATGCGTTCAAGGCACCGAACCTAAAACCACACGCACCACAACCCCGGGCTGGACTCGAACCCACAACCCGCAGAATCACCCACAAGATCATAAGTTCAAAGCACCAAACCTAAAACCACACGCACCACAACCCCAGGCTGGACTCGAACCCACAACCTGCAGAATTACCCACAAGATCATGGGTTCAAGGCACCGAACCTAAAACCACACACACCACAATCCAAAGCTGGACTCGAACCCACAACCTGCAGAATTACCCACAACATCATGGGTTCAAGGCACCAAACCTAAAACCACACGCACCACAACCCCAGGCTGGACTCGAACCCACAACCTGCAGAATTACCCACAAGATCATGGGATCAAGGCACCAAACCTAAAACCACACACACCACAACCCCAAGGTGGACTCGAACCCACAACCTGCAGAATTACCCACAACATCATGGGTTCAAGGCACCAAACCTAAAACCACACGCACCACAACCCCAGGCTGGACTCGAACCCACAACCTGCAGAATTACCCACAAGATCATGGGATCAAGGCACCAAACCTAAAACCACACGCACCATAACCCCAGGCTGGACTCGAACCCACAACCTGCAGAATTACCCACAAAATCATGGGATCAAGGCACCAAACCTAAAACCTTGAATGAGAGTAATCTTGTTCCATTTTGTTTTCTATAAACCAGAGTACCACGGAATACCCTCTCAACACGTCCTTGTGGCAGACAGAATTTGCCACTTCTGTCAAGATGAGTACCTATCTGGCTTGTTTCATCGTCTGTGACTTCCAGTACAAGGAGAAACTTCTAGACACTGGAGTACCGGTAAGTTACAAAATTAATTCACATTTATGTTTTTTATGTCAAAGAAAAGTTTATTTACCATTAATTTCTTAAAAATATACCACTTGTGCTCTCCAACCTTATTTCTTCTGACAAATTTGCAATTTGATTGTTTGCAACCCACTAAAAAAGTATTTATTTTTGGTAGACTGGTTCCCAGCTTCTATGTTATCGATATGAATAGGGAGGCGGAAACCAGTCTACTCTGCCAGAACTAAATTACTGTCTTTCCGGACATTATTCAAACTTTGTGAGTAAATATTCCATAACTCAACGCGGGCTGGTCTATAGATTAGAAAAACTCCCACATAATACTTGTTTTTCATTTAAGTGGATTTTGTTTTTGTGTTTGTTTACAGTTCAGAGTCTACGCCCCTCCCTACCAGATTGACCAGGTAGATTACGCACTGGAGGTTGGTGTCAATGTCACCAATTATTTTGAGGATTACTTCGATCTGGCCTACCCTTTACCAAAACTGGGTGAGTTGGCAAATATCTGAGATAAACTATTAATATTTTTGGGGAAAGGAAACAACAAGCAAAATTTAAAAGCTTTTCAACAGGCCTGAGACCTAATGACGTCACGCTTTGTTTATGTGCGCTTTCCTATGTGGTGGACGGTCCCTACTTCGTCTGGCGTCCCGACTTCGCTCCCATAGGAAAGCGCATATATGTTAACAAAGCCATTACATCATTAGGTCTTAGGTCTTTTGACTAATGAAAGATTGGATTACTAGTGATGAATTGTGATAATTCAGATATATGTCACTTTTAATTAAGCCGCAATTCCAAGTTGTTTTTTTAAATCTCACAAAATTCCATTTTTTCCGGCCTTCAAGATAAACTGGAAAAAGCGAAGAAAAAGTGTGGAAATGCGTTGATTTTTACCTCGTTAGTGTTCTCGAGTTTGGTTCATTTTAGGTGCACGCTGGCACAATGTTCGTTGAAGTAGTATTAAAAACAAGTCTTTGTTGTTGCCGAGCCTGCATGCAATACAGGCAGCCAATGTACTTGCAAGCAGTATACAACGGCGCCTGGCGCATTTTTCACTGCATGCAGGCATGATGTGTGCTAAGCACAGGTAGCATTCAACCTGGGAATCAAGTCTATCATTTCAGTTATCAGTGGTTTCTGATCACAGTTTTATGTAAATAAAAAAAACGCCGGGTACCAACCATGTGTTCGTTGCCCGCACCGCGTAGTGCAAAGGTCACGTATGCAGTGTTGTTGAATCGTGTATGTTTCGTGTTGAATATTACGTTGGAAATTTGGCCAGGTAGGCAGAATAAATATATGTAATATACTTTGGAAAAAGTCCAAGTGATTGAACGAACCGACAGCTTAAAGGCCATAGAAGCAAAAATAAATGGAACTGGGCTTGGCTACAACAAGAGAAAGATGACAACGGGGACTTTGTGTCAGAGTGGCTTTTTCCCAAAAAATTAAGTTCCGGTTTTTTTAAGCAGCTGTTCCGTTGTTTTTTTCAAGCAGACCAAGTTCCGTTTTTTTTTTCAAGTAGATCCTGTGGTGTCTCTGTGACTTGTGATTGACATGTGATGACTTGTGATGACTTGTGATTGCCTTGTGATGACTTGTGATTGACATGTGATGACTTGTGATGACTTGTGATTGCCTTGTGATGACTTGTGATTGACATGTGATGACTTGTGATGTCTTGTGATTGCCTTGTGATGACTTGTGATTGACTTGTGATGACTTGTGATGACTTGTGATGACTTGTAATGACTTGTGATGACTTGTGATTGACTTGTGATGACTTGTGATGACTTGTGATGACTTGTGATTGACTTGTGATTGACATGTAATGACTTGTGATTGACTTGTGATGACTTGTGATGACTTGTGATTGACATGTAATGACTTGTGATTGACTTGTGATGACTTGTGATGACTTGTGATTGACATGTGATGACTTGTGATGACTTGTGATGAATTGTAATCCCTTACAAGACTACAACACTGAACCTAAGATAGAATTTCTGACAACGTTTAATTGAGCATAATTAAGTTAAAACATCAACTGTTTTCTTTTTAATTATCCAGACATGATAGCGATTCCAGACTTCACGTCGGGTGCAATGGAGCATTGGGGTTTGATCACCTATCGTGAGGTCTACCTGCTGTACTCAGATACGGAATCATCGGAAGCAAACAAGCAGAGAATTGCTGAGGTCGTCGCTCACGAATTGGCTCATCAGGTAGGACAACAAGTCAAATTTCTCTTCCAGAAATTGCAAAATTTTGAGTGTCGATGAAAACCTAAACTTCATTAGCGCTTTGTTGTTTCAGATAGGGTTGGTGTAACTTTGTATGTCAGAAACTTGGAAACTGTTGTTGCCATTTTGACTTGGATATTATTTTTGTCTGCAGTGGTTTGGTAACATCGTCACCATGGATTGGTGGGATGACCTGTGGCTGAACGAAGGCTTTGCAAGCTATGTGGAGTACCTTGGTGTAAACGAATGTCACCCTGACTGGCAGAAGGTAAGACACATATCCCCCTCACCTTTCCCCTTCTCCAGTCACACCTGACCCGATCAGACCCAACCTAGCATAGACCAGCCAACTCCAACCCAACACAACCCAACCCAACAGCAACACAGACCAACCCAAGATAGACCAGCCCACTCTAACCCAACCCAACACAACCCAACTCAACTGAACCCAATCTAATCCAACCCAATATAGACCAGCCCAACCCCACCCAACTCAACTTAACCCAACCCAGGCCAACCCAACACAGACCAACCGCACCCAACATTCACAGCCCACTCCAACCCAACTCGACCCAACCCAAGACATACCAACCCAACCCAACCCAATCCAACCCAACATAGACCAGTCAAACCCGGCCCAACTCAACCCAACTCAACCCAACATACACCATCCCAACTCTACTCAACTCAACTCAACCCAATCCAACCCAACATAGACCAGGCCAACCCGACCCAACACAACCCAACCAACCCCACCCAGTCCAACCCAACCAAACCCAATAAACCCCGGCCCAACTCAACCCAACCATACCCAAGCCAACACCAACCCAACCCAATCCAACTTACCCAAGCCCAATCCAACTTACCCAATCCCAATCCAACCTAACCCGACCCAACTCAACCCAACCCAAGCCAACTCCAACCCAACTCAACCCAACCCAAGCCAACTCCAACCCAACCCAAGCCAACTCCAACCCAACTCAACCCAACCCAACCCAACTCAACCCAACTCAACCCAACCCAACCCGGCAACTCAACCCAACCCAACCCAACTCAACCCAACTCAACCCAACCCGGCAACTAAACCCAACCCAACCCAGCTCAACCCAACCCAACTCAACCCAACCCAACCAAACTCAACCCAACTCCACCCAACCCGGCAACTCAACCCAACCCAACTCAACCCAACCCAACCCAACTCAACCCAACCCAACCCAACCCAACCCAACCCAACCCAACCCAGCCCAACGCAACCCAACCCAACCCAACTCAACCCAGCCCAACCCAACCCAACCCAACCCAACCAAGCCCAACCCAGCCCAACCCAACCCAACCCAGCTCAACCAAACCCAACCCAACCCAACTCAACCCAGCTCAACCCAACCCAACTCAACCCAACCCAACCCAACTCAACCCAAATCAACCCAACCCGGCAACTCAACCCAACCCAACCCAACTCAACCCAGCTCAACCCAACCCAACTCAATCCAGCCCAACCCAACTCAACCCAGCTCAACCCAACCCAACTCAACCCAACCCAACCCAACTCAACCCAACTCAACTCAACCCAACCCAACTCAACCCAACCCAACCCAACCCAACCCAACCCAACCCAGCTCAACCCAACCCAACCCAACCCAACCCAACCCAACCCAGCTCAACCCAACCCAACTCAACCCAACCCAACCCAACTCAACCCAACTCAACCCAACCCAACTCAACCCAACCCAACCCAACTCAACCCAGCTCAACCCAACCCAACCCAACCCAACCCAACTCAACCCAGCTCAACCCAACCAAACTCAACCCAACCCAACCCAACCCAACTCAACCCAACTCAACCCAACCCGGCAACTCAACCCAACCCAACCCAACCCAACTCAACCCAGCTCAACCCAACCCAACCCAACTCAACCCAACCCAACCCAACCCAACCCAACTCAACCCAACCCAACCCAGCCCAACCCAACCCAACCTAACCCAGCCCAACGCAACCCAACCAAACCCAACTCAACCCAGCCCAACCCAACCCAACCCAACCCAACCCAACCCAGCCCAACCCAGCCCAACCCAACCCAACCCAACCCAGCTCAACCCAACCCAACCCAACCCAACTCAACCCAGCTCAACCCAACCCAACTCAACCCAACCCAACCCAACTCAACCCAACTCAACCCAACCCGGCAACTCAACCCAACCCAACCCAACTCAATCCAGCTCAACCCAACCCAACTCAACCCAGCCCAACCCAACTCAACCGAGCTCAACCTAACCCAACTCAACCCAACCCAACCCAACTCAACCCAACTCAACCCAACCCAACTCAACCCAACCCAACCCAACCCAACCCAACCCAGCTCAACCCAACCCAACCCAACCCAACCCAACCCAACCCAACCCAACCCAACCCAGCCCAGCTCAACCCAGTGCAACCCAACTCAACCCAACCGAACCCAACTCAACCCAACCCAACCCAACTCAACCCAACCCAACTCAACCCAACCCAACCCAACTCAACCCAACCCAACCCAACTCAACCCAACCCAACCCAACTCAACCCAACCCAACTCAACCCAACCCAACCCAACTCAACCCAGCTCAACCCAACCCAACTCAACCCAACCCAACCCAACTCAACCCAACTCAACCCAACCCAACCCAACTCAACCAACCCAACCCAACCCAAATCAACCCAGCCCAACTCAACCCAACCCAACCCAACCAAGCCCAGCCCAACCCAACCCAACCCAACTCCAACCCAACCCAACCCAGCTCAACCCAACTCAACCCAACCCAACCCAACTCAACCCAACCCAACCCAACCCAACCCAACCCAACCCAACCCAACCCAACCCAACCCAACCCAACTCAACCCAACCCAACCCAACTCAACCCAACCCAACCCAACCCAACTCAACCCAACCCAACCCAACTCAACCCAACCCAACCCAACTCAACCCAACCCAACCCAACTCAACCCAGCTCAACCGAACCCAACTCAACCCAACCCAACCCAACTCAACCAACCCAACCCAACCCAAATCAACCCAGCCCAACTCAACCCAACCCAACCCAACCAAGCCCAGCCCAACCCAACCCAACCCAACTCCAACCCAACCCAACTCCAACCCAACTCCAACCCAACCCAACCCAACCAAACCCAACTCAACCCAATCCAACCCAACCCAACCCAACCCAACCCAACTCAACCCAACCCAACCCAACTCAACCCAACTCAACCCAACCCAACTCAACTCAACCCAACCCAACCCAACCCAACCCAACCCAGCTCAACCCAACCCAACCCAACCCAACCCAACCCAACCCAACCCAGCTCAACCCAACCCAACTCAACCCAACCCAACCCAACTCAACCCAACTCAACCCAACCCAACTCAACTCAACCCAACCCAACTCAACCCAGCTCAACCCAACCCAACCCAACTCAACCCAACCCAACCCAACCCAACCCAACTCAACCCAACCCAACCCAGCCCAACCCAACCCAACCCAACCCAGCCCAACCCAACCCAACCCAACCCGGCAACTCAACCCAACCCAACCCAACTCAACCCAACTCAACCCAACCCGGCAACTAAACCCAACCCAACCCAACCCAACTCAACCCAGCTCAACCCAACCAAACTCAACCCAACCCAACCCAACCCAACTCAACCCAACTCAACCCAACCCGGCAACTCAACCCAACCCAACCCAACCCAACTCAACCCAGCTCAACCCAACCCAACCCAACTCAACCCAACCCAACCCAACCCAACCCAACCCAACCCAACTCAACCCAACCCAACCCAGCCCAACCCAACCCAACCTAACCCAGCCCAACGCAACCCAACCAAACCCAACTCAACCCAGCCCAACCCAACCCAACCCAACCCAACCCAACCCAGCCCAGCCCAACCCAACCCAACCCAACCCAACCCAACCCAGCTCAACCCAACCCAACCCAACCCAACCCAACCCAACCCAACCCAACCCAACCCAGCCCAGCTCAACCCAGTGCAACCCAACTCAACCCAACCCAACCCAACTCAACCCAACCCAACCCAACCCAACTCAACCCAACCCAACCCAACCCAACCCAACCCAGCTCAACCCAACCCAACCCAACCCAACCCAACCCAACCCAACCCAACCCAGCCCAGCTCAACCAAGTGCAACCCAACTCAACCCAACCCAACCCAACTCAACCCAACCCAACTCAACCCAACCCAACCCAACTCAACCCAACCCAACCCAACTCAACCCAACCCAACTCAACCCAACCCAACCCAACTCAACCCAGCTCAACCCAACCCAACTCAACCCAACGCAACCCAACTCAACCCAACTCAACCCAACCCAACCCAACTCAACCAACCCAACCCAACCCAAATCAACCAGCCCAACTCAACCCAACCTAACCCAACCAAGCCCAGCCCAACCCAACCCAACCCAACTCCAACCCAACCCAACCCAGCTCAACCCAGTGCAACCCAACTCAACCCAACCCAACCCAACTCAACCCAACCCAACCCAACCCAACCCAACCCAACTCAACCCAACCCAACCCAACTCAACCCAACCCAACCCAACTCAACCCAACCCAACCCAACTCAACCCAACCCAACTCAACCCAACCCAACCCAACTCAACCCAGCTCAACCGAACCCAACTCAACCCAACCCAACCCAACTCAACCAACCCAACCCAACCCAAATCAACCCAGCCCAACTCAACCCAACCCAACCCAACCAAGCCCAGCCCAACCCAACCCAACCCAACTCCAACCCAACCCAACTCCAACCCAACTCCAACCCAACCCAACCAAACCCAACTCAACCCAATCCAACCCAACCCAACCCAACCCAACCCAACTCAACCCAACCCAACCCAACCCAACCCAACTCAACCCAACCCAACTCAACCCAACCCAACCCAACCCAACCCAACTCCAACCCAACCCAAACCAACGCCGCTCAAACAGTTGATGTACTGTCTTTGCTTGGACATTTATAACTAAATATTTTAGCTTCTGGCCCAAATGGGTGCTCACTAGTTTTGAATCTTGTCTCCAATTAATTTTTTTTGTTTTGTTATTGTCTCCCCCTCTACAGATGAACCAGTTTTTGAACCAGGACTTTTTCTACGTCATGGGCAACGATCAGATCGTCAGCTCTCATCCAATCATCGTGGATCTTCAGAATCCCGATCAGATTAACGAAGTCTTTGATTCTATCCCGTACAGCAAGGTTAGTCTTGTCGCATTTCAGAAAATCAAAACCCAAATTTGAACCAAGATTGAAATGTGTTCAAAAATTGATTTGTTCTTTCAACATCAGAAGCTCTTGGGCTCACCTTGAAATGGCGATATAACTTGGAAACAAAGTGGGGGAATTTTGTCATTTTTCTTTGCCTAACTGCGATCCTGAATATTGCCACCATTTTGATGCGCACTGTCATCTAAAATTCGCCGTCATTGTGAAGAAAGAAAAGAGTCCTTTTTTATAGCATACATCTGAAACGTTGTGTAGCGGGGAACCACTCATGAGCAATATACATTGCATGGCACTTTGGCTGGTAACCGTTTTTTAATGTCTGACTGAATTATTTGATTGAATTCTTAATTTAACTGAGTAGTCCATTCAGTGAAATCCACTGTAGGCCCTCAGCCTGGGGTTTGGTCAGTATCAAATCAGGGCATAAATGATTCTAGTGCGCATGCGCAAGGTATACCGCCCCTAGAGTGGTAACAAGCATTTTGATGGCCATTTTGAAAAAAAGGGTGATAACACCAAAAGCTGCCACCGTTGCAATGCTATCACATATTTTCCAACTCTAGAGGTGTATACCTTGCCAAAAATCGCTGACGATTATTACGATTATTGTGTTTCTTTTATTCCGCTTGTATTCCAGGGGGCTAGTGTTCTTCGCATGTTGAATTACATCGTTGGGGAGGATGTCTTCAAAGAAGGTGTAGCGGTAAGAATTTCCGTTTTTTGGGTGTTTGTTTTTTCAAGAGTGAAATTCAGAAGCTTTGTCTTTTTGTTTATTTCAATTTAGCAAACAGCAAACTTTGTAAAATTTCAAGTACAGTTTAGATTGAAAATTGTGATTTCAAATTATTGATATTTGAGCTTTTGATGTGAGGGGAAAAAGTGATTGCCAATTTACTAAAAATGCTTAAAAATTCCCAAACACACTGTCTTTTCTTTTGGAATTATATTTGGCACACTGTATTGTAAAATTTTATATTATAACGGAATACTTATTCAAACTTATTGTTTTGTTCAATTAGGGTATGTATTTCAGTGCCAGAAATGTGAATAAGAAGAATTTGTTCGTTTATTTTTTTTTGTGTGTATTGTTTTCTTTTTGTCTCCAGAATTACCTGAAGAAGTATGAGTACGGCAATGCCGTCAGTGACGATTTGTGGCGTGAGATCGCAAGTGTAAGTTGTCTTCTTAGACTGTTCATTGAAATTTTGGCCTTACCTCTGTTCAGCAAATAAGAAAGTATTTGAAACATTTCCGTGTCCTGCTTTATTCACCAATTCCTCTGGTCTGTATCTGCAGTTTTTACCTTTTCTGTTTTTACCAGACATGAAATGCATGAATCTACACCTTAACCCCATGGAGTACCGAAGTGAATACGTCACGCTCACAAAATGTGTGTGAAAGACATTAGCGCGTGAATTAGCCCGTGAACCAGCACGCACGCGTACTCCATTCGTTTGCACTACACTTTCTGGTTCTACATGACGTCACACCGGTATTCTATACCTTCAAGAAAAATTCCAGGATTTTTTCCAAAGAATATGGATTCTTAGGGCCAGGCTTCAAAGATTATTCAATTGTAAAAATAACTTCCCCACACAGTGGCGTAGCCAGGAATTTTTCAGTGGGGGGCGCTGGAGGGGGCTGGAACATTTCATGGGGGGGCGTCATGTAGATCAATGATAATTTTTTTAGAAACTTAAAATCTCAGTGGGGGGCGACTGGGGGGGCGACAAGGTTTCATGGGGGGCTGTATAAAAAGATGTGCAAGGCTCAAGTAACAAGCTGAAATTGTCGATGCCTTCAAAATTAATCGAAGGATATTCTGAAGGATTTTTCTGAAGAATTTGGATTTTTTTCTAAACCGAGCATCTTTTTAATTCTGGACACAAGGAATATGTAAACAAAATTTCAGCATCCTCCATCAGGTAAAAATATGCAGAAAAAAATATGCTTTTTTCGCTGACCTCGCCTTCAGCTTGATCCATTAACAGCAGCCACCCCTAACCCAGTCATTATCACGCAGTGAAGACCGGTTCCTTACACTGTTATTCCCTAAATTAAAATACAGATGATAAGCTTTAAAATGATACTTTAAAGTCTTTCATTTGTGCCATTTGGATGTTTTGTTTTCATTGAGGTTTATAAATCCTTGAAATTGTTTCCGTAGGTCAGCGAAGAAAAGGGTGACAACATCGACGTGAAGTACATCATGGATTCCTGGACATTGCAGATGGGTTTCCCCGTAGTCACCTTGACTAAGACAGTTACTGGCACAGAGGTCAGGTTTGACGTTAAGCAGGAATGGTTCTTGGTCAACCCGGAAGCCGATAAGAGTGAAGATCTTTACGGCAGCAAATTCAAGTAAGTTTCATTATCTGCGCATTCTAGTCGCTACCTTCACTGGTACCCATTTATACACCTGGGTTGAGAGAGGTTGTTGTAGTAAAGTGTCTTGCCCAAGAACACAAGCACTGTAACCATTGGACCACAACGCTCCAAGTCACTGTTAGCTTGGTACTTTACAATTTGAATGTGAATTAAGAAAGACTTCAAATATTTTTTTTGCATTTGCTGGGTAGGTAGTTGCTGTTTATAATCACTCTTGGATTATGACTGCATTAGGCCAAAAAAAAAAAAAATAGTTCTGCTTCCGATAACATGGCATTCGAAAACAGGGTAGGTAGGTAGGGAATTTGTTTTTGTTGTTGCCAATTTTGTTTGTGTACGATCATATGGAGGCGTCAGCGTGTAGTCATGGGTAAAAGGTATATAAGTGATGGTTTTGGGTGTGTTTCCCCTCATTTTTCCCATAATAAAATTAGGGTACCGGCTGTCAGAATAGGGTAGGTAGGGAAACTGGAAGCAGAATTTTTTTTTTTTTTGGCCTTATGGAGTGCATTTCAATTATAAAATCATTGATATGTCACAGGGACAGGCAAAAAAGTCGACCTCAAATATGCATAGCATGAGCCATACTGCTAATTACATTTTTCCATTAATTCCATTAATTAAGTTCATTTTACTACACTATCAGTCAATTTTGATAAACACTCCTTTCAGACTAATATTTCTGTTTCCGTCTTTATTTTGTGTAGCTACACATGGAACATTCCCTTCAACACTTACTTCGAGTCAAATACGAGTGACATCGTCCCCAACTACATGCCTTACACAGGAGGTATGTACATCATATTTTGCTAAACATCAGTTTTACGAGCTTTGCAAATGATTCCGAAGTAAGCATTAAACTGTATTCATGATTCCGAAGTAAGCATTAAACTGTATTCATGATTCCGAAGTAAGCATTAAACTGTATTCATGATTCCGAAGTAAGCATTAAACTGAATTCATAATACCTAGTACAGTTTACCCATTCCTATTGGTCAAGAGCCAATGGAGTCATGGAAAGTTGATATAAGTTGAATTCTGCACAACTCGTACGTGATGATGCGTAATATTTCGTCAGCGACACCACAAAGTAACTACCCAGGTGGACTTCAGTGTGCGCTACGGCGCGTATTTTACAGAACCGAGTGATTTTCGTGTTCATGAAGTAACACTCATTTACACTGTGCGCTGAATCGGTCATTTTCGTTTTCACAAAGTAACACTCATTTTTACTTCACCAGTTTGAAGGCTTTTATTAAAATTTGCTGAAATCCTACAAGAATATGTATTAATTACATTCCTGTGAAACATTTTAAAACATTTTATCCAAATAGTATTTCCGTATAACAGTGTTGTAACTTTGTGAAAATGAAAATCGTTCATACCAGTGTCCGATATGCGTGCATTCTTGAGTGTTCCTTCGTGAAACCAAAATTTGTCATGTAGCGGTTTTCACGAAGTAACACTGAAGTGGACTTGGGCGTTACTTCGTGGTGTCGGTGACGGTTTGGCTGTGGCAGTCTTGCAGTTTGCATTCTAGTTTACTATAGTACTTGTTGCACATTCAAAGCACCATTGTGATGCTTTTGTGTTATTCAGTGGTGTAGCTACGCCAAGCTTCGTGAAATCAAAAGTTTGTTGCGCAGCTGTGCAACAAACTGGTTGTGTGAATCTGACGCATGTTGTAAGTTGCGCTCTGAAATCGGCTGCGAATATATCCGTGATTATACTGTCTATTTTTCCGTCGCATACAGTAACATTTGACAGACGGGTTTACGAGAAAGATAATTGGTACGTCGCCAACTACGGCAATTACGGATTCTACCGTGTCAACTACGACACACAAAATTGGAATCTGCTGAATGAGCAACTAGTTAACAACCATACAGTAAGTGCTTAGAGAAATAAAGGAAACAGTCAAATCAACTTGCTTAATAAACATTTAAAGGCGCATAGGAATTAACGTTGGTAATTACCCGAAAAACCAATCTTTTAATTTAATGACAAAAAATGTACTCAAAATGAAGACAGGACTTGTACTAAAATGCTCTGTGAAATTATACTGTCTGAAATAGTATTCTTTGGATGATGACAACCATTTACGCTGGTTTTAAAAAGTGTGTCCGTTGGCACACTTTTTTTAAAACAAGCCTTTGTGATATCGTTTATTATAAAATCATATATATCAAATGTAACAGAGGCAAGAAAAAAGTCGGTTCCAAATTTGTAAAATGACCAGTTGCCAAACCAAAACAGGAATTTATAACAATTTTGAATTTTTAAGAAACATTTCCCATATTTTTTTTTTTTGTACAATTTCAGGTCATCGATATCCGAAACCGGGCTGGCTTGTTGGATGATGCCTTTAACTTGGCAAGGTAAAGTCTTTCAATTTGGAATTGCCACAACTAATTATTACCCCTGAACATCATGCCTGTAACTACTTCTGTAGCATTCATTATTCTTGCTTATTGCCCACGGTCGCAACTTAAAGAACGCAAGATAGCAACAATCACCTGTACAGCTGCAGTCAATCAATTATCCTGACATTATACCAAAAAATATATTTTCTACATTTTCGTTTCAAGGAGAATTTTTATAACTCAAGCACTAGAAAATATGCATCTTTGGTTTGAGACAATATTGCGCGTCATAGACAATGGATGAAAAAAAATTGGTGTCACACGTTCTGTATCATGTTACATGATAACGCGCCCGGCTGTTGTATTACAAAACACTGCATTCGAATTGACCAATCAAATCATTTAGTCCTAGTAAAGTCGACTTTGATTGGCTGGCGCGTGGTTTTCATACATCTGCATGTCAAGACATATCAGACGTTATACAGGAGATTGGCTCCGTGGATAACGGGTGATACTCGGACTACACATATGGCGCAGAATGTACAAATTCATAGTGTCTTCACGTAAACGTCAGGCGCCATCAGCAATGCATTTGTATGTCCCCCCCCCCCCCCAATGGTCCCCCCCCCAACTCTCCCTTTGTAACCGTTGAGGGGCTACTTGTGCTCGGAGTCTATAGGTACAAGGTCCTGTAGTTTCAGGAAGCTACCAACTGATGTTGCCCCGATATTTGTCTTTCAGAGCCGAGATGATCGACTACGACATCCCCCTAGATCTGACCAAGTATTTGGTTCAAGAAGAGGAATACACACCTTGGGATGCTGCCTATGATGGCATTATCTATCTACGGGAAATGCTTCGCTTCCGGCCAGCGTATGCTAAACTAAGGGTAAGTAATACTCAGAACTTTGGGGGTGGGGGGGGGGGACAAAGTGGGTATTTCCACCCATTTTTAGAAAATCTTTCCTTTGCTGTCCCACTTTTGGATACCCCAATGCAGAGACGCCCCTCTGTTTTCAGAAACATTTTGCCGCCTTTGTATAGAAGACTGGGCAGTGTGTGAAAATGTAAGGGTCATAAATTTTGGAAAAAAATATGCAAAACTGCATGTATCATGTAATTATGTGCACCCGTCATTCATGAACTTTACATGTAGACAAGCCTGTTCAAACCCCTTCTCTTTATAGCGACAAGTGTTGCTGGGTTCTTTAACGACAATATACGTGCATTACACAACGAACGGGACCTATGGCTTTACGTCCCATCCGAAGGATGAAGCAATAATGGTAAAGTGCCTTGCTCAAGAGCACAAGAACCATGTTCCCGTCAGGATTCGAACCCATGTACCACGGCACACGAGTCGAACACCGTAACCGTTGGACCACAGCACCCCAATTTTTAATTCAATTCTTGAAAATGCACCTTTGTGTCCGGGCCATTTAACCTTATTTTCAATTTTTCATTTTGCCGTTTTCAAGGGTATTTTGGTGCCTTTTTGGTTTTTATGCTAATGTAAATTTCCTTATCTATGAGCAAAAGTGCGATGTCTAATCAGGCAGAAACCTCAATGTTGCAATTGGTTTGTGCACAAAAAGTTGCCAGAATTTTAGATATTTCGCTGTCGTAAACTTTCTGTTCTTTGGCGATTCGTTGTTGTGTCTGTACATGGCAGTAAGCCAGTGAGCAAACTAATCTCACAATTGTTTTCAATGAGCCAATTTTTTGGTTCACAATTTCAACAGAAAAACACCTAATATGAACAGTGTCCTACTGAAATGACATCACGGCAACAGCGCCCTCAGTTGTCTGGAAAAGCATGGAAATTTATTTTAATATTTAAAGAAGTGCACCTTTCAGTAAAATTAACCAAAAATGGATGTCAATTACTTTTCATACACTTAAGTTTCGTACACAATAAGTTCCTAAGTAATATCCACTTCATGGGCCCTTTAATTTGAATTGAGACGTTTATGTTCTTCGTTTTCTCTTTGTTTCACCAACAGAAATACTTTGCCGCACAAGCCAAGCCGATGCTTGATAAACTGACTTGGGAAGACACAGGCAGTCACATGGAAAAGTACGTTTCCTGTTTCCTCCAGCCTAATTTTTGTGATAAATGGAGGGGAAATTTAATTAGGGCAATTAAAGCTATAGTCCATCATTTGCAGCCATCCGAAAAGTAACTGGCGTAATTATTGTTGAAACACATAGTTGGTTGAAAGATAGTAAGTGGACTAAACTCCCTGTGAAATTATTCTTTCTGGCAAGCTGTCATTTTGAAGTAATCAACGAAAGAAGGCCTTTCCAACGGTGCGTCTTAAGACGCACCGTTGGAAAATTTAAATTAGTTGTTCGTTTTGTTATTTTCGGCGAAGCGCACGCAAGCATTGGCACGATGCACACACGCGCGCAGTTGCTCTAACTCGTCGGATCAGTGCGCGACATCGCGTAGCTGCATTCGGCTTAGTGAAAATGTGTCTCGGACGCTGAATTCAGGCCCAATTCAAAACATGATTCAGCAACTTTTGATTTGAAATCGAGATCCTAGAATGCTGTTTTTCTCGGAATATATAGCTGAAGCTGAGCTGAAACTTCATCAGGTTTAGTTGTACGGCACCCTTCTTAAATTTTGAGCACGTTTGTTGCTTCAAACGAAGAAAATGCACAAATGAAATGATGGACTGTACCTTTAAACCTTTAAAGTTTTTGAACAATAATTTCGTCAGTTATTTTTTGGACAGCTGCAAATGATCTACTCTGTACCCTTAAACAACAGGAATGCTTTAGATAATCTTGGTAAACATAGAAATTGTAATAGGCTCATGCTTTGTTCCGAATCATTTTTGATGTGATTTGTTTGGGTTTGTTGCTAGGTATCTTCGTAGCGACATCATCTACATGTCTTGTGGATTCGGAGACACTGAGTGTTTGGATCAAGCCGTCACACGTTTCAGAGATTACTTAGCTGGCACCAGGTAAGGATTGCCATCTGGTAATCACATTCTTATCCAGAGAATTGTATGACTCGTGTCTCTCAAATTTGGATGTAGACATGAGTACAACTCGAGTCACATGTTCGGTGACTTGGACTCGAGTCCCTGTGGACAATTGCTCAATCTCGGACAATTGGGACTCAAACTTGATGTTAGTAACTAGGATTTGATGGCAAAATGACAAATACGCTCTTTCTTAAATTGAAAAATGAAGGTTTTCCTCTTGCCAAATGACAGCAATTTAAATGAAACAATCAATTTTAAATTGTACTTGGACCCGTTCATTGGAACCGGGTACCTGTGTACCGAATTCGCTCATACCCCCCGCCCTGCAAACAGGACGCTGGGATACTCTGATGAGCTTCACAGAATCTTGTGAAGGAAGTGGCCTATGACCTACGTATAAAGCATCTGGCTCCAGCTGATCAAGACCGCAGTTAGACATGTTAGACAATGTGCGCAAATGTTATCCGAAAACTTCCCGCAGAATTGCGCACATTCCATACCGAAAAACAAGTCTTTGTTGTTGCCGAGCCTGCATGCGACACAGGGGGCCAACGTACATGCACGCAGTATACAACAGCGCCTCACGTGTGCTTTACCGCGTGCGGGCGTGTTGTGTGCTAAGCACACGTAGCATTCAGCCTGGAAATCAAGTCTATCATTTCAGTTATCGGTGGTTCCCAATCGCAGTGATATATGTGAATACAAAAAAGCACCGGGAACCAACCATGTTTTCATCGTGCGCATCGCGTGTTGTGAAATCGTGCATGTTTTGTGTCGAATATTGCATTGGAAATTCGGGTAGGCAGAATTAATAATAGGAATATGGACAAATTCAAAGTGATTGAACGAACCGACAGCTTAAAGGCCATAGAAGCAAAAATAAAAAAAATAAATGGTACTGGGCTTGGCTACAAGAGAAAGATGACGACAGGGACTTTGTATCGGAGTGGCTTTTTCACAAAAAATAAAGTTCCGGTTTTTCAAGCAGACCCTCTGGCATCATTAACTGCACACCCCTATATTGTACTTAGCATCTTCTGCCAGAGCATGTGCCATCATTGTAGATGGATACGCACCTGACAGCTATTATCAGTGCCCCTCACTACATGTATGTGCATAGGCCCCTCATGAAAACAAACCTCTTCCTCTCCCTATCCTCACAGTGTTCCCGTCAACATCCGAAGGCAGGCCTATCGTTTTGGCATGGAGGAGGAAGGCGACCAGGACGCATGGGACTATCTGTGGGACATGTACCTGAACAGCACCGTGTCCACGGAGAAGACTAACCTACGCTACGCCATGGCACGCACCCGGCAAGTCTGGCTGCTTGCAAGGTGAGCTAACAATCAGGTACCTCGACCTTGGATTGACTTGGTATTGACTTGGGTTTTGACTTGGGATTGACTATGGATTCACTTGTGGTTGACTTGTGATTGAGTTGGGATTGACATGGGATTGACTTGGGATTGACTTGGGATTGACTTGCGATTGCCTTGCAATTGACTTGAGATTAACTTGGGATTGACTTGTGACTGACTTGTGACTGGCTTGGGATTGACGTGGGATTGACATGTGATTGACTTGGGATTGACTTGGGATTGACTTGTGATTGATTAGGGATTGACTTGGGATTGACTTGGGATTGACTTGGGATTGACTTGGGATTGATTTGGGTTTGACTTGGGATTGACTTGGGATTGATTTGGGTTTGACTTGGGATTGACTTGGGATTGACTTGGGATTGACTTGGGATTGACTTGGTATTGACTTGGGTTCGACTTGGGATTGACTTGGGATTGACTTGGGATTGACTTGGGATTGACTTGGGATTGACTTGGGATTGACTTGGGATTGACTTGTGAATGACTTGTGATTGACTTTGGATTGACTTGAGATGGACTTAAGATTGACTTGGGATTGACTTGGGATTGACTTGGGATTGTTTTGTGACTGACTTTGGATTGACTTGGGATTGACTTGTGATTGATTAGGGATTGACTTGGGATTGACTTGGGATTGACTTGGGATTGATTAGGGATTGACTAGGGATTGACTTCTGATTGATCCTGTGATGGCTTGTGGAGACTTCAACCCTGCTTTAGTAACAAAAAATTAATATTGGGACATTTGTAAGCCTTCTTTTGATTCAAGATATGTAATTTGTAGTAAAACCTATCCCGACCCCTTCACGTACTCAACCAAGTCATCATTCTGTATAACTAAACGCAGTCAACGTTTCAGTACATCAGGCGGGATTCGAACCGTGGTCACGAGAAGTAGAAATTGCAGCATTCTTGACCACCATGGCAAGCATTATGACAATTCATTGTCACTAGTGTGGTCTACAGAACATGTGACGTACTGTTTACAAATTTACAAAACGTTTACATCATCATTTTGTTATTTTTTGTTGTTACTTTCTGTCACTCACAGGTATTTGGAGTACTGCCGAGATGATACCAAGATCCGCAGTCAGGATTTCTTCAGCACGCTGGACTACATCGCAGGAAATCCCGTCGGTAATCCTTTGGTCTGGGACTGGGTGCGAGCCAACTATGACTACCTCCTGGAAAGGTAAGAGCCAGCTATGTACATCTACTGGAAATCAAACAGCCAGGATCCAAAACATTTTCTATTCGATGTTAAAGAGAATATAAACTACATTTGTAAACATCAAAAAACAAAACTACCAAATTAACCCAAAATACCGGTATCTTACTGGACTGTTAGTGAATGACAGTCTAAAGCACCCTTGGCACTTGGTGTGCTGACATTTTCAAGAAAATTGGTATTTTTGTATCAATTTCCAGTGTGATGTTGGAAAAAACTGGGTTTTTTTTCCCAAATACTGCTCCCAATTTATCATATTTAGTTAGTGCGCATTTTCTCTGCAATCGATAACACACCTGTGAACGGGTACAAGCCAGCTAGACTGATTCTCTGACCTTACAAGTCCCTGATATGTCTATGAACTGCTCCATTTCATCTTAAGTGGGGTCAGGGAACCAGACTACAGGAACATGATTGCTTTTCTTGCTTTTCCAGCATCTACGAACCCAAAACTTAAACAAGTCAGTGTAACAATATTTGCTATAAAATATAACCCCCTAAATCCATCCATTACTGAAAATTACAGCAAAAGCAAATATTGTATGCTCCCTTTGAAGTAAAAAAATATTTCTCATGGAAGTTTGGTAATTTCTCAGGCAAATATCCGGGAATTCAGTGCTGAGAACTCTGAACTTTCATATTCTCTTGTTCTTTACTTGCAGATTTGGAGTCAGCGATCGCTACTTGGGTCGTCTTATCCCTGGATTCACCGACTACTGGAACACTGAACAGAAACTCAAAGAAGTGAGAGTACAAATATCTGAAATCAATCCAAACGATCCCATTCAAGTCCAAATATGTTCAAGGAACCCTTCACACGCTTATAATACACAAAAACATGATTTCTACAGTTTTGCATTTGTATGAGAATAAGCACATACCAGTACTGGTGTTGTGAGAAATTTGGACGCTATGAAATACGGACTCCTCGGTGTGTTGTGCATGCCTAAGTGAAGATAATTAGGAAAGTGGCATGTCACGTGTCAGGGTTGGAGTCCATGAGGTTGATTCCAGGGCGAAATTTCATGGCGTTAAGCACACAATTTTCTGCTAACAGAGCCTCCGTCTATTTCATGGCGATCGTAAGCAGTAAGCACAGCAAAAACATCTTTACCCCAAAGGAAAAAGTTGCTTAACCAGTTCGCACCGGGATTATTTTGACATTGACCGCAGGCACGGGATGTTTTTCACAAAGCTCAACAGGTTCAGACCGTCATCTGCAGGTAGCACACCCTGATATTTCCTGCCTGCTGCAAGCGGGTCTGAGACAGATATTTCCAGCCTCGCTCGTTGCGTGTTTATCTGTCACCCGTTCCGAACACCGCAAAACCTTTGCGTGTATACACGTCATGCGACGTGAACTGCTTAAATCAGTGATGTACATGTAACAATAGAAATCTCCATGCGTGTGCAATCGTTAGCACATCCAGGCTTTGAAATAGTGCTTAAGGTTAGCACAATTTTCTGCTAACTGTTAAAGCAGCACCATGATATTGGGTCCGGATTTCATTGGAGTCCTAATGTCGTATAACACTGTCACTACATAGCGCAACAATACGTTCAAGTCCTGTGAAAAGCCAGCTCATACCTCACGCAGTTGCGAATGCGAAGAGAACTGACGTCACAAAACATTCGCTGAGAAATGTGCCGGAGTTGAGATGTGTATTCAACTTTTGTAAGATATTCACAGCATGAAAATTTGCCTGGATGTCACAAATTTGCGATTGCATAACTTTAACTGGTCTTAACTACTCCAATAAGGCCCTTTATTGCTGTTATATTCCTGGTCCTGTTTTGCACAGACTCATATAACAAAAGTTTCCCTGTCGTGATTTTATTTTCTTCTCAGCTGGAAGACTTTTGGGCAGAGTACCCTGACGCCGGGGCCGGAGCAAGAGGCCGCCTTCAGGCGGTGGAACGTATCAAGACCAACATCAAATGGATGGCTAAGAACGAAGACATCATCACAAAATGGCTGGACGATAACATGTAGGCCTCACATTCCTATCGGAATCCCACAAAAACTGCCAAAATCCTACACATGTTAAGTTAACTAATGTCACTCTCTTTCAGTGCATTCGAATACTTCCCCTGCGCTTACTCCTGCAAGCGCGACAGCGTTCAATTTACCTCTCAGGTGACTTCTCGCGCTTACTCGAGCCTGGCCCAAGTAACCGACTCGCCGAGCCGGTTACTTGGGCAAGTATCCCATAAGGCCATGCAACGTCCGGCGGGCACCTAAGCTCAGGCTGTGTCCACGGGCTTCCACAGAGCATAGAGCTACAACTATTCCCAAAGCTACGGCTATGAAGTGGGCGTGGACGTGCTCTAGACAGTTAATTGATTCGGATGCAGCCTCTGTCATGTCAAAATTCAACTTTCCAGCCATGGGCGTCGCGAGGGGGGAAAGGGGGGGGGGGCGCAAACCCCCCCCCCCCCCCCCCCGGAAAATCAAACAAACAAAAAGGAAGAAAAAAGGGGGCAAAATGTCCCTGCCCCCTCTAAACTGATAAATTGAGAATATGTTGAGAAATACAGGAACTTTTTGGGAAAAAATGTTTTGCCTCCCTCTAGAAAAAATCCTGGTGACGCCCATGTTTCCAGCTCTTGCACGAAACTTTACCCGAAACCGTTCATTTACTTAGCTTCACTGCGCATGTCTGTCATCACGCGAGGAGCCAGGCGCGAGTAAGCTGGGGGAAGTAATCGAACGCACTCTTTACACACTCATCTCACTAAAAGAGTCTTTTCCTAACCATCAAAGTCCTATAAAGCAATGTAACATTTATGGTCAGTGTGTATGGACATTGCTTTTTTGTGACTGAGTCTTTCAAAATCTCACAAATGTGCAGAAAAGTAATGTTGCTTTCTTTTTACTTGTCTCATTGAAAGTATCTTGTCTTGAATCCATCAAAATCCTACGAAACATAGTGTTGGATTGTTCTTCGTACATTGCTTTAAATTGACATTTGGCTTTCAGGATATTTCAAAATCTAACAAATATTCGTATTAATGTCACCTTCTTTATACTCATCTCCATGAAACTGTTTGGTGTCAAACCCATCAAAATCTTATAAAATCAAGTGTTGAATTTTTGCTGTTTATGTATTTGTACATTCCTATTAATTGACATTGGGATTTCACTCTTTCAAAATCCAATAAATGTGTATGTTAAAGTAATTTTACTTAATGACGACAATGCCTGAATCAATCAAATTCCAGAATGCGTTGGAATTTGGTTGATTTAGGCAGTTAAACCCAGTTACTTTAAAAATCTACTTTACATAAAAAAATCTGTCAAGGGTTAAGCTCCTTGGGAAGGTTTGTCTCTTATAGTGATGTCTTTTCGGAATTTCATGTCAATTTTAACGAGTCCAAAATGATAAGACATACATCTTCTGTCTTGTGGAGTCTTATCAAACGTATTCATTACGAAAATCAAATAACTCAGTATTAAAAGCTCAATTTCATGCAAAGACTTAATGTTAGGGGGAAAACTGGTCTTGTAGCATTAGAAAACTGCGGGGAATATTGTTAGTTGGTTTAAGATTATTTCTGACACACTTTATTTGTAGACATAGAACTCGGTAGTTTATTTCACGTGTGATTACGTCACGGATTATTTTGAGAGAAAAATGTAATTTTGTAAAATTTTGTAACATGTTACCATAGAAATACTTTCAAAAATTAGTTATTTCCCAATTATTAAATGCTTTTAGCATGGATCTGTATTAGGTGATCGAACATGTCTTAGTACAACTGGGCTAATTTATGGCTAACTTGTACTAAAATTTTATTATTTTGATCAACATTTGGTGTTTGCACAAAATATATAATTGACGGGATGCATACTAATATTCCTTGCTTTCCACACAAATTCTTCATTTATAGTACACACAGCCGTAAAATTAGGCCCTGGTGTGTATTTTTGAGCAATGAATGTAAGTAATATAATAGATTTAGTACTACATTTTTTAACACAATTTTAAACTTGATTCTGATGTTTATTACTAAAATTTTGAATATTGGAACAAAATTTAATAGCGAAAGTATAGGCAATAGTATTCAAATATATGGAATGTTTTGATTGGTGTATTAAAACTAGCCTCCTTCTGTGATCCATGGACATTTTATTTTTGATAATAGGGATAAAAGAATGCTCCATGAATCACCGAGGGAGGCTAATTTTACTTCACCACGAGATAAAGCAGTCAATAGATGTTTTATAACACTTTATACACAGATTTGTTCTTGGTTTTAATTTTTAAAATTATTTAAATCTAAACACAATTGAAATAAATTTCGATTTCAATACAAAATTGATGGGAAATGTATTTCTTTTCTTCCAAACCACCCCTTCAGGAAAAAGATTTAACATGTTCAAAGTATTTAACTCTACGTGTAAAAATTCACAGTACTTCTGAAAAAAAAAAAATTAAATTTTCACCGGCACCAGACTATCATGTGACCTCTATACACCTTGACAAGAGAGGGCCATAAGCCATACAAAATCACTGAAGCATGAAAACCTACTCCAACAGCCACCCACATGGTAAATTGAGGAAGGCCCTTCAACCAAGTTGCATCAAGACCCTCATGCTAAGAACCTACATCCATCTCACACAGCACTAGCAACCAGCATTACAGCAGTCTTATATGTTTTTCATCAGGCTTAAACAATTGCACCAAAAAGGCAAAGGCCAACGGATTGGCTGCAGACAGATCTGGACTTCACAAATAATACTAACAAGACTTCAAACAGGAAGCCTCAATTATCCAATCCAAAACTTAAGTCCAACTAATATGAAGCAGTGATATTCCCAAATCTAAGTCCAACCCCAATAATCTAAGTCCAACAAGCAAGACCCATATAAACCCCCACCTTATCAACTGGCAGACTTATCAATTTTGAAGCCCTTCAACTAATAATAGTCCAACAAGTCCAACAAGCCAAAGACCCATGAACTCCTAGTCCCATCAATTTGCAGACCTGGAAATTTGGAAGCCCTTCAACTTATAGTCCAGTTCCCTCTCAACCATCAACCAGCCAGCCCAGAGTCCCAAAGCCTACCCTCCAGCCCCAAACCCCTTCAGCTCCCAACTTCTCAACATCCCAGCCTCAGACCCTCAGATCTGAAAAAATTTCAAGGGGTACCCCTTGATTTCTGAAATTCTGGCCAGAGCTGAAAAATTGTCCAAGTCCAACAACCTAAGGGTTTTAATTACGAAAACCGTAGATTTTTTCAAGAAAGTGCCATGGCAGAGCGGGAAAAAAGAGAGCTGGCATGCAGAAGGTACGCGGTTCAACCCTGCTCCATGCTACTATTTTATTTATTTTTAAAATTTATCACTGCTGTGAGGAAAAATTCTCCTCCCGGGTCCCCGGCTGAGTTTTGAACCGGGGACCCGGCGGCTGGCGGTCAGCGAGCTAGACCGCCAGGCCACTGGCCTCTTCGAAAATTTGTTCTCGGAACTTATATTTAAAGGTTAGATTGCGCAATATAAAAAAAAATGAAAAAAAAAATACCCTTGCCCTCATTTGAATAATTGAATAATAAAAAGCAGAAAATCTGAATATTCAGAAGTAAAACAACCATAGGTCCAAAATTCTGATTCTCATCAAATTTAGACATTTATTCAATATACTTTCTACTGTAGGTTGTATATAAACATACACACTATAATATACGAATGCATAAATTTGACAAATAATATAAGTTAAATTTAAGTTTTTTCTTTACTATTTAACAATTTGTAATGTTATAATTGTAAATTTTAATTTACTTCCCTTTACAAGAATCAATTAATGCTTAACATTTTAGTGGGAAGCTTGTTCAAACTTTGCGCAATTTTTTTATTGGGGGGGGGGGGAATTGGCCATATTTGTTTACTATAAAATGGCAAACTTTTGCTTGAATGTGAAAATGAGGGGTTTTTTTAAGTTATAGTAATCTAGCTTTTACCAGAGGGCCGCTTTGTCAGGTTTGCCTACAGCATCTTATACATTTTTTCAAAATTCAAATTCTAAAAGTTTTATCCACTTCACAAAGAAAAACACCAGTTCCAATATAAAGCAACACCTTATGTCACAAATAATATCTAGTACAACTAAAATTAAATAAGTTAACACTACAAAAAGGTTACACATAATGCATACTGCCCTCTGCAGACCGTCAAACATTTTAGTTATGTCTATCTGGCGAGATAAAAATCAACTTATTTCACGAAAACTTGTTATTTGCCAATTTCTGTTTCTTTACATCTCATAAAGCATTCATGTAAACATCTTGTAACAAAGCACTTCTATGAATCATGCAATAGAGGGCGCTCCTCACTTTTTTTTAACCAAAATAATTAAGTCCCAAACTATGCATATTCATTAACATAGAAACAATAATCTCAATTATTCACTTGTGTTTTAACGCCTATTGTTTCATTTCACTATTACATTGACTGATTGGAATTTTCCACAAGTTGTGATGCACAAATAGCCTAGTACAGTACTTTGCATTGGTTGCATTTATAAATTTAACTAAATAACAAATACATAAATAATCAGAAAAACAGTAAGGCTCAGTAACTAATTGGGCAACCAGAAAATCTACAATTTTAACAAGTATATGGGCAATTCCATGGCAACAGACATCAGAGACTTTCTGCGGGTTTGAAATTAATTGGAACCAATATCTCGCATCCCTTTCAATTTTATATCAATTTCATAAACAGATTCTATCCCCATCAATTTTATTTTAAACAGTTCACTTCTTTTATGTGATATGAGAAAGTGACACCATATATAGTAATTTCGTAAATGTAATAGAAATAGTTCCGTGTAAAGTTTCGTCTTTTTCGCTCAAACTTTCTCCCATTTCAATAATTATATCAACTTTTCCAGACATGTCGGAGTGGAATTGGAACTTTTCGAGGCGTATAATGAATTTATTTTGGAGCATTTTTGTGACATGAATTTCTCACTGATATGTATTATGTTTTTCCTGGATGCCAAAAGTGTCTTTACATTTTTACTACCTGTATAGGCAGCTAATTAATGTTTCTCCAGAACCACCAGTGAATTCAGCATAAGTTACGTTTGCACTAGTTGGGCCTAAACGTATCTCGCAATTTACAAACGCACTGATCTTTTCTGTCGTCATCATCGGGACACTTTATCGTGACTCACATTACATAAAAGCAACGCAGGAAAACAAATAAATGAACAAATTTGAAATTTCTCTTCAATTTTTAAGGTACAACACATATAATATTCGATTTATTTTAATATCATAGCCAGTAGTTACAATGTACAGTGTTTACCAAAAAAGGTGGAAAAATTAAGTTTTTAAAATGAGATTGTGACAGACATTACTGTGACTGATATTACGCATTAAAACATTTCTGCTCAGGTTCAGGTTTTATTCTATTTAATTTCCAACGGTGACTTTTTGCAAAAATTAAATAATTTTACATGAGCAAAACTTTGAGATGCAGTTAACAAAAAATATATAACAAAAAAACCTTTCAGCACCTCAAAAACAATACAAAACAGATGAGGCAAGACATTTCTCAAAAATGACCTTAAAATATTAAATGTTGACTTCAATAACAATAACTGTGTGAATAGACTTGCATATTTAACACGTCATAATTTATTTTCACAACATATTTTCTTTGCTAATAACAATTTGAGGTCTCAACATGCAAAACAAATTCCATGCTCAATTGTAACTCCTTTTTCTCAAAGTTTTATTCATGTACACTT